>NC_057800.1:470686954-470986954 GCF_018294505.1 Triticum aestivum | reverse complement strand
AAATGTCCACAGGATGGACAACGGCATAGGAATCGATCTCCGTGGCGATGTCCAGAGGACAGACCGGGACAGTGAAAACGATCTCTGGGGCGTTGTGCACAGGACAAACCGCGACATCGGAATCATCAAGGACGTCCACCGGCACGAGCACAACCCTAACATATTAGCAAGCACATGGCAAATAATCAAAAACCACAACTATGGTAAGCCATTATTTTTTACCTTGTGTAGTTCACCGGGGGATCCCATCCCTCCGGGGACCACCTCCTCGATGGGGGCCATCACCTTGCCAAGGAAATACTGCTTCCCAACGGCGAATATCTCCTCAAACTCGTCCTTGAGCCTCTCATAGGAGGCCATTAGAGTTTTTGGGGTAGGCACGGTGGGGCCCTTGCTGTTCTTCCAGCTTTCTTTGAGGAGTTCGTCTGCCAACATCGTCAACTCTTTGGCCAGTGCTTGTTTCTTGGAGTTCTTCATCTCCATGGGTTGGCCGCCAACATGGCCAACTCATTGGTCGGTGCTCGCTTCCTGGAGATCTCTGTCTCGAGTGGGTTGTCCGCCAGCAACTCTTTGCCTAGTGCTCCAGGATCCATCAATAAACCGACGAACAAAAAGCAGTCGAAAGGAAACCACAATCACAATGAAAACGAGAAAAGAATAGGCTGTGAGAGTCGGTCGGTGCTTCGCAAATAGAAGATTCTTGGAATGAAAATATAGTAGCATCACTGATTCGCCCACCTTTCCTTCATCGGTACAGAAGAAAAATGGCAGAAGTGAGTAGCCTGGAGTGAGGTTTTCTTCAAGAAAGGGGAGAAAGGGCTTCAACAAGCGTTCCAGTGAAATTATGGTTGCTTCGTCCAGTCCAACTTTGGGGCCACTTTACCACTGCTGGTAAAGGTGTGGGTTTTGTGATATGACGGGCCATGATGGCCACACCGGGGTGACTGGTGAGTCTTGACTGTAGTACCTCGCTGTGATTTGGTGGATGGCACGAGTGCCCGGATGCTTTGATGTCCCGCATGCAGATAGAGCGGCTAGTCATATGCTGTATAGTTGTAGTTTGGACGATAGAAGAGGAGATTTGTCCTAGTTCTACTTTGAAGCCGGCCTAGCTCTACTTCCCCAGCTCGCTACGTCGCTGCATGTGCATCATTTTTTACCTCTCAGACCCTCTCGATCAGATGGTCCAACGTCACCTATTTTTTTCTATTGTTAGAGGTAAAGCTACTTCATGGAGTCGAATCTTGTACTTGGTTCAAACAAGAAATAAAGGGGTAAATTTAGTATGTACACCGGACTTGGTACAAGAAGGAAGGAAAGGGGGTGAAAGCAGTACAGACTGGTCATCCAACCAGTCTCTTGGTCGAAAAGGGAAATATAGGGGAAACGTTGTACAAGGTGGTATGACCAGGACTAGTTTTTCTATCCACGCATAGGAGTAGGTGGCTAGAGTAAACAAAAATGGGACCAACCCAGATATGTTTCTTCGATGTTTGTTTCTCGGGGCAACAAACTCTGAATCACCACTTTATGCCCCAGTTTAGGTACATGGTGCTGGACTGCTGGTGCACCCACTATCCCATGCCCTTATACCACATATTTAGATGTTCTTAATCTAATGCCCTGGTAAAATGAAGCCATGCCACTGTTATAAGCCATGAGAAGTTTAGCCAACTGTTTTTGCTAGTAATTGTTTGAGACTCTGACTATTTCCTCTATAGCTTTTTGTGAAAATAGGGATGTCCATTTCACCTCGTTGCTATTGCGACCTTTTGGTGCACTGCACAAACACTTCTTAAAAGAAGTGAATTTTGTGTTGTTTAACTGGAATGTCAGAATGGAACCGTTGGTTCATTTTGATGGAACTGCACAAAGGGAGATCCGTGTTCCAATCTTCATTATCCATATTGGCACCATAACCTTCCTTATGTAAGAATGATATTTAATGCATGTGTTCATCTCTATTTTGCGACTGCCATGAGAAAATAATGCTATTGTTTACTAGTACACTTGTACTCCCTCACTGACAAAACCAATTCTGAAATAGAAGGCCAATCATTTACTTGGTTTCACCAACTAGTGAGGAGAAAGAGAAACAGAGCATGAAGAGGAAGAAGAAGAATAAGAATAAGGAGGAAATGAAGAAGATCACACGATGGTACCGTCCTATGTTATCCTGACATCTTGCTAGTGGTATTGTATTGTGCTACCTCTTGAGCACTGACTTGGTTTTCCCTTGAAGAGGAAAGGGTGATGCAGCAAAGTAGCGTAAGTATTTCCCTTAGTTTTTGAGAACCAAGGTATCAATCTAGTAGGAGACTACATGCAAGTCCCTCGTGCCTACACAAACAAATAACAACCTCGCAACCAATGCAATGAAGGGACGGGGTTGTCAATCCCTTCACAATCACTTACGAGAGTGAGATCTGGTAGAGATAATAAGATAAATATTTTTGGTATTTTTATGATTTAGATTGAAAGTAAAGATTGCAAAGTAAAATAGATTGGAAACTTATCTGATAAAAGATAGACTCCGGGGCCATAGGTTTCACTAGTGGCTTCTCTCAAGATAGCATAAGTATTACGGTGGGTGAACAAATAACTATTGAGCAATTGATAGAAACGTGCATAATTATGAGAATATCTATGCATGATCATGTATATAGGCATCACGTCCGCGACAAGTAGACTGAAATGATTCTGCATCTACTACTATTATTCTACACATCGACTGCTATCCAGCATGCCTCTAGAGTATTAAGTTAATAAGAATAGAGTAATGCATTAGGCAAGATGACATGCTGTAGAGGGATAAACTCAAGTAATATGATATAAACCCCATCATTTTATCCTCGAAGACAACAATACAATACGTGCCTTGCTGCCCCTGCTGTCACTGGGATAGGACACCACAAGATTGAACCCAAGGCTAAGCACTTCTCCCATTGCAATAAAGATCAATCTAGTAGGCCAAACCAAACTGATAATTCGAAGAGACTTGCAAAGATAACCAATCATACATAAAAGATTCCAGAGAAGAATCAAATATTGTTCATACATAAACTTCATCATAAACCCACAATTCATCGGATCTCGACAAACACACCACAAAAAGAGTTACATCGAAAAGATCTCCAATAAGATCGAGGAGAACTTTGTATTGAGATCCAAAGAGAGAGAAGAAGCCATCTAGCTAATAACTAAGGACCCGAAGGTCTGTGGTAAACTACTCACACGTCATCGGAGAGGCTATGGTGTTGATGTAGAAGCCCTTCGTGATCGATTCCCCCTCCGGTGGAGCTTCGAAAAAGGCCCCAAGATGGGATCTCTTGGGTACAGAAGGTTTCGGCGGTGGAAATAGGGTTTCGTGGTGCTCCTGGATATTTTCGCGGTATATGGACATATATAGGAGGAAGAAGTAGGTCGGTGGAGCTGCGAGAGGCCCACGAGGGGCCACGAGGGTGGGGGCGTGCCCAGGGGCAGGCGTGCCACCCTGCCTCGTGGCCACCTTGTTTCTTTCTTGAGGTCTACTCTAAGTCCCCTGGATCACTTTTGTTCCAAAAATAACTCTCCCGAGGGTTTCATTCCGTTTGGATTCCGTTTGATATTCCTTTTCTGCGAAACACTGAAATAGGCAAAAAAACATCAATTTGCACTGGGCTTGGGGTAGTAGGTTAGTCCCAAAAATAATGTAAAGTGTATAATAAAGCCCATTAAACATCCAAAACAGATAATATAATAGCATGGAACAATAAAAAATTATAGATATGTTGGAGACGTATCAAGCATCCCCAAGCTTAATTCCTGCTCGTCCTCGAGTAGGTAAATGATAAAAACAGAATTTTTGATGTGCAATGCTACCTAGCATAATTCTCAATGTAATTTTCTTTATTGTGGCATGAATATTCAGATCCAAAAGATTCAAGACATAAGTTTAATATTGACATAAAAATAATAATACTTCAAGCGTACTAACTAAGCAATCATGTCTTCTCAAAATAACATGGCAAAAGAAAGTTCATCCCTACAAAATCATATAGTTTGGTCATGCTCCATTTTTGCCACACAAGAATGCTCTCATTATGCACAACCCCAATGACAAGCCAAGTAATTTTTTCATACTTTAGTAATCTTAAAAAAAATTCAACTTTCACGCAATACATGAGTGTGAGCCATGGATATAACACTATGGGTGGAATAGAATATAATGATGGGGGTTATGTGGAGAAGACAAAAAAAGGAGAAAGTCTCACATCGACGCGGCTAATCAACGTGCTAGGGAGATGCCCATCAATTGATGTCAATGCAAGGAGTAGGGATTGCCATGCAACGGATGCACTAGAGCTATAAATGCATGAAAGCTCACCAAAAGAAACTAAGTGGGTGTGCATCCAACTTGCTTGCTCATGAAGACCTAGGGCATTTGAGGAAGCCCATTGTTGGAATATACAAGCCATGTTCTATAATGAAAAATTCCCACTAGTATATGAAAGTGAAAAAACAAGAGACTCTCTATCATAAAGATCATGGTGCTACTTTGAAGCACAAGTGTGGAAAAAGAGGATAGTAGCATTGTCCCTTTTTTCTATTTTTTTGGCCTTTATTTTTTATTTGGCCTTTTTGGGACAATGATCTATTAATGATGATCATCACACTTCTATTTATTTACAACTCAATGATTAAAACTCGATACTAGAACAAAATATGACTATATGAATGCCTCCGACGGTGTACTGGGAAGGGCAATGAATCAAGAGTGGCATGTATGATAAATTATGCATGGTGATTTTGCCACACATACAATGTTTACTACATGATCATGCAAAGCAATATGACAATGATGAAGCGTGTCATGAATGAGACGATGGAAAGTTTCATGGCAATATCTCTCGAAATGGCTATGGAAATACCATAATAGGTAGGTATGGTGGCTGTTTTGAGGAAGATATATGGAGGTTTATGTGTGATAGAGCGTATCATATCACAGGGTTTGGATGCACCAGAAAAGTTTGCACCAACTCTCAAGGTGAGAAAGGGCAATGCACGGTACCGAAGAGGCTAGCAATAATGGAAAGGTGAGAGTGCGTATAATCCATGGACTCAACATTAGTCATAAAGAACTCACATACTTATTGAAAAAATCTACAAGTCATCAAAAACCAAGCATTAGGTGCCTGCTCCTAGGGGGATAGATTGGTAGGAAAAGACCACCGCTCGTCCCCGGCCGCCACTCATAAGGAAGACAATCAAAGAACACCTCATGTTTCAAATTTGTTACACAACGGTTACCATACGTGCATGCTACAGGACTTGCAATCTTCAACACAAGTATTTCTCAAATTCACAACTACTCAACTAGCACAACTTTAGTATCACCATCCTCATATCTCAAAACAATTGTCAAGTATCAAACTTCTCATATTATTCAATGCACTTTTTATGATAGTTTTTATTATACCCATCCTGGATGCCTATCATATTAGGACTAATTTTATAACCAAAGCAAATTACCGTGCTGTTCTAAAGGACACTCAAAATAATATAAGTTAAGCATGAGAGATCAATAATTTCTATAAAATAAAACCACCACCGTGCTCTAAAAGATATAAGTGAAGCACTAGATCAAAATTATCTAGCTCCAAAGATATAAGTGAAGCACCTGGAGTATTCTAATAAATTCCAATTCATGTGTGTCTCTCCCAAAAGGTGTGTACAGCAAGGATGATTGTGGTAAACTAAAAAGCAAAGACTCAAATCATACAAGATGCTCCAAGCAAAACACATGTCATGTGGTGAATAAAAATATAGCCTCAAGTAAAGTTACCGATGGAAGAAGACGAAAGAGGGGATGCCTTCCGGGGCATCCCCAAGCTTAGGCTTTTGGTTGTACTTGAATTTACCTTGGGGTGCCTTGGGAATCCCCTAGCTTAGGCTCTTGCCACTCCTTATTTTATAATCCATCAAATCTTTACCCAAAACTTGAAAACTTCACAACACAAAACTCAACAGAAAATCTCATGAGCTCCGTTAGTATAAGAAAATAAACCACCACTTAAGGTACTGTAATGAACTCATTATTTATTTATATTGGTGTTAAACCTACTGTATTCCAACTTCTATATGGTTCGTACACTCCGATACTAGCCATAGATTCATCAAAATAAGCAAACAACGCACGAAAAACAGAATGTGTCAAAAACAGAACAGTCTGTAGTAATCTGTAGATTTAGAATACTTCTGTAACGCCAAAAATTCTGAAATAAATTTGTGGAAATGAGGAATTTGTCTATTAATCATCTGCAAAAAGAACAACCTAATCTCACTCTCCAGTAAAAAAATGGCAGCAAATCTCGTGAGTGCTAAAGTTTATGTTTTTTACAGCAAGATCGCTAAAACTTCCCCCAAGTCTTCCCAAAGGCTCTACTTGGCACAAACACTAATTAAAAGCATAAAACCACATCTAAATAGAGAATAGATGAATTATTTATTACTAAACAGAACCAAAAAGGAAGAAACAAAAATAAAATTGGATTGCCTCCCAACAAGCACTATCATTTAACGCCCCTAGCTAGGATAAGAACAAGAATAGATCTCGATATTATCATATTTGGTAGGCAATTCTTCAATAGAAGACTTATAACCCTTGAGAGTTTCCTTCTTTTTATTAATGATCAAACTCGTAGGCAAGAAATCAAGAAATTCATTTGTGGCAAAAGGTTCCTTAATGAAAGCGGAGAAGTTGGGGTGAACACTTATTGATTTGAGATCCGCATTTTCCTTACTAGAAGATTCATCCTTATTTTTAGGAACATACATTAATTTGGCATCCTTGGTAGTAGGAAGATTTGGAGTATTTTTAACACATGAAAAGGCAGACCCCAAATTAGTAATAATATCCTCAAGTTTACCAATTCTTATGGAATCTTGATCTATTATTTCGTTAACTATAGGTTCTTTTTCTTTAAAAAAATTCAGAGTAACTCCTACCTTAGATCCATATTGGGTGATGTGGTTGTGGATCTTTTTATCCAAATTTTCAATCAACTCAATAGAGGCAACTTTATTTTCAATATTTTCAACCCTTTGCATCACATGTTCCAATGTTAAAATAGTTCCATTAACCAAAAGAGGTGGTGGGCCAAACAAATCTATCATAGCATTATAAGAATCAAAATTATGGCTACCCAAGAAATTCCCTCTGGTAATGGTATCATGAATATATATGTTCCAAGGAGTGATGCCTGCATAAAAATTGCGAAGAAGAACGGAAGAGGATTGCTTCCTAGTAGATCTATTCTGAGTGTTGCAAGTTCTATGCCAAGCATCTTTTCGATTTTCTCCCTCCCTTTGTTTAAAATTAAGAACTTCATGATCGGGAGTACTAACAATGATAGAATGATTAGCCATGACAACACATGGCGACACAAGAAGCAACCGAAAAGGAGGTGAACAGAAAAGAGGGCGAATAAAACGGCAAGGGTGAAGTGGGGGAGAGGAAAACAAGAGGCAAATGGCAAATAATGTAATGCGAGGCATAAGAGTTTGTGATGGGTACTTGGTATGTCTTGACTTGTGCGTAGATCTCCCCGACAACGGAGCCAGAAATCCTTCTTGCCACCTTTGAGCACTGTGTTGGTTTTCCCTTGAAGAGGCAAGGGTGATGCAGCAAAGTAGTGTAAGTATTTCCCTCAGTTTTTGAGAACCAAGGTATCAATCCAGTAGGAGACTACACGCAAGTCCCTCATACCTACACAAACAAATAAGAACATTGCAACCAGCGCAATAAAGGGGTTGTCAATCCCTTCACGGTCACTTACGAGAGTGAGATCTGATAGAGATAATAAGATAAATATTTTTGGTATTTTTATGATATAGGTTGAAAGTAAAGATTGCAAAGTAGAATAGATTGGAAACTTATATGATAAAAGATAGACCAGGGGGCCATAGGTTTCACTAGTGGCTTCTCTCAAGATAGCATAAGTATTATGGTGGGTGAACAAATTACTATCGAGCAATTGATAGAAAAGTGCTTAATTATAAGAATATCTAGGCATGATCATGTATATAGGCATCACGTCCGCGATAAGTAGACCGAAACGATTCTGCGTCTACTACTATTACTCCACACATCGACCACTATCCAGCATGCATCTATAGTATTAAGTTCATAAGAACAGAGTAACGCATTACGCAAGATGACATGATGTAGAGGGATAAACTCAAGCAATATGATATAAACCCCATCTTTTTATCCTCGAACGCAACAATACAATACGTGCCTTGCTACCCCTGCTGTTATTGGGAAAGGACACTGCAAGATTGAACCCAAAGCTAAGCACTTCTCCTATTGCAAGAAATATCAATCTAGTAGGCCAAACCAAACTAATAATTTCAAGAGACTTGCAAAGATAACCAATCATACATAAAAGATTTCAGAGAAGAATCAAATATTGTTCATAGATAAACTTGATCATAAACCCACAATTCATCGAATCTCGACAAACACACCGCAAAAAGAATTACATCGAATAGATCTCCAAGAAGATCGAGGAGAACTTTGTATTGAGATCCAATGAGAGAGAAGAAGCCATCTAGCTAATAACTATGGACCCGAAGGTCTATGGTAAAATACTCACACATCATCGGAGAGGCTATGGTGTTGATGTAGAAGCCCTCTGTGATCGATTCCCCCTCCGGCGGAGCTCCGGAAAAGGCCCCAAGATGGGATCTCTTTGGTACAGAAGGTTTTGGCGGTGGAAATAGGGTTTCGTGGTGCTCCTGGATGTTTTCTGGGTATATGGATATATATAGGAGGAGGTAGTAGGTCGGTGGAGCTGTGAGGGACCCACGAGGGTGGGGGCCGCACCCAGGGGGCAGGCACGCCTCCCTGCCTCATGGACACCTTGTTTCTTTCTTGACGTCTACTCCAAGTCCCGTGGATCACGTTTGTTCCAAAAACAAGTCTCCCGAAGGTTTCATTCCATTTGGATTTCGTTTGATATTCCTTTTATGCAAAACACTGAAATAGGCAAAAAATAGCATTTTGCACTGGGCCTTGGGTTAGTAGGTTAGTCCCAAAAATAATATAAAAATGTATAATAAAGCCCATTAAACATCCAAAACAGATAATTTAATAGCATGGAACAATCAAAAATTATAGATACGTTGGAGATGTATCATATTGTTGTGGTTCTACTAGTCTTAATTTACTTGGAAGACTAGCAAGATGCACGCGCGTTACACGTAACATCAAGATGCATTTGTATGAGTAGTTTATCTTGTGAGAGAAAAAGATGAACGAGGGAAGGCCTTATTTGCAAATGTGGAGAGGGGTGTGGGTACCTTTTTGCAAAATTGCCATAGTTTCCTTCTTATCCATCAGATATAAATCGGACGGCCTATATTGCAGGATGGCAGGCACACCATCATCACCAACTCTGTTTTTGATAAGAGTAGAGTAGAGATAGATAGAGAAATGCAGCAAAACAGTACTTGGGTTGACGACGCATCATACTAATTAACTGGATTCTGGATGCATGTGTGACCCAGCTCTACACGATCAACAATGCCAAGGTGATCTTGCTGAAGCCAAGGCGTCAGTCGAGGCCATTCAAGGGCTCCGGAAATGTCTACCTTACATGTGAGACGATCCTCCAGGGAGCCCTTCCACTTCCGCTGTCTCTCCTGCAAGGTCACTTAATTAATTAGGAGCACTAATTTATTGATGCCTATTTTTTCCTGTCGGGGTTAAAACAAATCTTTAGTAGCACCCTATGATGAATCACGTACGTGTGTATGTGCGTCTGGGGAGGTGAATCATGTGGTGGAGCAGTGAGGGAATCTTGGTAGTGCCATGACATAATAGTGTTATTGTTTTGCATGTCAATTTATTGCCATTGGTTCAATGAGGCGATGTTTTGCGTATTGTTCATCATGAATTTGATGCTATTGTTAAAGTAATATGATAATGTATTTCTATCCTTTCTCACTAAGCTAATGAAGGTTTCACCTTGTTCCTACTTGTGCAAACAGGGATCATGTTGTGCCAATCGTATATATTAGTGGAACTGCACAAGAGAATACAATGAACAATAGCCTAGCCAGTGCTTTAACTCTGCTGGAAGTTCTTGATAATCTTTCGATATAATCTCACCACTGGTAAACAAGAGTGACTTCAACCATACATTTGAAGTGCGCAAAAATATATACTATTGAGTGATTCCAGTGAGTGCTTTATCATCTCTTCTGGGACTACATGAATAAGCTTTTTTGCTCAGGTTGGTACCGGCCTAAGGCCTTTATCCATATTAGTTTGCTATCATCTCTATTTGTATCGTGCTACTATGTTGCTAATGTCATGAGAAACTCCTTTATCTTTGCACGTTAAAGTTTTGTAACCTATGATACATGACAATTCTTTGAGTGTTGAGCTAATTGGCACTGATTAAATAAACTAATACCTCTCTTTAAGCAAGACTACTATGTTGCTAACTTTACCCATTAAGATAGTGAGGGTGCTTCTATTTGTTAGTGTTTGTTTCATCAACTAGTCCCACTATTACAGTAATCTCACTCTCTCAATATATGTGCCAACAAGGATGCTCGATTTTGGTGGAACTGCACAAAAACTTTGGGTGCTTCATTGCCTCGACTGCTTCCTTCCTTTCCTGTCAGTCGCTTATCTCGACTTGCTTCCTTCCTTTCCTGTCAGTCGCTTATCTCGACTTGCTTCCTTCCTTTCCTGTCAGTCGCTTCGCTTATCTCAGCTTCTAGTTAAAGGAAATAGTAATTGATATGCTACCTCACAGAGGTTGGTACCAGTCTTTATCCTGATTATTGTGCTTGTCATAGGTCTTGGTAATTTGGAATTGTGCTACCGTTTGCTGATTTCATAATGGAGTAACTTGGAGCCTGAACTCGCAGGAAAATCTTTACATTAGGCGATTTCAGTAGAACTGCACAAAAAGATCATATGGACAGATACTTATGTTGCTTCTATGTACTCCAAAGTTCACTCAGACAAGCATCAATGTTGACAAGAAGAAGTGCCTATATTAATTCGAGTATCAAGCAGTTGTCAAACTCCAAATATTAGGAGAGTGAACGCCAAAAATATTGCTTGGCGCATAGCCCAAAAAAATGCAGTGCAATCTTTGGTCCCAACTTGTGCCTTTTGGTTATCGGCACATATGGTAGCTTACTATATGGCATGGAGTTTAAAGATTCCAGACAAGTTGGTTGACGCATATATTCTGTCGGCGTTCTAGGACCGGGGGTGCCCAGACTTGCCTGCCTGCGGCCCGTGGTGTGGCTCCATCAGTGGCCCTATACGGCCCAGTTCGGCAGCAACAACACAAGACCCTCACGAGGGGCCGAGCCTTGCGAGGCGTATGACACCAAGACCTCCCTGGGGGTTGGCCTCACTAGGCTGGCTCTCGAGGAGCAGAGATATCAAGGCAAGGAGTAGCTCGCGAGGTTCACATGATGTGAGCCATGATGACGAAGGTCAGGCGGGCATCAGCGGGCGCAGCATGCTAGTTTCCTCTTTGGCGCTAAGGGGGCAAGCGCGGGCGCGGGGTCCCGAGGCATCAGGCAAAGGTTTCCTTATAGGTGCAACAAGACCAAGACCGCCAGGACGACGGGACGGAGGTCATCGCGGAGCCCACTACAGCGTCACCACCAGAGCCTTTGCAGGCGAAGACTACTTTTGTGAGGATAGCTTGTACTAGTTGTCTCCCTTCAAACTTGGCCGTTGTGGGATCCCTTCCCGTCTAACATTTGGGAAGAGGACCGAGGCCACTATAGATAGGGCTTAGCCACCACCATAGGTAGGAGGATCATTCGGACCATCCCCACACCCACCAGCTCATCGAGCTCAAGAACACCTCACCTCCTGAGGTTGTTCGTCCACTGTACTAGCAAATCCTCATCCCTCAAGGCAATCCACCACAAAGCTGGAGTAGGGTATTACACCGCAAGGTGGCCCAAACTAGGATAAATCTCTATGTCTCTCGTTCTTTGGGTTCGTCGAGCTAGGCCATGGGATAGTTAGCGAGCGAGCTAGGGAGAGAGTGTTCTTCGTGTGCACCCTAGTGTTCGAACCTCTCAAGGGTCTGCGGAACCCTGAATCCGATATTTGGCGCGCCATGTAGGGGTGCGCCAAAGCCTCTCTTCTGTTAATCAGCTTGCCATCCCTGCGGCTCTGATGGCTGATGGTTCTAGGGTTCACACCAAGCATTGGGCTGCCTGGCCCACCCGGGCAGCGCCATCCGCTCAAGAAGACCTCAACTCCGTGCTCCAGGTGGCACGTACGCCACCCAACACCGCCGGAAGCGGGTGGCGCGGGTCAGTGTCGTCTGCCCTCGCCTGCGGCGCACGTGCGTCACCATGCGACCTTCGCGCTACACTGCGGAGACGACACCACGCACCCGGCAGGAGAAGGCGAACATGCGAGCCGCACTCATCGTGGCACGGGAGCTGCTGTAGTGCAGGTTGGCGGAGAGCGGCCGCGATGCGCTGCTGGAGTGCATTGTCAAACTACTCGACGCTTCTTGCAGGGGTACGGCTCCCTTCTGCACCTTACCCACACCTCAGGTTGTAGCAGAGGCGCGCGCGAGGCCCCGACGGGCTTACGTGCCTCCGTGAGCGTTGGGGGGACCCGACGACATTAGCATGGTCCCCGGTGCTGCGCGTCTTACCACGACGGCGCCATCTCCAAGAGTAACAAGCGATGTAGGTCCCCTGCGGGGCCGTGCTAGGATGCAGCTCGACGCCCACCAAGGCCAGGCGCCGCGACCAGCGGCTCAAGGCATGGGACACCCAAGCGACACCTCCAGGCTAGCGGCCGCGGACGCCTATGTGCCCCGCATGATGGATCTGGAGTACACACCAGGAGAAGGTCCCAGCTCGTTCCCCGAGCCAGGATGGGAAGGCAGAACGCCCGAGCCAGGGGTCTTCCACGAGCTGCCCAGAGGCTTCACCGACCCCTTCAGCGACGACGACAGTAGGGTACAACCAGTGAATTGTAGTGACCCGACCTCAGACGGTCAAGTCTCTGTGCTTAAGTGTCATCCCTGGATCGGTATGCTGACACACACAATACTCGAGGATTTATAATAGAGGTAAATCACATGTATAAAGTAACGTAAATACTATTACCTCAATCCAAATAGCGGAAGTAACAACAAGGTTGTGGATTCCCATCAACACCAACGACAAAGTTGAGTGTAGAAATCATATCCCTAACGTATCACTTACTCGTCGTAAAAATCCTACACATGAGACGTTGCAGCCACAAAGGGTCAGTACATTGAATGTACTGGCAAATTCACACCATAGGATAATGATGAATAATAACTATCACTACATGCATATATGGCTGGTGGAAAAGCTCTATGGTTATAATATGTTTGCGAAAACCAATTTTTCCCTACTACAAAGGAATATAATTTATTTAACTACAAAGTTGGTTGAAAAGTATATTGAGAAGGTTCCTCCAACTCAATCCCAAATTAACATCAATAACCCAACAAATTATTTAAGTAACATGATGAGATCAATATGATAATCCAAGTACCAGATACTCAAAATGTCCATAACCGGGGACACGGCTAACCATGATTAGTTTATACACTCTTCAGAGGTTTGCGCACTTTTCCCCACAAGACTCGATCTCCTCCATTGGATTTCTCGCACTACATGATGTTTGAGAAACTGATGACCGAGACACAGTCTTTCAGAAGCATTAACTCTCTACTCCGGATAGACTATACCACCTACCACCCACTACCTGCTAGTCTATCTCTTCAAGAGCTTCACGCAACTTACTTAACTATGCTAGAGCCCATAATAGCTTGTGGCTGCACACGGAAGTTTCTAGCATGAATAATCTTATGATCCCTTTGAGCCTGGGTGGAATTCCGTAGGGTGATCGCACGGGTCCTCCGGGATCCCCTTGGGCAAGCACTGGGTTCTCCAAGTGCCCGGGCAAACCACTGGGTGCTCCAGGGTGCCCCTACCATTCCACCCAGATGTGTATTAAAGTAGCCACCTTAAGTTAACTATTAATTATCAACTCTCACATCTGTCATGAATACTCTCAACCAAATCCATGTCTACGAGCATATCATAGCAGTATAAGCATAACATATAAGTAACTCCTAGGGTTTGATATAGGACAATAGGTTCCTACCTCATCAACTACTTCCCAATTCCCACATGTTATCAAGTCCTAACCATGCAATGTTTGAGGGTGAAACTAATGCATAAAAACTGGGTATGAAAGGGATATGATCAAAGTGTGAACTTCCCTGTACTGTTGATGAAGATGATTCTCACTCCAAACTCTTGATAGATCTACTCGTCACACTCCGTTCAATCTATCGTGAGCAAGCAATAGTAACCACACATAAGCAATCACTCAGAAGATCGGGAAGAACGAAGAAGACAATTCGGAAAACATCAAAACCAGGCAAATAAATCTTGCAACATAGAAGAATTTCTAACAGTACGAAAATTATGTGAATGTGGCCTTATCAGAAAGTTTAGGTCAAGAGCTTCGATTTGCAAAAAGAATCAACTAAATCGGAGTTACGAAACTCAAGTTATCTTCAAAAGAAGTTTGAATACAAATATGTTTGAATTCAAATTTTAGAACTTTCAAAAACATGTTTACGTTGTTTTACTTGATAGAGGATATCCTATCGAAGATGTGGGCGTTGGTTTCGTTGGATTTGGATAAACGGGTAAAAAGATGTGATAGATTGAAGATCAGGGACTAAACTGTGAAGAAAATAATTACATATGCGTCCCTGGCTAAAATTTAAAGGAAAAAGAAAAAGACTAAATAATGAACGTTCGTTACAGAACGCTATAGAACAAAAAACATTCGTTACTAAAAGCTAGCGAGCAAACGCTCGCTAAATAAACTACCTAAATAAAAAAATGGTTTTTAAACATAAACTGAAACCCTAAAAAAACCGGTGAACCGGGCGGGCTTATTACCGGTTCACGGCGGGTTCGACGCCGACGGCGGTTTACCGCGGCGGTTGGAGTCCGGCGAGGGGCGAAGGATCGATGGGGAGCTGGGGCGGCAGCGCGGGCGGCGACGAGCAGCGGCGCGGGGCGGAGCAGCAAGCAGGCAGCAGCAGCAGCGGCAATGTGGGCGGCGGGGTGTGGTGGCTTGCGGCGGCGGGAGTCTACGGTAGGCGGCGACACGGGATGCGTGGGCGGCGGCGCGGCTCGGGGAGGAGAGGAACGGGGCCCGGGGCCTCGGGTTTTATAGGGGAGGGGAGGAGGTGGCGTGGAGGAGGGGGCAGGAGAGGCGGCAGGTAGAGGCCGGGCGGAGCACGGCGGTGGCGGCGCTCCCGTGCTAGCTTGGGAGACCGGGCGGAGCTCGGGGACGAGCGGGGGTGGGCCGTTGGGCCGCGGCCTGGCTCGGGCACTGGTTCGGCCCAGTCGGCGACGCGAGGGAGTTTTTTTATAAATCATTTCTCAGACAAATAAAAACAGAATAAAAATATATATTATATAGGCATATAATATATCAAAATTTTCAGAAAAAGATTTCCTACAACATGAACACTTTTCTAGAGTCAAATAAAATCCACACAATTTCAAATAATTCAAAGAGTGCTACTTCTACAATAAAACCCAATAAAAATCATTTTAGAAATACCAAAATTATTTCAAAATTATTTCTCTCCAATTTTCTGATGTAGGGAATCATTTTACCCTATTTTCCATTTATTTTATTTTTGGAGAAAAATAATTTGAATAAAACCCAAATAACTCCAAATTGAAAAGAATTTCAAACGGACTTTAAATTTTGATCCTTTTAAACTTCCAACTCGTATTTCGTATATTTTGAAGAAGTCATTTTATCTTCTCTCATGAAAATCATTGAGTTGCTTAAAGTTTCTGAATTTGAAATATTTCCAAATAAAATTCAAATCTTTTCAAAAACCCATTTTCATTTAATTAAATGGAAGAAGACATATCATCTTCTCTCTAGGGTTTTGTATTTGAAAAGAATTTGAATTCACGGGGATCAAAATGCAGAATGAATGTTTAGGAAAGTCCTTTTATTCCCTCTCATTTAAGTTTCAAAAAGTTTCGAATTTCACTCAATCAATCACACAACAACCAAACAAACAATCTATCTATATATTCATTATAACATTCCAAAATTTAGAATTTTGGGATGTTACATGAATCGGGAGCACGCTTACGCTAACCTTGGACTGCAGGTGAACCAAGTCACAGCAGCGACTGGGGGCCCCAGGCCAGTGGCCCCCCTTTCGACAGGAGTGGCGCACTAGGGGTTGCGCGGGAGGGGCCAGGAGCTAGGGCCTCCCCCGGGCCGTGCGGAGCTAGGCGTTGCACGGAGGTAGGTCCTCTGCTGGGGGAGGTGCCGGTGAGCTCTTTCCCTCTGGCAGAGGGCCCGTGGTCGCCGAGGGCACCGATAGCATCCCCCTTGACCCTTGGTCTCGTCCTGGTTTCCGGACGCCCCAATGTTGGTCGGGGTTGGCGCATGGCGGGGCTCTCGCCTGGCGATATGAAGCAAGGCTCGCGCCTGTGAAGGTCTCCGCTCATGACACTCACGTAATAATGAGTGGGGCTATACACGCCTCGGAGTCTCTAGAGCACCGCACCTCGGCCTCGGGGGCTCCCGCCCACGTCCAAGTGGAAGCACCATGCTCCGCTCTGGCCGTCGACACTGTCCCCCAATAACTATGCTCACATCCAGTGAAATCACTTAGCTTTGCGATGGTTGGAAGACAAGAGTACTAGCTAGGTGTCCGACGCAGCCGTTTTCTTTCGCCCCTTTTTCTGTAGCTCGATTCGCCGCCTTTTGGACTGAGACTTGAAGTTCTCTTGTTATCTAAAAAATGTGGGGAGTTTTTCTCTAGTTTCTGCGGTTTTATCGCATTTTGGTTGTGTGCCCTATTTTAAGGCTCGCACCACGACCCTCCAGCTCGGGGGCTGGTCCGCCGACCGTGCCAGGCGTGTCTGGACAACCTGGGCAGGACCCCCTCAGGGAAAGAGTGTACATGCCGCAAGATTGCGCGTACGCATCCTGCTAGGGTCTGCAAGACGCTCCTGGCATGGCTCTCTCGGACGGATACGCAGGCTCCTCGGGAGGCCCAGAGCTTGCGAGCTCCTAAGGGCTTACCTCGGGAGAAAGGTGCGCCAACAACCTCACAACCTGCTCAAGGCCGGCTAGGATCAAGATAAGTCACAGCAACAACCATGCTCAGGGGCTCATGAGCTCACGGGAGCACGTTTCAGGTTCGAATTTAAAACAAGAAAAAGAAGAACAAAACATTGATTTACATACACGAGGGGCTCCCTCTCCAAAATGATATCATGACCTGCGGGGCCGTGCCCAAGTCTTTGCATGCAGGTTCAAGGTGAAGGAGTGTGGGATTGACTGGATATGCTGCTCGTGGTGTTGTGCAAGTCGCCCTCGTAAGCGCTGCTAGCGATGTCGCTAGCGTCGTCTTCGTCGTCGTCGACCGCGCCATCTTCGTCCACCGCGACTGAGGGAGTCCTGAATAAAGGGGTCCTCGGGCGTCCGACCTATTAGACATAATCGGAACTAATGGGCCATGAAGATACAAAGGCCGAAGACTCTACCTGTGTCCGGATGGGACTCTCCTTGGCATTGAAGGCAAGCTTGGCGATCAAATATGAAGATTCCTTTCTCTGTAAGCAACCTTATGTAACCTAGATCCCTCCAGTGTCTATATAAACCAGAGGGCTAGGTCCGTATACATATATCCTCATAATCATAGTCAGACAGGCTAGACTTTTAGGGTTTAGCCATGACGATCTCGTGGTAGATCAACTCTTGTAATACTCATATTCATCAAGATCAATCAAGCAGGAAGTAGGGTTTTACCTCCATAGAGAGGGCCCGAACCTGGGTAAACATTGCGTCCCCTGTCTCCTGTTACCATCGACCTTAGACACACAGTTTGGGACCCCCTACCCGAGATCAACCTGTTTTGACACCGACATTGGTGCTTTAATTGAGAGTTCCACTGTGCTGTCGTCAAAAGGTTTGATGGCCCCTTCAATCATCTGCAACGACGTTGTCCAAGTGGAAGTCTTCCTCCCCAGACAGATCTTCATGTTCGGCGGCTTCGCACTGCGGGCCAACTCGCTTGGCCATCTGGAGCGGGTCGAAAGCTACGCCCCCGGCCACCGGGTCAGATGTGGAAGCTTGAACTACGTTACGGATACCCGTGGAGACCTGATCTTCATCGGATTCGAGACCACGGCAGCCGCTCCCTGCCACCACGATGAACATGACGTAAACTTGTCATCGGAACATACCCAGGAGGTAGTACCTTTAGCTGCTGAGGGAGTCCTGGACTAAGGGGTCCTCGGGCGTCCAGCCTATTATCCATGGGCCGGACTAATGGGCTGTGAAGACATGAAGGCCAAAGACTGCACCGTGTCCGGATTGGACTCTACTTGGCATGGAAGGCAAGCTTGGCGACCAAAGAATCCTTCTTATGTAACCGACTCCATGTAAACCCTAGATCCCCTCGGTGTGTATATAAACAGAAGGGGATAGTCCGGAAAGGACACCACATATACTCATTACCATATTCATAGGCTAGACTTCTAGGGTTTAGCCATTATGATCTCGTGGTAGATCAACTCTTGTAATACTCATATTCATCAAGATCAATCAAGCAGGAAGTAGGGTATTACCTCTATAGAGAGGGCCCGAACCTGGGTAAACATCGTGTCCCCTGTCTCCTATTAACATCGATCCTAGACAGACAGTTCGGGGCCCCCTAGCCGA
The DNA here is from genome assembly GCF_018294505.1 of Triticum aestivum. Classification (NCBI taxonomy): domain Eukaryota; kingdom Viridiplantae; phylum Streptophyta; class Magnoliopsida; order Poales; family Poaceae; genus Triticum; species Triticum aestivum. The sequence goes on along the minus strand of NC_057800.1, from coordinate 470,968,137 downwards.
GATCCGCCGGTTTTGACACCGACATTGGTGCTTTCATTGAGAGTTCCACTTTGCCATTGACAAAAGGTTCGATGGCCCCTTCAATCATCGATAACTACGCTATCCAAAGAGGAACCTTCCTCCCCGGATAGATCTTCATATTCAGCGGCTTCGTACTGCGGGCCAACTCGCTTGGCCATCTGGAGCAGATCGACAGCTACGCCCTGGCCATCAGGTCAGATTTGGGAGCTTCAATTACGTTGCAGACACCCGTGGAGAATTGATCTTCGACGGATTCGAGACCGCGGCAACCGCTCCCCGTCGCCCCAATGAACATGGCTTAAACCTGTCATTAGGCCACATCCAGGAGATAGCTCCCATAGCAGCTCCGGTCTCAAATCCGGAGTAGTTCAAGTCGTCCGAAGACGGGAAGTTCGACCCCATTACGGGGACTACCGATTTCACAGCGCTGGAGCCACACACAGATTCCACTTCATACAGTATCTGCATCAACGGAACACCGGACTCGCCTCCGATGTTGTAGCGACCAGACCTCAAACAGTCTGATATCTATGCTTAGGTGTCATAGCTGGATCAGTAATGCTGACACCACACCGTACTCGGAGGATTTATAGCAGAGTAGCAATCACACACTTATTACATCGAGTGTCTCAAAAGAGAACTTATTACAATAAATATGGCTTAAGGCCATCTAATAACAATAACAGCGGAAGGCTTGGAAGGTAAGTGAGTCCATCAACTCCAACGGCATCACTGAGTATAGAACCACGACCTAAAAACTCCTTAATCGTCGTCTGAAAAGTCTGCAACATTAACGCTGCAGCCCAAAAACGGGTCAGCACATGGAATATGCTGGCAAGGTAACACATAGAGAGTAATGGAATGCAACAACTATACTATATGCATATTTGGCTGGTGGAAAGCTCTATGGTTATTGTTTTTGCGCAAAGCCAATTTTTCCCTACTTCAAAGGAATAAATTTAATTACTATCATGGTGGTTGTTAAACATTGAGAATGGTTGACAGCATTCTCAATCCCAATTAAGCATCATTAACCCAACAAAATTAACTTTAGAGTAACATGTTGAGATTCACATGATAATCCACGTACTAGATACTCAAGAATGTCCATAACCGGGGACACGGCTAACCATGATTAGTTTGTTACACTCTGCAGAGGTTTGCGCACTTTTCCCCACAAGACTCGATCGCCTCCGTTGGATTTCTCGCACTACATGGTGTTTGAGAAACGGATGACCGAGACACAGTCTTTCAGAAGCACTAGCACCTTACGATGGATAGACCGGTACACCTACTTTCCCCTACATCTGCTAGTCTACCCTGTAAGAGTTCGCACGACTTAATCAACTATGCCAGAGCCCATAATGGCTTGTGGCTGCACACGGAAGTTTCTAGTATGAATAATCTCATGATCCCTTTGAGCCTGGGTGGCGGTCCAAAAGAAAAACAGGCAAGTCCTGGAATACCAGGTGCCTCAATCCACCCAGATGTGTGTTAGGTTGCCACCTTAGATAAACCATTAATTAACAATCTCACATCTGTCATGGATATCACTCACCCAATCCACGTCTACTAGCATAGCATGGCATAATAAGCAAACGTAGAAGTAACTCCCAAAGGTTTGATAATAAACAGGTAATAGGTACTACCTCATCTACTTCCCATCCCACAATTTAATTAGATCCTAATCATGCAATGTGTGAGGATTGATCTAATGCAATAAAATTGGGTTGTAGAAAAAGGTATGATCAAAGTGTTACTTGCCTTGCTGATGATCCGCGAAACCTAGAGATTCAAAGTAACAGGCGGCGCACTCCGCGTATTCTATCGCAGACAAACAAACAAGCATACAATAAGTACTCATCTAATGCACAGGTAAAACTCAAATAGAAGATCTAACCAGAAAGTTCAACTTAAGAACCCTGGTTTGCAAAAGGAATCAAATCGAACGAAGCAAAAGAAATCAAACGGCGAAGAAAACAACTTCGTTCTAGTAATCTGGATCTAAGTCAAATTTTACAGTAGGAAAAACTTGTTTAAGTTGATTATTTGGAAAGAGGGTTTCGAGACGAAACTCCAGGCGCTTGAATCGCCTGTGTCCGATAAACGAGCGAAAAGTTATACTAAAATGAAAGTCGGATCAGAAATCGCGATCAGAAAATAATCACGGAAAAAATCCGACGAAACAGAAAACGACGAACAGAATTTTTTTTAAACGGCACGGAAGTCAAGGCGGCGGCGAACCTCGGGCGGCGCGTGGCTCCGGCGGGTCGGCGGCGGGGCGGCGGCGGCGGCGGCTAGCGGTGGCGGCGGCGGCGGCGCTGGGGCTGGCCTAGGGTTAGGGTTTCGGCGGCTGGGCTCTCTCGGGCCCGGGGCAACGCCTTATAAAGGCCCCGGCCAGGGAGTCCTGGCCGAGAACGGCCCATAGTCGGTTCCGCGTTTTTTTTTAAATAATTCCGCTCGGAGGAAAAATATAAAGAAAATACTAAATGGACTCCAAAAATCATGTAATAAATTTTCCCGGGTTCTTAAAATCAAGCCCGATAAAGTGAACATTTATCTGGGCCCTAAATGCAATTTTGAAAAACGCGCATTTTTTCCTAAATTCAAATAAAAATACCGAAAAACTCCGAAATAAATCTTATTTGATTTTTTATTAAATCCTCAATATTTCTATATTTGGGGAAAGTCATTTTATTCCCTCTCTCATATTTTTGTAATAGAAATAATTGATGATAAAATAAATAAAATCAAATGATCCTGTTTAAAAAATTTGAGAAAACTCAAATATGTAAATAACGAAATCCCCAACTCTCTCCGTGGCTTCTTGAGTTGCTTAGGATTTTCTAGGATCAAAACCAAAAGCAAAATAAAATATGATATGCATGATGATCTAATGTATAACATTCCAAATTGAAAATTTGGGATGTTACAAACCTACCCCCCCTTAAGATGAATCTCGCCCTCGAGATTCGGGTTGGCTAGAAAATAGGTGAGGGTGGTCCTTGAGCAAATCTTCCTCTCGCTCCCAGGTGGCTTCATCCTTCGTGTGGTGGCTCCACTGAACTTTGCAAAACTTGATAACCTTGCTGCGAGTGACTCGGCTGGCAAACTCGAGAATCTTGACTGGTTTCTCCTCATAGGTCAAATTGTTATCCAACTGAATTGCTTCTAATGGCACTGTGTCTCTCAAAGGTATGTCAGCCATCTCCGCGTGACACTTCTTCAACTGAGAAATGTGGAACACATCATGAACTCCTGTGTCACACCCTAGCTAGTTATGCATTAGAGTGTTGCATCATGTTTATTCTTTCACCAGAAACCTGAAATGGGGATTTGTGAAACCCTCAGAATCATTTTGAAAATGACCCAAATAAAAATTTCTCCAAAAGGGTCCAAGAAAATGCTCATGTTGCTCTCTGAAAATATTGGACAGAGATAAAAATCAAACCAATATTTTTAAGAGCTCATAGGTATTTATTTTGGGCATTTGGAATTAATGCATAACTAATTGCATTGGAAATATATTAGTTATATATATTAATATATGTCCAAAAATTATGCCACCTGTTGGGGAGCTCTGGAATAATATATCTAGCTCCTGCAAAAATTGGCATAAGGTAATAAAATGATTTAATATTTTATTTAAATCAAAACAAATGACAGAAATTAGAAAACAAAAATAAATAAAGAAGGAGAAGCTTACCTGGGGCTCCTCCCTGTGCAGCCCAGCAGTAGCTGGCCGGCCCAGCCAGCAGGCGGCCCAGCCCGCCTCCTCCTCTGTCGTCTTCGTCCTCGACAGAGGGAGGGGAGCGTGCCCGGCGCGCGCGCGCCACCGCGCCACGCCACCAGCTCGCCTGCCTGCCTGCCTCTCCCCTCCTCGTCTGGATGCCCTGGAACGATGCCACGCCCCCCGTACTCTCTCACTCTCCCCTGGTTCTTCCTCTCCTCTCCCTCGCTCTCTCTCTTCCGTGTCCGAACGCACCCATCGCCGCCGTTCGCCATAGCCGCCGCCACCGGCCTCCCCTCGCCTTCCCGACTCGCGCAGGAGCTCCGCCCCCTCGCCCTGAAGCTCTCCGTCAAGCCACAAGACGCCGGACGCCCTGTGGAGCCGCCGTCGCCATCGTCTTCCTCCTCGGGCTCCGACCACCATCGCCGTCGATTCGCCGTCTCCAGTGCGTCCCCGAGCCCGCTTCGACGCCCGCTGCAACCGCGGTGAGCTCCGCCACCGTTTCCCTCTCTTCTCCCCCTCGTTCCCGCGCCGTAACTCCGTTTCCCACCACGGCCGAACCTCCGCCGTCGCCGAGCTCGCCGTCGACGCAGCTCCGGTGACCATTTGGTCACCCCGGCGAGTCCAACAAGTCCGTAAGGCCCCGTAGAGCATCCCTAGCGCCTTGCTTCGCTCGCCTTCGAGCTCCAACCACGTTTCCGTGCACGACCGAACCCCGGCGGCCGCAGCCGAGCTCGCCGCCGTCGACTCCGGCCACCCCAGGCCCAGCCACGGCCACCGCCCGACGCGCCATCGAGCTAGCTTTCCAACGCACCTAGCCGCACGCCGTTTGGAGCACCACAGAGGAAACCCGGGGCACATGTACGCCGCGGACCTCGCCGGCGACTAACCGCCGGCGGGTTTGACTTGTTCGACCTGGGGTTTGACCCCCCCAGAGTCACTGACGCGTGGGCCCCGTCGGCCAGGTGGTTAGCTTAGTGCTAATCACTGTTAATTAACCCCCCTGACACTGACCAGTGGGCCCCAGCGCCACTAACTCTTAATTAGGATTAAACTAACCTCTGTTAAACCCCCCTGTCACTGACGTGTGGACCCCACACGTCAGGTTTGACCCCAGCCAGCCGCAGTTGACCGCTGACGTCGTGCTGACGTCATGCTGGCGCAATATATATATTTCTGGATTTAAATTAAATCAGGAAATTCCAGAATATAATTTAAACTTCAAAAATTCATAACTTTTATTCTGTAACTCCAAATCAGACAAATTATATATGAAAAATGATCAGAAAAATCCAATCTATCCATCTGTACTATTTTCATGCATGACTAAACAAGTTAACTTGATGTTTAATGCAGAACAAGGAAAAGCACTTTAAAAGGCCATGTTTGAGTTTGAAATTTGAATCTTTGATTCAAATTGGTTCAAACCCTTCTGGTCTTAGTTGCATTAGCCCAACACACTCATATTGCCATGTTTCATGCATGCATCATATTGTTGCACATTGTTTGGTGATGGTTGTGTATCGGTGTCCTTTGCGACAGGTTCTGCCTCCGAGGAGTACCGTGATTACCCTAACGAAGAACCGTATCAGTGCATCGAACCATCAGGCAAGCAACCAACCATTTGATCATATCGATACAATCCCATGTTCTCGCTCCTGCTCTCTTTTACTGCATTAAGACAACGCGTTTCAAACTGCTGTGTGCTACGGTAGTTGAACCCATTTCCTCTGCATGACCTGTCATTGCCACAGTAACTAGATGAAACCCACTAGCATGTGTAGGAGTTGATTGAGCCATATGTATGTGTTGTTCCTACCTTGCTATGCCTGCTATGCTTAGAGTCGTGTCAGGTCTGGTTCATCTGGGTGATGGGCTAGAGTGAAATGATTATGTCGGTAATGAGAGTGGTGTGGTGAACACGATTTGGTAAAGGTATCGATGAGAGGCCATGTAGGAGTACATGGTGGGTTGTTTCATTGAAGCCGACCTTAAGCACTGAGATCTGTATGTGTGATTTAAGAATCAGCTACTACCATGCATTGGGCCCGAAACCAATGGACCCTCTCGGCTTCTTATTCACCCTAGTTCTCCGTCCAGGAGTTGCAAGTAGTTTCTGGTGTTTGTAGCCTACTGGAGGCCGTGGACAGCGCTGACCGTAGGGGTGGGCTGTGATGCGGTAGGTACGTGGCCGGGTGTACCGAATACCCGTTAGGTATCTCGGGAACCCTGTTCACATCGTTCGGGGCCGTATGGGAAACCTCGGCCGGACTCCCTGCGGATGGAACCTGGATAGGCGATAAACCTGGACTGGAGGCTTAGGTGATTAGGTAGGTCGTGGCCGACACCCACGTCGGCTTCCGCTTGAAGGTTGCCGAGTACATGTCGTGTAACGACGGTAAGTGGTGAGAGCGTGTATGAAGAAGTACACCCCTGCAGGGTTATCATGATCTATTCGAATAGCCGCGTCCGCGGTAAAGGACTACTTGGTTGCCTATACAGTTCATAGACAAGTAAATGGAAACTACTAAAAGCCTCAAGATAAGTGTGAGTGCCGAGGATGGCTCTTCCGTAGGAAGACGGAGGTGGATCCTCGGTAGTGTATTGAAGTGGTGGGTAGTGGACTCGTGTGCGCAAAACCATTTCAAGTTGGAGTATCGTAGATAGTCTAGCCAAGAGTCAAAGCTGGCTTGCTGCAATAACTCCACCAACCCTTCTTGACAATGTGCATGTATGTAGGATCTGATGTAAGTCTTGCTGAGTACCTTTGTACTCATGTTGCTGTAATTTACATTTTTCAGAAGACGCTGCAACCCCTTCTGATGGGTTCTACGTAGACGTTGACATCAACGAGTAGGCTAAAGGCCCAGGTGGTGATCCTGAGCTTATGAAGGACCACGTAGTATAGCTAGGCTTTCCAAGCCTCTTTTATTTTACTAGTTGTCTGTACTCAGACAAGTTACTTCCGCTGTTGGTTTGTATGACTGTATGACTTGAATGTTGGGTCGTGAGGCCCGTTCCTTTGTGTATGTTATGTATGGCTCCCTGAGCCTTAAATAAAGTACTTGTGTCGTAGAGTCATGTTGTGATGCTTCGTTGTATTTGCACATATCGAGCATATTGTGTGTATGATTGAAATGCTTGGTATGTGTGGGATCTGACTATCTAGTTGTTTATCTTTAGTAGCCTCTCTTACCGGGAAATGTCTCCTAGTGTTACCGCTGAGCCATGGTAGCTTGCTACTGCTCTGGAACACTTAGGCTGGCCGGCATGTGTCCTTCTTCGTTCCTGTGTCTGTCCCTTCGGGGAAATGTCACGCATTGAGTACCGGAGTCCTGTTAGCCCGCTACAGCCCGGTTTACCGGAGTCCTGCTAGCCCAGTGCTACAGCCCGGACCCACTTGCTGATGACCGACACGTTCGAAGCTGGGTCATGGATGCCTGTCCCTGTAAGTCTGTGCCACTTTGGGTTTACGACTAGTCATGTCAGCCCGGGCTCCTTATCATATGGATGCTAGCGACACTATCATATACGTGAGCCAAAAGGCGCAAACGGTCCCGGGCAAAGGTAAGGCGACACCCGTGGGGATACCGTGCGTGAGGCCGCAAAGTGATATGAGGTGTTACCGGCTAGATCAATGTGACATCGAGTCGGGGTCCTGACAGCGTTGGCATCAGAGCCGGACTGCCTGTAGGTTCTCCAAGCCGAACTGGTCGATGTTGAGTCTAGAAATTCTTTAGTTATATGTAGGGGAATTGTTTGTGGGTTGGAACGTAAGGCTCTTTTACTCCTTCATCTTATGACATTCTGATCTGAGTCAGTCTATTCTTCCACCGGGGGTTAAGGAATTAGGATCTATTCTCTCTATCAGGATCACGTGTTACTAATCAGTAGTACCTTATAAGTTTGATGGATACAAGCCTAGTTCAGTTCTTCTACTACGTTATGTTGTTAGGATGGTCTCAGAACTTTGATATGATGATGTTGAGTGTGTATGAAATCCTTTGTCAAATGTCTCAAAATCCTTCTTGAGCATTTACAGCTGTTATGCTGCCGAAATTTTGCTAGAAATTCTAATGCCTTTGCATTATGATTGTGCTTTCAGATGGCCACTCGCGACCTCAATCAAGTGGTTCGCCTGACTCGATGCCTAGATGTACCCGGCCATACTGCCATGTTGGTCAGGGTAATGACTGAGGCTGGATACCGCTGGTATCCTGAGTACACGGTCGAAGAGCAATTTCGGGACTTCAATCAAAGCCAGTATCTCTGCACTGTCAGGATATTTCCATCTTATCCTGGATCCACCGAGCCCCTTCACTGCTCCTATGGACTCGGGGTTACTATTGAGATGGCTGTGCAGGACACCGCCTACTCTATGATGACCATCATGCGAGTCAGGTCTGGTCTATTTCGGGACTCTGATTTCCGGTATATGCCAGGATCACTTCCGGGAGCACAAGGGTATCTCCAGGCTATCTATGCTGACCCCACCCAGGAGGATTCACGGACTCGCACCACTGCTGAGATGCTCGAGGATAAGGACCGTGAAAATCGGGCCTTGAGGTTAGAGCTCTTCAATACCCGTGCTGACCACTGGGCCACATTGACTCGGTTCGCACCGGCGGTGCAAGCTGGATATTCGGATATGCGCGATCTCTATCCTGTGAGATCTGCTCTGCCAGACGTGATGGGTTGGCGTGATGTAGGGGGCATCACCCCACCTCGCGGTCCCCGCAGGCCACCGTCTGTTGGTCCAAGACCTCATCCTAGCCCCTATGGTCCACAAGCTCCGCGAGATCGTCTATTTCCGGATGATCATGTTGAGCTTCCAGGCTATGGAGGTGACTTCTACGAGGACTACTACGGATCGGTTTGAGTTAGTGGTAGTATCACTAGTTCGCACTAGCTGTGTCGTCTATCGTCCCGCGTGACTCGTGGGATATGACCTAGTTTGTACTCTTTCCGGAGGTGTAGAAAAATAATGTATAGGAGCTTGGGATGCCTCCGATGAGATGTAATCCTCTTTTCACCGTAATAGTATTTTGTTTGGTCTTGTACTAAACCCTGTATGGTGTGTATGACGATGGAATAAAGAAGCAGTTTCTGTATTTACCATGTCATACGGATGATCATCTTGCATTTCGAGTTATTCCTTACATTTTATATCCTATGTCGGAATTTTATCATCCTGACTAAATCATTGTCTTGTTTACCTAGGATGGTCAACACGCGCACTAGCCGAGGTTATGATGGAAGCTGAGAGAAACAAGCGGGAGACCAACCGTTTGTTGGAGCGTATTGAACAGAACACGGCACACCATCAGAGGACTAACGTGGTGTCACTCAGTGATTTTATCAAATTACATCCACCCACGTTCCACCACTCCGTCGAGCCTCTCGACGCTGATGACTGGCTTCGCAGTATCTCTCACAAACTGCGTTCCGCGCTGGTAGCGGAGGCTGACAAGGTCACCTTTGCTGCATATCATCTTGAAGGCCCCGCCAGTCTATGGTGGGAGAATTATGGAGCTATGCGCCCAGCGGGCCATGTCACTACTTGGGCTGAATTCAGCGAGGCTTTCCGTGAACATCACATTCCGGAGGGTCTCATGGACCGTAAACGTGAGGAATTTTGCAGTTTCACTCAGGGCCGACTTTCTGTGGATGCTTACAGCAGGGAGTTTGGTAACCTCGCACGATATGCAACCGAGGAAGTTTCTACTGACGCCAAGAAGCAAGCAAGGTTCCGTAAGGGACTTAGTCCTGAGCTTCGCCGCGACCTCCGTCTGCATGAGTGCACATCTTTTCAGAAACTTGTCAACAAGGACATCAGTGCTGAAACTGGTCAGACTGATTATGACGCAACACGCAAGCATGGCCGTGACATGGGTTCCTCATCCGGTGCTGGTCCTCAGAAGCGCCGCGTGTGGGTGCCCAACACCGCCCTGCCACCCAGGTTCACACCGAGGCCATCTTTCCAAGCGCCTCGCCCTGTTCAACAGTCTGCACCAGCCAAGCCCTATGGGGGTCCAACCAACAATGCTCCCCCACGTACCAGTTCCGTGACTTGTTTCAAGTGTGGGGAATCTGGCCACTATATGCGTGAGTGTCCCCAGACCAACCCCAACCAATCTGCTAAAGCTGTTGGCCGTGGCAAGCCGACAGGAAAAGTATTCCACGCCAAGCCGGCCACCACCTCACGTGGCCATGTCAACTGTATCTCTGACGAAGAAGCTCAAGAGGATCCCAACGTCGTTCTCGGTACGCTCCTTGTTAATTGCCACCCGGCATCTGTTCTTTTCGATACAGGAGCCTCTCATTCATTTATATCCGAGAACTATGCTCGTTTGCATAACACTGCATTCTGTGACATGCCATCCACTATGGAAATTTCTACTCCCGGGTCTAGATGGCAGACCTCTAGGGTAAGTTATGGAAATGAAATCCAAGTTGACAGACTTGTTTTTCTTGCATCATTGATAGCCCTCAAATCTTCAGATATTAATATCATTTTGGGTATGGACTGGATGTCAGCTCATCATGCCAAAATTGATTGCTTCTCTAGGACTGTTCAACTCACTCACCCTTCGGGCAAGAAAGTCAATGTCTTAACCCGATTAGCCAAGCGATAATTATATTCTCTTAACGCCAGCCCTTTGCCAGACCTTGAGGACGTTCCGGTAGTCCGTGACTTCCCGGATGTCTTCCCAGAGGAATTGCCAGGTGTTCCACCTGACAGGGATGTTGAGTTCGTAATAGACCTCATCCTAGGAACCGTTCCAATTGCTAGAAGACCTTATAAGATGGCACCACTAGAACTATCCGAGCTTAAGAAACAACTCGATGAGTCCTTGAAAAAGGGTTTCATCCGACCTAGTTCATCTCCGTGGGCTTGCCCCGTCCTCTTCGTCAAGAAGAAGGATGGTACGGACCGGATGGTTGTGGATTATCGACCTGTCAATTTGGTCACAATCAAGAACAAATATCCGCTCCCCAGGATCAACGACCTGTATGATCAGCTCGCTGGATCCTCAGTCTTCTCCAAGATGGATTTGAGGTTGGGCTACCATCAAATCAAAATCAGAAACGGGGACATTCCTAAAACGGCCTTTGTTACTCGTTATGGCCAATACGAGTACACCGTCATGTCCTTCGGTTTAACCAACGCTCCAGCCACCTTTTCTCGGTTAATGAACTCAATCTTCATGGAGTATTTGGATAAATTCGTCGTGGTTTACCTCGATGATATACTCATCTACTCCAAGAATGAGGAGGAACATGCCGAACATCTAAGGCTAGTGTTGAAGAAACTTCGAGAGCATCGCCTTTATGCCAAATTTTCTAAATGTGAATTCTGGTTGTCAGAAGTGACCTATCTGGGTCATGTAGTATCTGGTAAAGGTATTGCTGTTAACCCTGAGCGAGTTCAAGCCGTCCTTAATTGGACTACACCTGAATCGGTCAAGCAAGTTCGTAGTTTTCTGGGCTTAGCGAGCTATTGCCGTCACTTCGTCGAAAACTTCTCCAAAGTTGCCAAACCTCTAACCGAACTCCTCAAGAAAGATAAGAAGTTCGAATGGACTCCACAATGTGAGCACAACTTTCAGGAACTGAAAAGACGCCTGACTTCTGCTCCCGTACTGGTACCGCCAGACTTCTCCAAGGACTTTGTTATCTACTGCGACGCCTCACGACAAGGACTAGGTTGCATTCTCATGCAAGATCGACACGTAATTGCCTACGCTTCACGGCAATTGCACCCACATGAGGAGAATTATCCTACTCATGATCTAGAGCTTGCAGCCGTAGTCTATGCACTCAAGACCTGGCGACATTACCTCCTCGGCAACCGTTGCGAGATATTCACTGATCACCAAAGTCTGAAGTACATTTTCACCCAACCGGATCTGAATCTCAGGAAAAGACGTTGGGTTGAGTTGATCACAGACTTCAACTTAGGAATAACTTACACCCCAGGGAAAGCCAACGTCATGGCTGATGCGCTAAGTCGTAAATCTTATTGTAACAACCTGATGTTACAACAAAGTCAACTGCTTCTCCATGAGGAATTTCGGAAGCTTAACCTTCACATTGTCCCTCAAGGTTCTCTTTCCCCCTTGGTAGCAAAACCTACTCTTACGGATCAAATCATCGCTGCCCAAAAGCGAGATAAGGGAATATCTAAAATCAAAGAGAACATTGCTAGCGGAGGTGCTAGTTGTTTCTCCACAAATGATCATGGTGTTGTGTACTTTGAGAACCGTCTAGTGGTTCCCAAGAACCAGCATCTACGACAGTTGATCCTTAAGGAGGCTCATGAATCTCCTCTCACCATTCATCCCGGTAGTACTAAGATGTATCAGGACCTACGCCAGAGGTTCTGGTGGACTAGGATGAAGAGAGAAATTGCTCAGTATATTGCTAATTGCGACGTCTGTCATCATGTAAAAGCAGAGCATCAATGGCCTGCTGGCACCCTTCAACCCTTAGCTATTCCTGAATGGAAATGGGATAAAATTGGCATGGATTTCATTACCGGTTTTCCGAGGACCAAGAGAGGGAATAATGCTATTTTCGTCGTTGTCGATCGTCTTTCCAAAGTAGCCCATTTCCTACCTGTTCGTGAGAGTATAACCGCTAGTCAATTGGCAGACTTATACATCTCCCGGATAGTGTCTCTCCATGGTGTTCCTTTGGAAATTAACTCGGATCGAGGAAGTCTTTTCACCTCTCGATTTTGGGAAAGCTTCCAAAATGCTATGGGAACCCGTCTCTCCTTTAGCACCGCTTTCCACCCTCAGTCGAGTGGTCAAGTGGAACACGTCAACCAGATTCTAGAAGACATGCTTCGAGCCTCTGTTATCTCATTCGGAATGGATTGGGAGAAGTGCCTTCCATTTGCCGAATTCGCTTACAACAACAGCTATCAATCTAGCTTGGGTAAAGCCCCTTTTGAAGTCCTCTATGGACGACGGTGTCGAACACCCCTTAACTGGTCAGAGACCGGGGAAAGACAATTCTTTGGCCCAGATATGATTCAGGAAGCAGAAGAACAAGTTCGTATCGTTCGTGAAAAGTTGAAAACAGCCCAATCTCGTCAAAAGAGTCAATATGACCAAAAACATAAGGCTATGACTTTCGAGGTTGACGAGAAGGCTTATCTTCGGGTCACCCCTCTGAAGGGAACCCATCGTTTCGGTACCAAAGGCAAATTGGCTCCTCGTTACATTGGACCTTTTCGCATTCTCGCCAAACGAGGAGAAGTTGCCTACCAGTTGGAACTACCTCCGCACCTCTCCAGAGTCCACGATGTCTTCCACGTTTCTCAACTCAGGCGTTGCTTTTCGGATCCTATCCATGGAGTGGACCACGAAACGCTTGATCTCCAAGATAATCTTACATATCGAGAGTACCCCATTCGTATCCTCGATCAGGCCGAGCGTACCACTCGACGTCATAATGTCAAGTTTCTTAAGGTACAATGGTCGCACCATTCTGAGGATGAAGCAACTTGGGAAAGGGAGGATCGTCTTCGAACTGAGTATCCCGCCTTCTTCCCGGAGGAACCCAAATCTCGGGACGAGATTCTTTTGAGTGGGGGTGAGTTGTCACACCCTAGCTAGTTATGCATTAGAGTGTTGCATCATGTTTATTCTTTCACCAGAAACCTGAAATGGGGATTTGTGAAACCCTCAGAATCATTTTTGAAAATGACCCAAATAAAAATTTCTCCAAAAGGGTCCAAGAAAATGCTCATGTTGCTCTCTGAAAATATTGGACAGAGATAAAAATCAAACCAATATTTTTAAGAGCTCATAGGTATTTATTTTGGGCATTTGGAATTAATGCATAACTAATTGCATTGGAAATATATTAGTTATATATATTAATATATGTCCAAAAATTATGCCACCTGTTGGGGAGCTCTGGAATAATATATCTAGCTCCTGCAAAAATTGGCATAAGGTAATAAAATGATTTAATATTTTATTTAAATCAAAACAAATGACAGAAATTAGAAAACAAAAATAAATAAAGAAGGAGAAGCTTACCTGGGGCTCCTCCCTGTGCAGCCCAGCAGTAGCTGGCCGGCCCAGCCAGCAGGCGGCCCAGCCCGCCTCCTCCTCTGTCGTCTTCGTCCTCGACAGAGGGAGGGGAGCGTGCCCGGCGCGCGCGCGCGCCACCGCGCCACGCCACCAGCTCGCCTGCCTGCCTGCCTCTCCCCTCCTCGTCTGGATGCCCTGGAACGACGCCACGCCCCCCCCCGTACTCTCTCACTCTCCCCCGGTTCTTCCTCTCCTCTGCCTCGCTCTCTCTCTCCCGTGTCCGAACGCACCCATCGCCGCCGTTCGCCATAGCCGCCGCCACCGGCCTCCCCTCGCCTTCCCGACTCGCGCAGGAGCTCCGCCCCCTCGCCCTGAAGCTCTCCGTCAAGCCACAAGACGCCGGACGCCCTGTGGAGCCGCCGTCGCCATCGTCTTCCTCCTCGGGCTCCGACCACCATCGCCGTCGATTCGCCGTCTCCAGTGCGTCCCCGAGCCCGCTTCGACGCCCGCTGCAACCACGGTGAGCTCCGCCACCGTTTCCCTCTCTTCTCCCCCTCGTTCCCGCGCCGTAACTCCGTTTCCCACCACGGCCGAACCTCCGCCATTGCCGAGCTCGCCGTCGACGCAGCTCCGGTGACCATTTGGTCACCCCGGCGAGTCCAACAAGTCCGTAAGGCCCCGTAGAGCATCCCTAGCGCCTTGCTTCGCTCGCCTTCGAGCTCCAACCACGTTTCCGTGCACGACCGAACCCCGGCGGCCGCAGCCGAGCTCGCCGCCGTCGACTCCGGCCACCCCAGGCCCAGCCACGGCCACCGCCCGACGCGCCATCGAGCTAGCTTTCCAACGCACCTAGCCGCACGCCATTTGGAGCACCACAGAGGAAACCCGGGGCACATGTACGCCGCGGACCTCGCCGGCGACTAACCGCCGGCGGGTTTGACTTGTTCGACCTGGGGTTTGACCCCCCCCCCCTAGAGTCACTGACGCGTGGGCCCCGTCGGCCAGGTGGTTAGCCTAGTGCTAATCACTGTTAATTAACCCCCCTGACACTGACCAGTGGGCCCCAGCGCCACTAACTCTTAATTAGGATTAAACTAACCTCTGTTAAACCCACCTGTCACTGACGTGTGGACCCCACACGTCAGGTTTGACCCCAGCCAGCCGCAGTTGACCGCTGACGTCGTGCTGACGTCATGCTGGCGCAATATATATATATTTCTGGATTTAAATTAAATCAGGAAATTCCAGAATATAATTTAAACTTCAAAAATTCATAACTTTTATTCTGTAACTCCAAATCAGACAAATTATATATGAAAAATGATCAGAAAAATCCAATCTATCCATCTGTACTATTTTCATGCATGACTAAACAAGTTAACTTGATGTTTAATGCAGAACAAGGAAAAGCACTTTAAAAGGCCATGTTTGAGTTTGAAATTTGAATCTTTGATTCAAATTGGTTCAAACCCTTCTGGTCTTAGTTGCATTAGCCCAACACACTCATATTGCCATGTTTCATGCATGCATCATACTGTTGCACATTGTTTGGTGATGGTTGTGTATCGGTGTCCTTTGCGACAGGTTCTGCCTCCGAGGAGTACCGTGATTACCCTAACGAAGAACCGTATCAGTGCATCGAACCATCAGGCAAGCAACCAACCATTTGATCATATCGATACAATCCCATGTTCTCGCTCCTGCTCTCTTTTACTGCATTAAGACAACGCGTTTCAAACTGTTGTGTGCTACGGTAGTTGAACCCATTTCCTCTGCATGACCTGTCATTACCACAGTAACTAGATGAAACCCACTAGCATGTGTAGGAGTTGATTGAGCCATATGTATGTGTTGTTCCTACCTTGCTATGCCTGCTAAGCTTAGAGTCGTGTCAGGTCTGGTTCATCTGGGTGATGGGCTAGAGTGAAATGATTATGTCGGTAATGAGAGTGGTGTGGTGAACACGATTTGGTAAAGGTATCGATGAGAGGCCATGTAGGAGTACATGGTGGGTTGTTTCATTGAAGCCGACCTTAAGCACTGAGATCTGTATGTGTGATTTAAGATACAGCTACTACCATGCATTGGGCCCTGAAATATGACCCCGCTCGACTTCTTATTCACCCTAGCTCTCTGTCCAGGAGTTGCAAGTAGTTTCTGGTGTTTGTAGCCTACTGGAGGCCGTGGACAGCGCTGACCGTAGGGGTGGGCTGTGATGCGGTAGGTACGTGGCCGGGTGTACCGAATACCCGTTAGGTATCTCGGGAACCCTGTTCACATCGTTCGGGGCCGTATGGGAAACCTCGGCCGGACTCCCTGCGGATGGAACCTGGATAGGCGATAAACCTGGACTAGAGGCTTAAGTGTTTAGGTAGGTCGTGGTCTACACCCACGTCGGCTTTCGCTTGAAGTCTGCCGAGCACATGTCGTGTGCAGACGCTAAGTGGTGGAAACATGTATGAAGAAGTACACCCCTGAAGGGTTATCATGATCTATTCGAATAGCCGCGTCCGCGGTAAAGGACTACTTGGTTGCCTATACAGTTCATAGACAAGTAAATGGAAACTACTAAAAGCCTCAAGATAAGTGTGAGTGCCGAGGATGGCTCTTCCGTAGGAAGACGGAGGTGGATCCTCGCTAGTGTATTGAAGTGGTGGGTAGTGGACTTGTGTGCGCAAAACCATTTCAAGTTGGAGTATCGTAGGATAGTCTAGCCAAGAGTCAAAGCTGGCTTGCTGCAATAACTCCACCAACCCTTCTTGACAATGTGCATGTATGTAGGATCTGATGTAAGTCTTGCTGAGTACCTTTGTACTCATGTTGCTGTAATTTACATTTTTTCAGAAGACGCTGCAACCCCTTCTGATGGGTTCTACGTAGACGTTGACATCAACGAGTAGGCTAAAGGCCCAGGTGGTGATCCTGAGCTTATGAAGGACCACGTAGTATAGCTAGGCCTTCCAAGCCTCTTTTATTTTACTAGTTGTCTGTACTCAGACAAGTTACTTCCGCTGTTGGTTTGTATGACTGTATGACTTGAATGTTGGGTCGTGAGGCCCGTTCCTTTGTGTATGTTATGTATGGCTCCCTGAGCCTTAAATAAAGTACTTGTGTCGTAGAGTCATGTTGTGATGCTTCGTTGTATTTGCACATATCGAGCATATTGTGTGTATGATTGAAATGCTTGGTATGTGTGGGATCTGACTATCTAGTTGTTTATCTTTAGTAGCCTCTCTTACCGGGAAATGTCTCCTAGTGTTACCGCTGAGCCATGGTAGCTTGCTACTGCTCTGGAACACTTAGGCTGGCCGGCATGTGTCCTTCTTCGTTCCTGTGTCTGTCCCTTCGGGGAAATGTCACTCATTGAGTACCGGAGTCCTGTTAGCCCGCTACAGCCCGGTTTACCGGAGTCCTGCTAGCCCAGTGCTACAGCCCGGACCCACTTGCTGATGACCGACACGTTCGAAGCTGGGTCATGGATGCCTGTCCCTGTAAGTCTGTGCCACTTTGGGTTTACGACTAGTCATGTCAGCCCGGGCTCCTTATCATATGGATGCTAGCGACACTATCATATACGTGAGCCAAAAGGCGCAAACGGTCCCGGGCAAAGGTAAGGCGACACCCGTGGGGATACCGTGCGTGAGGCCGCAAAGTGATATGAGGTGTTACCGGCTAGATCAATGTGACATCGAGTCGGGGTCCTGACATCCTGTCAATCCTTCTGGCAATTCCAACTTATAGGCCACTTCTACCATACGCTCCAAAACTCGATATGGCCCTACAAATCGTGGCGCTAGCTTCCCCTTAACTCCAAAGCACTTAATCCCTCGAAGTGGGGATACTCGAAGATAAGCTCTATCTCTGACTTCGTAAACCGTCTCCTTACGTTTAGAGTCTGCGTAGCTCTTCTGCCTGGACTGGGCTACCTTGAGCCTATCGCGAATCAACTTCACCTTCTATTCAAACTCTTTAATCAGATCTGGTCCAAACAACTGGCGGTCTCCAACTTCGTCCCATGACAACGGTGTCCTGCACCTCCTTCCGTACAAAGCTTCGAAAGGGGTCATCTTCAAACTGGTGTGATAGCTATTATTGTAAGAAAATTCTGCATATGGCAAATTATCGTCCCAACTAGATCCATAATCTAGCGCACAAGCTCTCAGCATATCCTCCAAAATCTGATTGACTCTCTCGGTCTGTCCATCTGTCTGCGGATGAAATGTTGTACTAAATCTGAGCCTAGTTCCCAAAGTCTCATGCAACTGCTTCCAGAACTTTGAGGTAAACTGGGTTCCTCTATCTGATACGATGCTCCTCGGAACTCCATGCAAACATACGATCCTGGTCATGTATATCTTTGCCAACTTAGCACTGGTGTAAGTGGTCTTTACTGGGATGAAATGAGCTACCTTCGTCAATCAATCAACTACAACCCAAATCGAGTCATAGCCTGAACGAGTCCTTGGTAATCCCGTGATAAAATCCATGCCTAGCTTATCCCACTTACATTCGGGTATCGGCAATGGTTGCACCAATCCTGCTGGCTTCTGATGCTCTGCCTTTACTCTCTGACATACGTCACAAACTGCTACATACTCCGCAATATCCTTCTTCATTCCGTTCCACCAGAAAATATCCTTCAAATCCAAATACATCTTGGTATTTCCTGGGTGAATCGAATACGGTGAGTCATGTGCCTCTTGCAGAATCAATTTTCTGATCTCCGGGTCATTGGGTACATAAACACGATCTTCAAACCAAAGGGTGTCGTGCTCATCCTCACGAAATCCTTTAGCTTTTCCTTTGCTCAGTTTCTCCTTTATGGAAGCAATCTCCTTGTCAGTCTTCTGAGCTTCCCTGATTCTATCCATCAAAGTTGACTGAATCTCTAGTGCTGCTACATAGCCTCTCGGAACTATTTCCAAACATAGTTCACGAAGTTTTTCTGTTAACTCCTTGGGTATTTCTTCCGTCATTAACGTATTGACATGGCTCTTGCGGCTTAATGCATCAGCTACTACATTAGCCTTCCCGGGATGATGGTGCAATCTCATATCATAATCCTTGATGAGCTCCAACCATCTCCTTTGTCTGAGGTTCAACTCCTTCTGCGTGAAAATGTACTTCAAACTCTTGTGATCCGTGTACACCTCACAATGATTTCCAATGAGGAAATGTCTACATGTCTTCAATGCATGCACTACGGCTGCTAACTCCAAATCATGTGTGGCATAATTCAATTCGTGAGGCTTCAGTTGTCGTGAAGCATACGAAACAACTCTCCCTTCCTGCATAAGCACTGCTCCAAGTCCTCGACGTGAAGCGTCGCAATACACCTCATAATCCTTGGTTGATCTGTCAAAATCAACACTGGTGAGGTAACCAAACGGTTCTTCAATTCCTGAAAACTTGCCTCACACTCCTCAGTCCATTTGAACTTAGTATCCTTCTTCAGCAACTCCGTCATAGGCTTCACAATCCTTGAGAAGTTCTCAATAAATCTCCGGTAGTATCCCGCGAGTCCAAGAAAACTCCGGATCTCTCCAACTGTTGTTGGGGTTTCCCACTTGGTCATGGGTTCAACTTTAGCGGGATCTACTGCTATACCTTCTCCGGATATAACGTGTCCGAGGAATCCTACTTCCTTCAACCAAAACTCACATTTGCTGAACTTGGCATATAATTGGTGTTCTCTGAGCTTTCCAAGTACCAAACGCAAATGCTCCTTATGCTCCTCTTCATTCTTTGAATATACCAGGATATCATCAATGAACACTGCGACAAACTTATCCAAAAACTCCATAAACACTTTGTTCATGATGTTCATAAAATAGGCAGGCGCGTTAGTCAGTCCAAATGACATAACGGTATACTCATACAGCCCATACCTGGTGGTAAAAGCTGTCTTCGGAATATCCTATTCTCGAATCTTCAACTGGTGGTATCCTGATCGCAAATCGATCTTGGAAAACACTTTAGCTCCTTGCAATCGATCAAACAGATCATTGATCATTGGTAGTGGGTACTTGTTCTTGATTGTTACTTCGTTCAATCCTCGATAATCAACAACCATCCTTAATGATCCATCCTTCTTCTCCACTAGAAGTACTGGCGATCCCCAAGGCGAAGAACTTGGGTGAATATATCCCTTATCCAGTAACTCCTTAATCTGCTTCTTGTAGGATCTAGAAGTAGATGTGTCTAGAGGGGGGTGATTAGACACATAATGCTCAAGTTGCAATTTTTAAGCTTTTTCGGTTTAAGTGGAGTTTTAGGCACAATTTCAACACACACAATACATTTCAAGCAAGCGTGCAAAGAGTATATGAGCAGCGGAATGTAAAGCATGCAACTTGCAAGAATGTAACGGGAAGGGTTTGGAGAGATCAAACGCAATTGGAGACACGGATGTTTTTCCCGTGGTTTGGATAGGTGGTGCTATCCTACATCCACGTTGATGGAGACTTCAACCCACAAAGGGTAACGGTTGCACGAGTCCACAAAGGGCTCCACCCAAGGGTAACGGTTGCGCGAGTCCACACAGGGCTCCACCCACGAAGGGTCCACGAAGAAGCAACCACCCACAAAGGGTCCACGACGAAGCAACCTTGTCTATCCCACCATGGCCATCGCCCACACAGGACTTGCCTCACTAGCGGTAGATCTTCACGAAGTAGGTGATCTCCTTGCCCTTACAAACTCCTTGGTTCAACTCCACAATCTTGTCGGAGGCTCCCAAGTGACACCTAGCCAATCTAGGAGACACCACTCTCCAAGAAGTAACAAATGGTGTGTCGGTAATGAACTCCTTGCTCTTGTGCTTCAAATGATAGTCTCCCCAACACTCAACTCTCTCTCATAGGATTTGGATTTGGTGGAAAGAGGGTTTGAGTGGAAAGCAACTTGGGAAGGCTAGAGATCAAGATTCATATGGTAGGAATGGAATGTCATGATCTCAACACATGAGTAGGTGGTTCTCTCTCAGAACATATGAGTTGGAATGGTGTGTGTGTTCTGATGGCTCTCTCATCGAATGAGAAGGAGGTGGAGGGGTATATATAGCCTCCACACAAAATCCAACCGTTACACAGTTTTCCAATCTCGGTGGGACCGAATCAATAAGCTCGGTCGGACCGAAAATGTAAACCTAGTGACCGTTAGTGATTTTCGGTGGGACTGACATGCAACTCGGTAGGACCGATGTGGTTAGGGTTTGGGCGTAACATAATCTCGGTGAGACCGATTACACAAACTCGGTGAGACCGAATTTGGTAATGAGCTAACCAGAGAGTTGGTTAGGCAAACTCGGTGGGACCGATTTGCTCTTTCGGTGAGACCGAATGGAACTCGGTGAGACCGGAAAGTTACAAAGGGGAAACACTGAGTTTACATTGCAATCTCGGTGGGATCGATTCGCTCTTTCGGTGGGACCGAAAAGTTACGAAAGGAAAATAGAGAGTTTGCAACCCCATCTCGGTGAGACCGAGATCCCTATCGGTAGGACCGAATTGCTAGGGTTTGGCAGTGGCTAATGACAAGTGAAACTCGGTGGCGCCGGATAGGAAGAATCGGTAGGACCGAGTTTGGCTTAGGGTTTAGGTCATATGTGGAAGTGGGAAAGTAGCTGAGGGTTTTGGAGCATATCACTAAGCACATGAAGGAAGAGGTTCATTAAGCAACACCTCATCCCTCCTTAATAGTATTGGCTTTTCCTAAAGACTCAATGTGATCTTGGATCACTAAAATGTAAAATGAGGAGTCTTGAGCTTGAAGCTTTAGCCAATCCTTTGTCCCTAGCATCTTGAAGGAGTTCCCACAACCTTTAGTCCATGCCACTCCATTGTTGAACTTATCTGAAACATGCTAGATTGAGATGTTAGTCCAACAAGAGATATGTTGTCATCAATTATCAAAACCACCTAGGGAGCACTTGTGCTTTCAATCTCCCCCTTTTTGGTAATTGATGGCAACATACATCAAAGCTTTAGATAAAGATATAAAGAACAGCAAGTAAAGCTTTGGAAGGACATGTAACAAGCATAGGCTCCCCCTACATGTATGCACTCATGTAAATATGAAATAGAGAGGCATGTGAGAGCTTAACCATGACATAGTAGGCAAAGTGTTACATGTATCTTGGCCATATGCATCAGAGCAAAAGATTATCAAAGAAAATACCTTCATGCTCATGAGTCCTTCTTGCAAACAGTATGTACATAAGCAAGAACTCCTCATACTCATGATTTTGATGCATATACTTACCTTGTGGTCTTGAGTTGGCTTAGGATGGAATGAACCTGCACAAACAAGGTTAGATAACACAGGTACGTCCACTAGCCAGAGCAAACAAAAGAAACCACAAGAATACCAAGATTGGGATGACATGTAGAGAGTGAGTACAAGGTACCATATTGAATTCAACATGCCCCCAAGAATAGAGATATGCAATGAATTTGACTGATTTCTTTTCCTTAGGTGTCTTGCTCCCCCTGCATCTTACATGGGATATTGGGAGAAGATAGGAAACAGAAAATCAGAGCTGAAGGTTATGAATAGAACTAAATTCAAATGAGTTCAAATGAACATGTCTTTCCCCCAAAAAAGACATGTGGCATCTCTCCTCTTGAACATCAAGCATCTGGGATCCTTGAGTATTCTCTCCCCCCTTGAGGTCTCTCTTGTAGGTTTGGTCCTTGAGACTGTTTCTCTCCCTTGATGTGATCTCTCTCTCCTACAAGCTTTGATGTGATCTCTCTCTCCCCCTTTGACATCAATCTCCAAGAAGGTTTCTCCTAGAATCCGTCGAATAGGTTTGGTCCTTGAGATTCAGTACGAAGCAGGGAATAAAACTGTGATGCTTGTAGAGGACAAGATTCATTGAGTGGACCTGGATCAGAGGAAATATAGAATATGTGGCAAACTGTGTTCCTGTTGAGAAATCGGTGGCACCGAGTGGCATGTTTCGGTAGTACCGAAAGGATTCGGTTGGACCGAAAATAGCTATTCGGTGAAACCGAGTTCATCACAGAAAAAAACACTTGTCACCTCAGCTCACTAGTCAAGTAAGATCTCACAAAGATTTGCAATGAATTAGCTAAAAGATTTGCAAGGAATTTAATGCAGAAATATGCAGAACAAAAGTCAAAAAGAAAAGGGTAAAAGGTTTCTATATGAAGTTTTTTTTGATTGAAAAAGAAAGAAACAAATATGCAAGGGACAAATGCAATAACTCAGAAAGGAACACAAGAGAACTTCATCTAGAATTGGGCGGTGACATAGTCACCTATGTTAGAGTATATTGACTTAGGAGTCAAGTTAGAACACTTGATCATAGGTCATACTCATCGTTTAAGCTCAAAATGGGGTTACCATTATTCGTTTAAGCATCTTGATGTATTCACATCTTGTTGAGTTGCTTTGACTCATGTCTTGGAGTAAAGCTTCTCTAAGATGGAATAACATACCTTGGGTGGTGATGTGGTTCTTGCTCATGTAGTTGAACTTGTGTGGGTGCTCAAGGTTGGTGTAGCTCATCGAGAGTTAGGAGCACCATTTGGAGTTTGGGTTCATCTACCTACATGGGCTAGTTTTTGCAAGGAAGAGCACTTGTGTATCCAAAAATGACAATCATGAAGCTCAATCATAGAATTTGTCAAAGGATATGTTTGTATGGTTTTGTGCTTCCTTGTCTTGAACCACTATTGTGTAGAGTCTTGGTGATGTGGAGATCGCTCAGAATATGAGTGAGTCACAATCTCATGGAATTAGATTCAACCAAGCACCTACATGGGTTAGACAACATGCAAGGTACAAATGTATCCAAGACATAAGATAGTTATCATGAGAGATATATCATGAATTAGTCATAAGCTCATGTCTTGCATGTATCCAATGGAGTTTCTACTCCAAGTTCGAAGCATCAATGATGTTCAATTCTCCTCTCAACCTGCAAAACGCTTTCTCATCAAGTGGTTTAGTAAATATATCCGCTAATTGCTTGTCGGTGCGAACATGCTTAAGATTGATGTCACCCTTAGCAACATGATCTCGAATGAAATGATGACAAACTTCAATATGCTTAGTTCGAGAATGTTGTACAGGATTATGACCAATTTTGATAGCACTTTCATTGTCACAAAGCAGTGGAACATGTTTCACATAAATCCCATAATCTTTAAGAGTTTGAGTCATCCAAAGTAATTGAGCGCAACATGAACCAGCGGCAATGTATTCAGCTTCGGCGGTGGATAAGGATACAGAGTTTTGTTTCTTGGAAGACCAAGACACAAGAGATCTACCAAGAAATTGACAAGTACCCGAAGTGGACTTTCTATCAACCTTGTCTCCGGCATAATCCGAGTCAGAATAGCCAACAAGATCAAAAGAAGACCTCTTAGGATACCAAATGCCAAAATTTGGTGTATGAATTAAATATCTCACTATCCTTTTCACAGCCTTAAGATGACAATCTTGAGGAGCAGCTTGATATCGCGCACACATGCACACACTCAGCATAATATCGGGACGTGAAGCACATAGGTATAACAATGAACCAATCATAGAGCGATAAACCTTTTGATCAACCGGTTCACCATCTTTGGTTAAATCATTATGTCCACTAGTAGGCATGGGTGTAGACATACCTTTGCATTCTTGCATATTGAACTTCTTGAATAAGTCCTTCGTGTACTTTGTTTGAGAGACAAATGTACCTTCCTTTGTTTGCTTGATTTGCAATCCAAGAAAGAATTTGAGTTCACTCATCGTAGACATCTCAAACTTCTCTGACATTAGCTTTCCAAACTTTTCACTAAAGAGAGGGTTAGTTGAACCAAATATGATATCATCAACATAAATTTGGCATACAAATAGTTCTCCATTAACCCTTTTAGTAAAAAGAGTAGAATCAATTTTACCAATTTCAAAACCACTTGTAGTAAGGAACTTGGTCAAGCATTTATACCATGCTCTAGGAGCTTGTTTAAGACCATAAAGAGCTTTGTGAAGTTTGTAAACATGATTTGGTTTCTTGGGATTGATAAAGCCGGGAGGTTGTTTGACATAAACTTCCTCCTCTATTTCACCATTTAGAAAAGCACTTTTAATGTCCATTTGGTACAAGGTGATATTATGGTGATTAGCATAGGCAAGTAAGATGCGAATGGACTCAAGTCTAGCAACGGGAGCATACGTCTCACCATAGTCCATACCTTTGACTTGTGTGTACCCTTGGGCGACGAGACGTGCTTTGTTGCGAACCACTTGTCCATCTTCATCTTGCTTGTTGCGAAACACCCATTTGGTACCAATGATGTTGTGGTTGTTGTCGGGCTTCTCAACCAATGTCCAAACTTGGTTTCTCTCAAAATTATGTAGCTCTTCATGCATAGCGTTTATCCAATCCGGATCTTCCAATGCTTCTTCAACCTTCATTGGTTCAATGCTAGAGATGAATGAATAGTTTTCACAAAAGTTAGCTAAACGAGTTTTTGAGCGAGTGATTCTCCCGGTTTGTATATCATTGAGGATTTGCTCGACGGGATGATCTTTGGCAATTCCTGCTCGAACTCGTGAGAGCTTTTGCTTGGGTCTTCGTTGAACATCTTCTTCATCTTGTTCTTCTTCTTGGCCTTCTTCATTGTTTACGTCGTCGTTCTCTTGTCGTGGTGGAGAAGGAGGTTGTTGACATTCGTCTTGACGTATTTCCTCGTTTTCTTCATCTTGATGTGTCCCACTTGTGGATGCTTCCGTGTCGATTCTTGGTTCACCTTGTCGTGAAGTAGAAGCTTCCACTTGGACGGATGAAGTACTCTCCTTCACCTCTGTTGGACGAATTTTGCCAATGGACAAGTCTTGAATTTCTTCTGAAGGGTCTTTGTCTCCTACATCAATTGGCAATTGCTCTACCTGTGAGCCATTAGATTCATCAAACTTCACATCTACCGTCTCTTCAACCTTTCAGGTGAAATTGTTGTAGACACGGTAAGTGTGAGAGTTTGAGCCATAACCAAGTAGAAGACCTTCATGATATTTAGGAGCAAACTTTGATCGATGATGCTTATCAAGAATGTAGCACTTTGAGTTGAATACTCGAAAGTATCCAACTTGAGGCTTGTTACCGGTGAGGAGCTCGTATGCCGTCTTGCCGAGTAGCTTGTGAAGATATAAGCGATTTGTTGCGTGACAAGCTGTCTCAACTGCTTCTGCCCTAAAGTGCTTTGGCGTCTTGTATTCATCAAGCATCGTTCTTGCCATTTCGATGACCGTCTGGTTCTTCCTCTCAACAACTCCATTTTGTTGAGGTGTGTACGTAGCCGAGAACTTGTGTGAAATCCCTTCTTCATCAAGAAAGGTGTCCACATTTGCGTTCTTGAATTCCGTTCCGTTGTCACTCCGAACCTTCTTGATCTTCACATCAAACTGATTTTGGGCTTTCCTAGCGAAGTTTCTGAAGATCTTATGGACCTGCGACTTGTCATTAAGAAAGAACACCCACGTAAATCTTGAAAAGTCATCAACTATAACTAGACCAAAAGAATTTCCACCGAGACTCTTGTAGGCATTGGGACCAAAAAGATCCATGTGAAGTAGCTCGAGTGGCCTCCTTGTGGTCATGATGTTCTTCACGGGATGTCTTCCTCCAACCTGTTTACCTGCTTGACAATGTAAAGATCACCTCTATGCATACCCGTGAAGACCATTTTATGATTGTCTCGACGAAATACTTGGCAATCTACCTTGGTAAATAGGACATTCAAACTGAAATCAGCAAGTCTAGATACTGAAAGTAAGTTGTAGCCAAGAGATTCAACGAGCATGACATTTTGAATGGAACTATCATGTGAGATGGCCACCTTACCAAGGCCAACCACTTTACCCTTTGAATTATCACCAAAGGTGACATATTTTTGAGGGCCGTCATTTTCAGCAAGCTCATGAAACATCTCTTCATCTCCAGTCATATGATCAGTACATCCACTATCAAGAACCCATTCCTTTCCTCCTGATTCATATCCCTGAAGATTTGCCATAAGACCAAAATGTCTCATTGCATCATCAAGATCGAAGTCACTATCATCCTCATCGTAATATTCATGTTCGTCATGATCTTGTGATTCATCATTTCCTAGAGAGGGTAATTCATCAGATAAATGATCATCGAAGTGGTCACTTTTATGAATTCTTATAGCTTTGAGTATGATATCATTAATGATTTGTCAGGACCCCGACTCAATGCCACATCGATCTAGCATGTAACACCTCATATCACTTTGCGGCCTCACGCACGGTATCCCCACGGGTGTCGCCTTACCTTTGTCCGGGACCGTTTGCGTCTTTTGGCACACGTATATGACAGTGTCGCTAGCATCCATATGATAAGGAGCCCGGGCTGACATGGCTAGTCGTAAACCCAAAGTGGCACTAACTTACAGGGACAGGCATCCATGACCCAGCATCGAACGTGTCGGTCATCAGCGAGTGAATCCAGGCTGTAGCACTGGGCTAACAGGACTCCGGTGAACCGGGTTGTAGCGGGCTAACAGGACTCCGGTATTCATCGCGTGACATTTCCTTGAAGGGACAGACACAGGAACGAAGAAGGACACATGCCGGCCAGCCTAAGTGTTCTGGAGCAGTAGCAAGCTACCAGGGCTCAGAGGAAACACTAGGAGACATTTCCCGGTAAGAGAGACTACTAAGGATAAACAACTAGATAGTCAGATCCCACACATAGCAATACACATTACACGTACGCATAACATGCAAGTATGTGCTGTACAACATGGCATCACAGCATAACTCAACAACTCATATAGATAAGGCTCAAAGAGCCATCATAGCATTTATTACAAACAGGGGTCACATGACCCAACATTCAGAGCAATCAAGCAACAAACGGAAGCATTACATGTCTGAGTACAGACATCTATAAATGAAAAAGGCTGAAAGCCTGACTATCTACAACGTCCGATCAAGATCGTAGCTGAGGTACAAACTACTCGTCGAAGTCCACGAGAACACTATTAAGACCGAAGTCTCCGCTGCAAAAACATAAATAAAGCAACATGAGTACAAAGGTACTCAGCAAGACTTACATCAGATCCTATCATACATGCATGTGTATCAAGAAGGTAATGTGGGGTTTAGTTGCAGCAAGCCAGCTTTGACTCGGTGGCTATCCTGTTCTACGACTACCAGAAACTCTTGAGGTGATATGGCGCACACGAGTCCACTAATCACCACACAATACACTACTATGGATTCATCCCCGTCTCCCTACGAGAAGGCCATCCATAGCACTCACACTTGTCTTGAGCATTTTAGAGTATCCACTTCAAGTTGTCTATGTACCATGTAAGCATCCAAGAAGTCCATAACCGCGGACCCGGCTATTCGAATAGATCATGTTAACCCTGCAGGGGTGTACTTCTTCACACACGCTCTCGCCACTTACCGCCATGTACACGTCATGTATCTCGGCAACCTTCAAGCGGAAGCCTGGCGAGGGTGTCGGCCACGACCTGACTAACCACACAAGACTCTAGTCCAGGTTTATCGCCTATTCGGGTTCCATCCGCAAGGAGATCCGGCCGGGGTTTCACTCACGGCCCCAAACGATGCGTGCAGGGTTCCCAAGCCCACCTCGCCGGATGGATCTACGCTTGGTACACCGTGCCACTTGTGCCTAGTCCGTCCCAAGCCCACCTGGCCGGGTGCCACTTGGTAGACTACTAACACTGCCTACAAACACCAGAAAACTAGTTGCGACTCCTGGACAGAGATCAAGTTGGTTAATAAGTCGAGAGGGCTTGGAGCGCCCGGAGCCCAATGTGTGGTAGTATCGAGTCATTGGACAACATACATAGAACTCAGTGCTTAAGGACGGTTCCAGTGAGACAACCCACCATGTACTCCTACATGGCCTCTCACCGCTACCTTTACCAAATCGTGTTCACACACTTAACTCTCAGCACCAGAAGATATCATAACACTCCAATTCATTCCCAATGAATCAGACCTGACACAACTCTAAGCAATAGCAGGCATAGCATGGTAGGAACACAACATGGCTCAATCAACTCCTACACATGCTAGTGGGTTTCAACTATTTACTGTGGCAATGACAGGTCATGCAGAGGAATGGGTTCAACTACCGCAGCACAAAGTAGCAGATGAATCGTTGTTGTCCTAATGCAATAACTGAGAGCAGGAGCGAGAGAGTAGGATTGTATCGGAATGAACAAGGGGGTTTGCTTGCCTGGTAGATCAACAAGGGAGGCACTGCTTCATAGACAGGTACTCTGGAACAGACTCCGGAGCAGGACCTATCGAGAAGGAACAGTGTCGGCAATCAATACACAAACATATGCAACAATGTGATGCATGAACATGGCATGAAGATGTGATGTTGTTTGAGCTAATGCAACTAGTATTCATTTGGTTTGAAGTCCATTTGAACCAAAAGCTCAAATGCATCTCCAAAGTAAGCTCTTATAAATGCCATAATGTGTTTTCTCATATACAGCATGTATAAGTTGGTTTGTCATGCATGAAACTAGTACAGACGGAAATATTACATTTTTCTGATAATTTTTCATATATAAATTATTTCAATCTGAGCTACGGTTGAATTTCTATGAATGTTTGAAGTTTAAAACATTTTCTGGAATTTCCTAATTTATTTTAAATCCAGAAAATAAATAATTGCGTCAGCACTGCGTCATGCTTGCGTCAGCAAGTCAACAGCGCTGACTGGTCAAACCTGACGTGTGGGGTCCACACGTCAGTGACAGGGGGTTAAACAGGGTTAGTTTAATCCTAACTAAAGGATTAGTGGCGCTGGGGCCCACTGTCAGAGAGACAACTAATTAACTGAGTTAATTAGCGCTAACTAAACCAACACCTAAACTAAACAGGGCATGGCCCACGCGTCAGTGTCAGGGGGTTAACTAAGCGGGTTGTTAGCTGCTAATGGCGGGCCACGTCATCTCACCGGAATTCAATGCCGGCGAGCACACAGACGCGGCGGCGCTGATCGGAACAGTGGCTCCGGTGATCAAATCGATGGCCGAGCCCATCTACGAGGAGCTGGGGCTCGTGCGCATCCAACGGTGGCAGGGGGAGGGTGAGGCGTGGCCTGAGTCGAGCGCAGCGTCGATTTCGGCGGCGGCCGGAGTTCGGGATAGCGCGGGCGTGGGGCAGTAGCTCGCGTTCGAGCGAACGGAGAGCACAGGCAGTAGCTACGAGGCAGCAGGAGCACGTCGGAGCTACTACGCGAGGCGGAGGTGCTCGGGGCACGGAGCTCGCCGGCCATGGTGGACGGCGGCTTCGGGCGCTCGCGGGGCAGGGCTACAGGGCACGCGCGAGAGAGAGAGGTGAGCGGAAAGGAAGAGGGGCTCACGGCGGACTCGCAGAGCAGGCCAGTGTGCTCGGGGACGTCCTGCGTGCGGCGAATCGACGGTGATGGCGATCTGCGGCGGCCGGAGGTGATGAAGGCGACGGCGACGGCTCCACGGGGCGTCCGGTGTCTTGTGGCTTGACGGAGAGGACGAGGGAGTCGTGGCGGAGCTCGTGCGCGTGTCGGAGAGGCGAGGGGGAGGTGGTGGCTATGGCTACGGTGGACGGCGGCGATGAACTCCGCTCGGCTACGCGCGAGAGAGAGAGCAGAGGAGGGGGGAGGAACGAGAGAGAGTGCGAGAGAGGTCGGGGTAGCTGCGTGGCATCTCCGGGGCATCCACACGAGGAGGGGAGAGGGAAGGCAGGCAGAGAGGGAGGTGGCGTGGCACGGCGGAGCGCGCGCGCGTCGGGCACGCGCCCGTCCTCCTGTCGGGGAGGAAGACGACAGAGGAGGGGGCCAGTGGGCTGGGCCGGCGCTGGCTGCTGCTAGGCTGCACAGGGAGGAGGCCCAGGTAAGTATCCCTTTTTATTTCTGTTTTCTAATTTTCTGACATTTGTTTTGATTTAAGTAAAATATTAAATCATTTTATTACCTTATGCCAATTTTTGCAGGAGCTAACTATATTATTCCAGAGCTCCTCAGCAAATGGCATAATTTTTGGACATATATTATATATATGACATATATATTTCCAATGCAAATAATTATCGGATTAATCCAAATGGCCAAAAATAAATATCCATGAGCTCCTAAAATATTTGTTTGAATTTTACCTCTGACCAATATTTTCAGAGAGCAACATGAACATTTCTTGGACCTTTTTGGAGCAATTTTTATTTAGGTCATTTCCAAAAATGATTCTGAGGGTTTCACAAATCCTCATTTCAAATTAAATGGAATTTAAACATGATGCACAAATGACTAGCTAGCCTTGAGCATACCAGAACTAGGGATGTGACAACTCGCCCCCACTTAAAAGAATCTCGTCCCGAGATTCAGGGGTCGACGGAAAGAAAGCGGGGTACTCCAGTCGAAGACGATCTTCTCGCTCCCAAGTAGCTTCTCTCTCGGAATGATGAGACCACTGAACTTTGAGAAACTTGATGTTCTGACGTCGAGTGACACGCTCTGCTTGATCAAGAATGCGAACCGGGTAC
Source organism: Triticum aestivum (assembly GCF_018294505.1). Taxonomy (NCBI): domain Eukaryota; kingdom Viridiplantae; phylum Streptophyta; class Magnoliopsida; order Poales; family Poaceae; genus Triticum; species Triticum aestivum. Next base: position 470,936,781 of record NC_057800.1, on the reverse strand, counting down.
TCTCGGTATGTGAGGTTATCTTGGAGATCAAGCGTTTCGTGGTCCACTCCGCGGATGGGATCCGAGAAGCAACGCCTGAGTTGAGAGACGTGGAAGACATCATGAACTCGAGAAAGATGTGGGGGTAGTTCCAACTGGTAGGCAACCTCTCCTCGTTTAGCGAGAATGCGAAAGGGACCAATGTAACGAGGAGCCAACTTGCCCTTGATACCGAAACGATGGGTACCCTTCAAAGGAGTAACCCGAAGGTAAGCTTTGTCGCCAATTTCATAAGTCATATCCTTATGATGACGATCGTACTGGCTCTTTTGACGAGACTGGGCTGTTTTCAAATTCTCACGAATGATGCGAACTTGCTCTTCTGCCTCCTGGATCATGTCCGGTCCAAAGAATTGTCTTTCACCGGTTTCTGACCAGTTCAAAGGTGTTCGACATCTTCGTCCATAGAGAACCTCAAAAGGAGCTTTCTTGAGGCTGGATTGATAGCTATTGTTATAAGCAAACTCGGCAAAAGGAAGACATTTCTCCCAATCCATACCGAATGAGATAACGCAAGCTCTAAGCATGTCTTCGAGAATTTGGTTGACCCGTTCCACCTGACCACTCGACTGAGGGTGGAAAGCGGTACTGAAGGAAAGATGGGTTCCCATGGCAGTTTGGAAACTCTCCCAGAAATGAGAAGTGAAAAGACTGCCACGGTCTGAATTGATCTCTAGTGGAACACCATGAAGTGACACTATTCGAGAAATGTATAAGTCAGCAAGCTGACTAGCAGTGATACTCTCTCGAACAGGAAGGAAGTGAGCCACTTTGGAAAGACGATCAACGACTACGAAGATAGCGTTATTCCCTCTCTTGGTCCTGGGAAAGCCGGTGATGAAGTCCATACCAACTTTATCCCATTTCCATTCAGGAATAGCTAAAGGCTGAAGGGTGCCAGCAGGTCTTTGATGCTCTGCCTTAACGCGACGACAAACGTCACAGTTAGCAATGAACTGAGCGATTTCTCTCTTCATCCTAGTCCACCAGAACCTCTGGCGTAGGTCCTGATACATCTTAGTACTACCGGGATGAATCGTGAGAGGAGATTCATGCGCCTCCTTAAGAATCAATTGTCGCAGATGTTGATTCTTGGGAACCACCAAGCGATTCTCAAAGAAAACAACACCACGATCATCCATAGAGAAACATCCACCAACTCCCTTCTTAATGTTTCTCTTGATCCGAGAAATTCCTGTGTCTTGCTTTTGAGCAGCGACAATCCGATCTTCAAGATCAGGTTTCGCCACCAAGGTAGAAAGGAATCCGTGAGGAGCAATGTGAAGATTAAGCTTACAGAATTCCTCATGGAGAAGTGGTTGGCCTTGCTGCAACATGAGATTGTTGCAATAGGATTTACGGCTTAGAGCATCAGCCATGACATTGGCTTTGCCTGGGGTGTAGGTAATCCCTAGATCATAATCTGTGATCAACTCCAACCAACGTCTTTGCCTAAGGTTCAGATCCGGTTGGGTGAAGATATACTTGAGACTCTGGTGATCGGTGTAGATCTCGCAACGTTTACCAAGAAGGTAATGTCGCCAGGTCTTGAGTGCATAGACTACGGCTGCAAGCTCTAGATCATGTGTAGGATAATTCTCCTCATGTGGATGCAACTGTCGAGATGCATAGGCAATCACATGACGATCCTGCATAAGAATGCAACCTAGTCCCTGTCGTGAGGCGTCGCAGTAGATAATAAAGTCTTTAGTGAAATCCGGTGGCACAAGTATGGGAGCAGAAGTCAGGCGCCTTTTCAGTTCCTGAAAACTGTATTCACACTGTGGGGACCACTCAAACTTTTTATCTTTCTTGAGAAGTTCCGTGAGGGGTTTGGCTACTTTGGAGAAGTTTTCAACAAAGCGGCGACAATAGCTGGCTAGACTAAGGAAACTCCTAACTTGTTTGACTGATTCAGGTGGAGTCCAATCAAGAACGGCCTTAACTCTCTCGGGATTGACAGCAATGCCCTTACCAGAGATCACGTGGCCTAGATAGGTCACTTCTGGCAACCAAAATTCACACTTGGAGAACTTGGCGTAAAGATGATGCTCTCTGAGTTTTTTTAGCACAAGTCTAAGATGTTCGGCATGCTCTTCCTCGTTCTTCGAGTAAATAAGAATATCATCGAGGTAAACCACGACGAACTTATCTAAGTACTCCATGAAGATCGAGTTCATCAAGCGGGAGAAAGTAGCTGGGGCGTTGGTTAGACCGAAGGACATGACAGTGTACTCGTACTGACCATAACGAGTGACAAAGGTCGTCTTGGGGATGTCCCCGTTTCTGATTTTGATTTGGTGGTAACCTAACCTCAAATCCATCTTGGAAAAGACTGAGGATCAAGCGAGCTGATCATACAGATCGTTGATCCTGGGGAGCGGATATTTGTTCTTTATCGTGACCAAATTAACGGGACGATAATCTACAACCATCCGGTCCGTACCATCCTTCTTCTTGATGAAGAGGACGGGGCAAGCCCAAGGAGAAGAACTGGGACGGATGAAACCCTTTTGCAAGGACTCATCAAGTTGTTTCTTAAGCTCGGCTAGTTCTAAGGGTGCCATCTTGTAGGGTCTCCTAGAGATTGGAGCAGTTCCTGGGATAAGATCTATGACGAACTCTACATCTCTGTCAGGTGGAACACCTGGCAGTTCCTCTGGAAAGACATCCGGAAAGTCACGGACTACCGGATATCTTCAAGGTCTGGAAGAGGGCTGGCATTAAGAGAATAGAGCTGACGCTTTGCAACTCTAGTGGAGACAGTGACTATCTTGCCAGATGGGTGTGTAAGCTGAACAGATCTGGTGAAACAATCAATCTTGGCATGATGAGCTGTCATCCAGTCCATACCCAAGATGATGTTAATATCCGAAGACTTGAGAGATATCAAGGAAGCAAGGAATACAAGTCTGTCAACATGGATTTCATTGCCATAACTTATCCTAGAAGTTTGCCATTTGGATCCAGGAGTTTGAATAAGTAGCGGGGAGGGAATATCACAAAATGACATGTCGTGCAAGCGGGCATAGCTTTCAGAAATGAAGGAATGAGACGCTCCAGTATCGAACAAACCGATGCTGGATGACAGTTAACAAGGAGTGTACCAAGAACGACATCTGGATCATCATGAGCGTCTTTAGCTGAGACGTGATGCACATGTCCATGTTCAGTGGGAGCTGACTTGGCACTGATCATCTTGCGTGATGGCTTACCATGGCCAATAGACTTCTTGGGCTGGGGTGGAGCAACTCTGGTCTGAGTGCAAATACGGGCAATGTGGCCTGGCTCTCCGCACTTGTAACAAATCTTGGAGGTAGGATGTGGACCCGCATTGGAAGGCGGTCCACCAATAGGCCTGGGTGGAGCATACTGCTGAACTGGATGAGGTGCCACATAAGATGGCCTCGGTACATATCTGGAATGAAGAGCGGAGTTTGGAACCCAAATCCGGCGCTTCTGAGAACTAGAGCCAGAGGAAGATCCAAATCACGGGTGTGCTTACGAGACTCCTCGTAAGTGAGGTGAGCTGTCTCTGCATTGATGGCCTTGTTCACAAGGGCCTGGAATGTATCACAATGATGCAGGTGGAGATCACGACGCAACTTGGGATTGAGACCCTTCCGGAACCTAGCCTGCTTCTTGGCGTCCGTGGACACCTCTTCTGTGGCATAGCGGGCAAGGTTCTCGAACTCTCTGCTGTAAGCATCAACAGCCATCTTACTCTGGGTGAAACTACAGAACTCTTCTCTCTTGCGATCAAGGAGGGCCTGGGGAATGTGATGCTCGCGAAAAGCCTCAGTGAAATCCCTCCAGGTAGGAATCTGGCCAGCTGGAAGCATAGCCTCATAGTTCTGCCACCAAAGACTAGCAGGACCTTCCAGGTGGTATGTGGCATAAGTGACCTTGTCATCTTTAGCTACGTTCGCGGAACGCAGCTTATGAGTGATGCTACGGAGCCAGTCATCTGCATCGAGTGGCTTGATGGAATGATGAAAGGTGGGTGGGTGCAAGCGAATGAAGTCATGAATGGTCGCAGACCTTTTGGAACCGATGTGCGGTGTTCTCCTCGATACGTGCCAACAAGCGGTTAGACTCACGCTTGTTCCTCTCCATTTCTAACATGAACTCTCCAACGAAGGCTGGTCGGGAGGATCCTCATCCCTACCATCTCCATGGTTCTGGCTACGAACAATAGAACTTGATGACATCCTGAGAAACGAAACCAGGGACGGAATCAGCATTAACTATAGACTGTAGAATGTAGGACAAGGAATTGGTATCACTCGAACTCCTAGGGAAATTCCGGCAGCATAACGGCAGTAAAATGCTCAGAATGAGACATCCTACTAAAAATGGGGTGGTAACATACTCATCAGCATTACTCAAGGTTCTGAGATCATACTAAACAGACTACACCGGAAATACTCAAAACTGGGGTATGACTCTGATCAACCAATCCTATGGGACTACGGAGTAGTAACACGTGATCCTGATAGACAGAAGAGAAAGCCTAGTTCCTTAACCCCGTAGGAAAGATAGGACGACTCAGATCAGAAGGCCATGAGGTAAAGGAGTAAAAGGATCCTTACGTTCCTTCCCACAATCAATTCCCTTACATAACTAAAGAATTTCTAGACTCAACTTCGACCAGTTTGGCTTGGTAATCCTACAGGCAGTCAGGCTCTGATACCAAGGCTGTCAGGACCCCGACTCAATGCCACATCGATCTAGCATGTAACACCTCATATCACTTTGCGGCCTCACGCACGGTATCCCCACGGGTGTCGCCTTACCTTTGCCCGGGACCGTTTGCGTCTTTTGGCACACGTATATGACAGTGTCGCTAGCATCCATATGATAAGGAGCCCGGGCTGACATGGCTAGTCGTAAACCCAAAGTGGCACTAACTTACAGGGACAGGCATCCATGACCCAGCATCGAACGTGTCGGTCATCAGCGAGTGAATCCAGGCTGTAGCACTGGGCTAACAGGACTCCGGTGAACCGGGCTGTAGCGGGCTAACAGGACTCCGGTATTCATCGCGTGACATTTCCCCGAAGGGACAGACACAGGAACGAAGAAGGACACATGCCGGCCAGCCTAAGTGTTCCGGAGCAGTAGCAAGCTACCAGGGCTCAGAGGAAACACTAGGAGACATTTCCCGGTAAGAGAGACTACTAAGGATAAACAACTAGATAGTCAGATCCCACACATAGCAATACACATTACACGTACGCATAACATGCAAGTATGTGCTGTACAACATGGCATCACAGCATAACTCAACAACTCATATAGATAAAGGCTCAGAAGAGCCATCATAGCATTTATTACAAACAGGGGTCACATGACCCAACATTCAGAGCAATCAAGCAACAAACGGAAGCATTACATGTCTGAGTACAGACATCTATAAATGAAAAAGGCTGAAAGCCTGACTATCTACAACGTCCGATCAAGATCGTAGCTGAGGTACAAGCTACTTGTCGAAGTCCACGAGAACACTAGTAAGACCGAAGTCTCCGCTGCAAAAACATAAATAAAGCAACATGAGTACAAAGGTACTCAGCAAGACTTACATCAGATCCTATCATACATGCATTTGTATCAAGAAGGTAATGTGGGGTTTAGTTGCAGCAAGCCAGCTTTGACTCTGTGGCTATCCTGTTCTACGACTACCAGAAACTCTTGAGGTGATATGGCGCACACGAGTCCACTAATCACCACACAATACACTACTATGGATTCATCCCCGTCTCCCTACGAGAAGGCCATCCATAGCACTCACACTTGTCTTGAGCATTTTAGAGTATCCACTTCAAGTTGTCTATGTACCATGTAAGCATCCAAGAAGTCCATAACCGCGGACCCGGCTATTCGAATAGATCATGTTAACCCTGCAGGGGTGTACTTCTTCACACACGCTCTCGCCACTTACCGCCATGTACACGTCATGTATCTCGGCAACCTTCAAGCGGAAGCCTGGCGAGGGTGTCGGCCACGACCTGACTAACCACACAAGACTCTAGTCCAGGTTTATCGCCTATTCGGGTTCCATCCGCAAGGAGATCCGGCCGGGGTTTCACTCACGGCCCCAAACGATGTGTGCAGGGTTCCCAAGCCCACCTCGCCGGATGGATCTACGCTTGGTACACCGTGCCACTTGTGCCTAGTCTGTCCCAAGCCCACCTGGCCGGGTGCCACTTGGTAGACTACTAACACTACCTACAAACACCAGAAACTAGTTGCGACTCCTGGACAGAGATCAAGTTGGTTAATAAGTCGAGAGGGCTTGGAGCGCCCGGAGCCCAATGTGTGGTAGTATCGAGTCATTGGACAACATACATAGAACTCAGTGCTTAAGGACGGTTCCAGTGAGACAACCCACCATGTACTCCTACATGGCCTCTCACCGCTACGTTTACCAAATCGTGTTCACACACTTAACTCTCAGCACCAAAACATATCGTAACACTCCAATTCATTCCCAATGAATCAGACCTGACACAACTCTAAGCAATAGCAGGCATAGCATGGTAGGAACACAACATGGCTCAATCAACTCCTACACATGCTAGTGGGTTTCAACTATTTACTGTGGCAATGATAGGTCATGCAGAGGAATGGGTTCAACTACCGCAGCACAAAGTAGCAGATGAATCGTTGTTGTCCTAATGCAATAACTGAGAGCAGGAGCGAGAGAGTAGGATTGTATCGGAATGAACAAGGGGGTTTGCTTGCCTGGTAGATCAACAAAGGAGGCACTGCTTCATAGACAGGTACTCTGGAACAGACTCCGGAGCAGGACCTATCGAGAAGGAACAGTGTCGGCAATCAATACACAAACATATGCAACAATGTGATGCATGAACATGGCATGAAGATGTGATGTTGTTTGAGCTAATGCAACTAGTATTCATTTGGTTTGAAGTCCATTTGAACCAAAAGCTCAAATGCATCTCCAAAGTAAGCTCTTATAAATGCCATAATGTGTTTTCTCATATACAGCATGTATAAGTTGGTTTGTCATGCATGAAACTAGTACAGATGGAAAGATTACATTTTTCAGATAATTTTTCATATATAAATTATTTCAATCTGAGCTACGGTTGAATTTCTATGAATTTTTGAAGTTTAAAACATTTTCTGGAATTTCCTGATTTATTTTAAATCCAGAAAATAAATAATTGCGTCAGCACTGCGTCATGCTTGCGTCAGCAAGTCAACAACGCTGACTGGTCAAACCTGATGTGTGGGGTCCACACGTCAGTGACAGGGGGTTAAACAGGGTTAGTTTAATCCTAACTAAAGGATTAGTGGCGCTGGGGCCCACTGTCAGAGAGACAACTGAGTTAATTAGAGCTAACTAAACTAACACCTAAACTAAACAGGGCATGGCCCACGCGTCAATGTCAGGGGGTTAACTAAGCGGGCTGTTAGCTGCTAATGGCGGGCCACGCCATCTCACTGGAGTTCAACGCCGGCGAGCACACAGACGCGGCGGCGCTGATCGGAACGGCGGCTGCGGCGATTAAATCGATGGCCGAGCCCATCTACGAGGAGCTGGGGCTCGTGCGCATCCAACGGTGGCAGGGGGGAGGGTGAGGCGTGGCCTGAGTCGAGCGCAGGGTCGACTTCGGCGGCGGCCGGAGTTTGGGATAGCGCGGGCGTGGGGCTGCAGCTCGCGTTCGAGCGAACGGAGAGCACATGCGGTACCTACGAGGCAGCAGGAGCACGTCGGAGCTACTACGCGAGGCGGAGGTGCTCGGGGGCACGGAGCTCGCCGGCCATGGCGGACGGCGGCTTCGGGCGCTTGCGGGGCAGCGGCTACAGGGCACGCGAGAGAGAGAGAGGTGAGGGGAAAGGAAGAGGGGCTCACGGCGGACTCGCCGAGCAGGCCAGTGTGCTCGGGGACGTCCTGCGTGCGGCGAATCGACGGTGATGGCGATCTGCGGCGGCCGGAGGTGATGAAGGCGACGGCGACGGCTCCACGGGGCGTCCGGCGTCTTGTGGCTTGACGGAGAGGACGAGGGAGTCGTGGCGGAGCTTGTGCGCATGTCGGAGAGGCGAGGGGGAGGCGGTGGCTACGACTACGGTGGACGGCGGCGATGAGCTCCGCTCGGCTGCGCGCGAGAGAGAGAGCAGAGGAGGGGGGAGGAACGAGAGAGAGTGCGAGAGAGGTCGGGGTAGCTGCATGGCGTCTCCGGGGCATCCAGACGAGGAGAGGAGAGGGCAGGCAGGCAGAGAGGGAGGTGGCGTGGCGCGGCGGAGCGCGCGCTCGTCGGGCACGCGCCCGTCCTCCTGTCGGGGAGGAAGACGACAAAGGAGGGGGCCAGTGGGCTGGGCCGGCGCTGGCTGCTGCTGGGCTGCACAGGGAGGAGGCCCAGGTAAGTATCCCTTTTTATTTCTGTTTTCTAATTTTCTGACATTTGTTTTGATTTAAGTAAAATATTAAATCATTTTATTACCTTATGCCAATTTTTGCAGGAGCTAACTATATTATTCCAGAGCTCCTCAACAAATGGCATAATTTTTGGACATATATTATATATATGACATATATATATCCAATGCAAATAATTATCGGATTAATCCAAATGGCCAAAAATAAATATCCATGAGCTCCTAAAATATTTGTTTGAATTTTACCTCTGACCAATATTTTCAGAGAGCAACATGAACATTTTCTTGGACGTTTTTGGAGCAATTTTTATTTAGGTCATTTCCAAAAATGATTCTGAGGGTTTCACAAATCCTCATTTCAAATTAAATGGAATTTAAACATGATGCACAAATGACTAGCTAGCCTTGAGCATACCAGAACTAGGGATGTGACATGATTCCAACATCTCCTTTAGCATGCTTAAGATTGGCAAGTTCAAGAAGACATTTACCAAAACTAGGATCACTAGAGTTCATCTTACTCAAGGCAATAGATTTATGGAGAATTTCATCCAAAGTTTTCAAGGAATGATTGGGAAACCGTTCCTCAAGAAATATCCATATAGTATAGGCGCAATTTTGAGTAGGCAAACTAGCAATCAAATTTTTGGGCAATCCTCTAATGATGAGCTCAATAGTTCTAAGATTGCGAATCATGTCAATATCTTCATCTAGGGTAGGATGCAAGGGATCAATATGGGGTGCACAAGGGCTAGCAATATACTTGTTCAAATGATATTGATTGAAGATTACAAGCATCTCATTTTTCCACTCATGAAAGTACTTCCATCAAGAATAGGCACTCTATGTCTAAGACTCCCTAGAGTAGACACATCCATCTTCCACCAATGGTGATTAAACCAAGGCAATGGAGACCAAAGCTCTGATACCACTTGTAGGATCTAGAAGTAGATGTGTCTAGAGGGGGGTGATTAGACACATAATGCTCAAGTTGCAATTTTTAAGCTTTTTCGGTTTAAGTGGAGTTTTAGGCACAATTTCAACACACATGATACATTTCAAGCAAACGTGCAAAGAGTATATGAGTAGCGGAATGTAAAGCATGCAACTTGCAAGAATGTAACGGGAAGGGTTTTGAGAGATCAAACGCAATTGGAGACACGGATGTTTTTCCCGTGGTTCGGATAGGTGGTGCTATCCTACATCCACGTTGATGGAGACTTCAACCCACAAAGGGTAACGGTTGCACGAGTCCACACAGGGCTCCACCCAAGGGTAACGGTTGCGCGAGTCCACACAGGGCTCCACCCACGAAGGGTCCACGAAGAAGCAACCACCCACAAAGGGTCCACGAAGAAGCAACCTTGTCTATCCCACCATGGCCATCGCCCACACAGGACTTGCCTCACTAGCGGTAGATCTTCACGAAGTAGGCGATCTCCTTGCCCTTACAAACTCCTTGGTTCAACTCCACAATCTTGTTGGAGGCTCCCAAGTGACACCTAGCCAATCTAGGAGACACCACTCTCCAAGAAGTAACAAATGGCGTGTCGGTAATGAACTCCTTGCTCTTGTGCTTCAAATGATAGTCTCCCCAACACTCAACTCTCTCTCATAGGATTTGGATTTGGTGGAAAGAGGGTTTGAGTGGAAAGCAACTTGGGAAGGCTAGAGATCAAGATTCATATGGTAGGAATGGAATGTCTTGATCTCAACACATGAGTAGGTGGTTCTCTCTCAGAACATATGAGTTGGAATGGTGTGTGTGTTCTGATGGCTCTCTCTTCGAATGAGAAGGACGTGGAGGGGTATATATAGCCTCCACACAAAATCCAACCGTTACACAGTTTTCCAATCTCGGTGGGACCAAATCAATAAGCTCGTTCGGACCAAAAATGTAAACCTAGTGACCGTTAGTGATTTTCGGTGGGACTGACATGCAACTCGGTAGGATCGATGTGGTTAGGGTTTGGGCATAACGTAATCTCGGTGAGACCGATTACACAAACTCGGTGAGACTGAATTTGGTAATTAGCTAACCAGAGAGTTGGTCAGGCAAACTCGGTGGGACCAATTTGCTCTTTCGGTGAGACCGAGCGGAACTCGGTGAGACCGAAAAGTTACAAAGGGGAAACACTGAGTTTACATTGCAATCTCGGTGGGATCGATTCGCTCTTTCAGTGGGACCAAAAAGTTACGAAAGGAAAAAAGAGGGTTTGCAACCCCATCTCGGTGAGATCGAGATCCCTATCGGTAGGACCAAATTGCTAGGGTTTGGCAGTGGCTAATGACAAGTGAAACTCGGTGGCGCCGGATAGGAAGAATAGGTAGGAACGAGTTTGGCTTAGGGTTTAGGTCATATGTGGAAGTGGGAAAGTAGCTGAGGGTTTTGGAGCATATCACTAAGCACATGAAGCAAGCGGCTCATTAAGCAACACCTCATCCCTCCTTAATAGTATTGGCTTTTCCTAAAGACTCAATATGATCTTGGATCACTAAAATGTAAAATGAGGAGTCTTGAGCTTGAAGCTTTAGCCAATCCTTTGTCCCTAGCATCTTGAAGGAGTTCCCACAACCTTTAGTCCATGCCACTCCATTGTTGAACTTATCTGAAACATGCTAGATTGAGATGTTAATCCAACAAGAGATATGTTGTCATCAATTATCAAAACCACCTAGGGAGCACTTGTGCTTTCACTTCTTAATTTCCACCAAATCTTTTGCTAGCATCCTATATGGTCTCTTCGATATTGGCCCAGTGCCTGGCAAAAGCTCAATCAAAAACTCAATGTCTCTATCCGGTGGCATGCCTGGCAACTCCTCGGGAAATACGTCAGGAAAATCCTTTACCACTGATACTTCCTCGTACACAACTCCTGATAAGGAATTTACTTGTGTCCTGTTTGGTGCATGTCGGGATACATACTTGATCCTTCTCCCTTCTGGTGTGGTAAGCAAAATTGACTTACTAGCACACTCAATATTCCCTTCATACTTTGATAACCAATCCATGCCTAATATCACATCCAATCCTTGGGATTCCAGAATAATTAAATCCGTTGGGAAAACATGCCTTCCTATACTTAATGGGACTTGAAAACATCCTTGACTGGCCATGTACTCTGCTCCTGGCAAGGTTACTAACATGGGTGACCTAAGGGCTTGGGTTGGTAGGTTATACTTATCCACAAATCCCCTTGAGATGTACGAATGCTATGCTCCAGTATCAAAAAGAATGAGTGCAGTAAATGACTTAACCAAAAATTTACCTATTACTGCATCGGGCTGAGCTTCAACCTCCTCCACATTAACGTGGTTCACCTGTCCCCTATTGAAAGGGTTTGCCTTCTTCCCAGAACTTCCATTGCCATTTTGGCCTTCAGGACATTCATTTGCATAATGTCCTAGCTTCGAACACTTATAGCAAGTGACTTGGCTCAAGTCCTTCTTGGTTGGGGTTGATGGGGTGCTGCGGTTCTGGCCATTGCTTCCTCCATTCCCATTACCATTCTTGGTGCCACTGTGATTGTGCGAGCTACCAACTCCATGGGTATGCTGAAAATGTCCTCCCGGTCTAGGGGTAAAACATGGCTTCTGCTGAGCTCCTGAATTATACTTTCGTTGTCCATACTTCCTCTTGCGGTTCTCAATTTGCTGCTGCTTCCCTTCAATCATAAGAGCACGATCTACCAACTCCTGGTAGTTGTTGAAGGTGGCTACCATCAACTGCACACTCAACTCATCATTCAGTCCTTCCAGGAATTTCTCCTGCTTAGCTGCATTCGTAGCAACGTCATCTGGGGCATAACGTCCTAGCTTACTAAACTCCTCCACATACTGGCCAACTGTCCATCCTCCTTGGCACAAGTTACGAAACTCACGCTTCTTCATGGCCATTGCTCCTACTGAAACATGGGCAGTACGAAAAGCCTGCTGAAACTGGTCCCATGTGACAGTGTTGACTGGGAAAGTGGCTGTGAAATTCTCCCACCAGGATGCTGCGGGTCCTTCTAACTGATGTGTGGCAAACTTAACCTTCTCCGCATCTGTGCATCCTGTTGTGGTCAACTCCCTAGCTATCTTGCGGAGCCAATCATCTACTACTATCGGCTCGGTGCTACTGGAAAACACCGGCGGATTCAGTCTAAGAAAACGGGCTAAGTGGTCAACAGGTGGTGGTGGTGGGGGTGGGTTGTTGTTGTTGTTCCCCTGATTCTGATTCTGAACTAACAACTGCATCAAGGTGTTCTGTTGCTGGATCAACTGGGTGAGCTCCGGCGGAAAGGCAAATCCGGGGTCACGTCTCGGAGGCATCTGAGGGTTTAGAAAATACGAGATATAAGAATAGAGGGGGTCTAAAGAGAAAACACTACCCATATGCACATGAGGCAAAAGCAAACAATTCACTTCAATCAATCAAACAAGGACATACAATCGATCTAACTATCGCAAAGTGCTCGGACTACTATATTTACATGGTGGACTACTACTACTGAGGAGGTGGTCTACTAGAAATATTCTACGGTTGTAGACTCCATGATATCTACTCCTGCCTCATTAACATAGTCATCATCGCTACTATCTGCTTCCGAGTCGGTGTCGTCGATGATGATGTAGTCTTCCGGGCTAATCTCCTTTGGTTCTTCGTCTTCATCTACTGGTGTCGGGCCTCCCATAAATATTCCAATCTTCTTGATTAGATCGTCATTCTTCTCCACCAATACTTCAATTTCTTCTTCATAATCTTCACGTGTAACCTTGAGTTCTTCCTCCAGTTCCTTGATTCTAGTCTTAGCCTTCTTCAGATCTATCATGTCGGCGCACATCTGATTCTCCTGTCGTCGAATGTGCTGATTTAACTCCTGAATAAAAGCTGCAATTGACCTATCTTTCCTGGTGCTGATCATCTCCCAGTGTTCATCTCGGCGCCCACAAATCTGGTAGATAGTATCCTTGAGATCCTTGCGGTAGACTTCGCCAATGCGTCCCATGGCGATGTGAGCTGCCATACTCTTTCCTAGACTCCAAGTTGGTGCATCAAAAGAAAACTCTATGGGCTCAGTGACTGGCATGAACATCCTTTCTGGAACTTGAACTTGAATCATCCAGCGCTCTTCTTCAGGTAAAGTGGCGTTGTAGGTTCCCGTGAAGCTTGGTACTCCTATGTTCAAGTATCTAGTGACTTCCTTCAAGTGGCGTCCAAAGGGTGTATCTTCATCTGGTTGGGTGAACTTGTTCCTTGCATCCTCCATCCTAAAGAGTAGAAAATATGAGAGGTCAGAAGAGAAGAGAGTGAGTAGTGGTCTAGGTCTTTAGCTTAGTGGTCGTGTCCTACAGTCAGCGTGTGCTCTGATACCATCTCTGTAGCGACCAGACCTCAAACAGTCTGATCTCTGTGCTCAGGTGTCATCACTGGATTAGTAATGCTGACACCACACAGTACTCGGAGGATTTATAGCAGAGTAGCAATCACACACTTATTACATCGAGTGTCTCAAAAGAGAACTTATTACAATAAATATGGCTTAAGGCCATCTAATAACGATAACAGCGGAAGGCTTGGAAGGTAAGTGAGTCCATCAACTCCAACGGCATCACTGAGTATAGAACCACGACCTAAAAACTCCTTAATCGTCGTCTGAAAAGTCTGCAACATTAACGTTGCAGCCCGAAAACGGGTCAGCACATGGAATATGCTGGCAAGGTAACACATAGAGAGTAATGGAATGCAACAACTATACTATATGCATATTTGGCCGGTGGAAAGCTCTATGGTTACTGTTTTTGCGTAAAGCCAATTTTTCCCTACTTCAAAGGGATAAATTTAATTACTATCATGGTGGTTGTTAAACATTGAGAATGGTTGACAGGATTCTCAATCCCAATTAAGCATCATTAACCCAACAAAATTAACTTTAGAGTAACATGTTGAGATTCACATGATAATCCACGTACTAGATACTCAAGAATGTCCATAACCGGGGACACGGCTAACCATGATTAGTTTGTTACACTCTGCAGAGGTTTGCGCACTTTTCCCCACAAGACTCGATCGCCTCCGTTGGATTTCTCTCACTACATGGTGTTTGAGAAACGGATGACCGAGACACAGTCTTTCTGAAGCGCTAGCACCTTACGATGGATAGACCGTACACCTACTTTCCCCTACATCTGCTAGTCTACCCTGTAAGAGTTCGCATGACTTAATCAACTATGCCAGAGCCCATAATGGCTTGTGGCTGCACACGGAAGTTTCTAGTATGAATAATCTCATGATCCCTTTGAGCCTGGGTGGCGGTCCAAAAGAAAAGCAGGCAAGTCCTGGAATACCCAGGTGCCTCAATCCACCCAGATGTGTGTTAGGTTGCCACCTTAGATAAACCATTAATTAACAATCTCACATCTGTCATGGATATCACTCACCCAATCCACGTCTACTAGCATAACATGGCATAATAAGCAAACGTAGAAGTAACTCCCAAAGGTTTGATAATAAACAGGTAATAGGTACTACCTCATCTACTTCCCATCCCACAATTTAATTAGATCCTAATCATGCAATGTGTGAGGATTGATCTAATGCAATAAAACTGGGTTGTAGAAAAAGGTATGATCAAAGTGTTACTTGCCTTGCTGATGATCCGCGAAACCTAGAGATTCAAAGTAATAGGCGGCGCACTCTGGGTATTCTATCGCAAACAAACAAACAAGCATACAATAAGTACTCATCTAATGCACAGGTAAAACTCAAATAGAAGATCTAACTAGAAAGTTCAACTTATGAACCCTGGTTTGCAAAAAGAATCAAATCGAACGAAGCAAAAGAATTCAAACGGCGAAGAAAACAACTTCGTTCTAGTAATCTGGATCCAAGTCAAATTTACAGTAGCAAAAACTTGTTTAAGTTGATTATTCGGAAAGAGGGTTTCGAGACGAAACTCCAGGCACTTGAATCGCCTGATTCCGATAAACAAGCGAAAAGTTATACTAAAACAAAAATCGGATCAGAAATCACAATCAGAAAATAATCGCGGAAAAAATCCGACGAAACAGAAAACGACGAATAGAATTTTTTTTCTTTTTTTTAAACGGCACGGAAGTCGAGGCGGCGGCGAACCTCGGGCGGCGCGCGGCTCCGGCGGGTCGGCGGCGGGGGGGCGGCGGCAGCGGCGGCGGCGCTGGGGCTGTCCTAGGGTTAGGGTTTCGGCGGCTGGGCTCTCTCGGGCCCGGGGCAGCGCCTTATAAAGGCCCCGGCCAGAGAGTCCTGGCCGAGTACGACCCATAGTCGGTTCCGCATTTTTTTTAAATAAGTCCGCTCGGAAGAAAAATAAAAAGAAAATACTAAACGGACTCCAAAAATCATGAAATAAATTTTCCCGGGTTTCTAAAATCAATCCCGATAAAGTGAACATTTATCTGGGCCCTAAATGCAATTTTGAAAAACGCGCATTTTTTTCCTAAATTCAAATAAAAATACCAAAAAACTCCGAAATAAATCTTATTTGATTTTTTTTATTAAATCCTCAATATTTCTATATTTTGGGAAAGTCATTTTATTCCCTCTCTCATATTTTTGTAATAGAAATAATTGATGATAAAATAAATAAAATCGAATGATCCTGTTTACAAAATTTGAGAAAACTCAAATATGTAAATAACGAAATCCCCAACTCTCTCCATGGGTCCTTGAGTTGCTTAGGATTTTCTAGGATCAAAACCAAAAGCAAAATAAAATATGATATGCATGATGATCTAATGTATAACATTCCAAATTGAAAATTTGGGATGTTACAGATGTCGAGCTCCGAACCCTGTGAGCCCGCGTACACCGAACTCGATCGGTTATCGATCTTCAAGTTCAGCACCGCAGATGTCTTCCAACACTCGCCCATGGGAGACATACTAAACTCGCTAAAAAACCTATCCCTCGCGGACGACCCATCTCCGAACTATGTTCGGTTTGAACTTACAGCGGACGACGGAGAATTTTGCTTCCCACCCGCCACCCACTTCATAGCCACTGTTGAAGATGTAACTAATACGCCCGATCCCCACTCTGAATACATCGATGGTCTGGACGACGATGAGGGGCAAGGCCAGAGCTCACTACCCGCTAGACACGGGATAAGCACTTCCTGGTATGACGTGTGTATGATAGACACACCTTACGGCGCTCTCGACGATGAGAAGGAGGATCAGGTCGAGGATAAACCGCCTGGTACACAGCCCCGACACCGACGCTCTAGGCCTCATTGCCCAAGAGTAAACACTGCCAGCACCATAGAAGACGATACTCCGGACAACGGTGTGGACGACGATGAGGGGCAAGGCCAGAGCTCACTACCTGCAAGACACGGGATAAGCACTTCCTGGTATGACGTGTGTATGATAGACACACCTTACGGCGCTCTCGACGATGAGAAGGAGGATCAGGTCGAGGATAAACCGCCTGGTACACAGCCCCGACACTGGCGCTCTAGGCCTCATTGCCCAAGAGTAAACACTGCCAGCACCAAAGAAGACGATACTCCGGACAATGAAGATCCTGTTGAGGTAGAACCCGAGCAGGAGGAACAGGAAGGCGGGCAAGACAACCCTGATGAACAGGCCACATGTGGGGACTCGGAGGACAACAATTATCAACCCCTCTCTGAGGAGGAGGAGATCCTCAGCAACGAGGATTTTATCGTGCCAAAGGAACCTCTCGAGCAGGAGCACTTTAAACGTCGGCTTATAGCCACTGCAGGAGCTTAAGAAAGAAGCAGCTACAGCTTCAAGCAAGCCAAGAATTTCTCAATGATAGATGGACCGAGGTCTTGGCCGCCGAAGAATACGGCCTTAGCAGCCCAGACAAAAGCCACCCCAAGAGCAGGTGGCTCCCTCAATACGATGGCAGGGCGATGGAGCCCATACCACCATCGAACAATGCGGCGGGCCGACTACACTTTGTTCCAGACAAAGCAGCATCCCAAGCAGAGCACCATACCAACCCATCCGGCCATCATAACAAATTATCTTGGGGGAACACTCGCCTATTCAGACACTACAGAGCTGACCACGCCCGGTCCGAACACCGTAAACGGAGCCCGCCAGAAGTCCTTCATAGTGTGGCCCAACATAGAGGAGCCGCACACCCCCTCTGCTTCACTGATGAAGTAATGGAACACGGCTTTCCAGACAGGTTTAAACCCATTAACATCGAATCATACGATGGGAAAATAGACCCCGCAGTATGGATCAAGGATTACCTCCTCCATATCCACATGGCCCTCGGAGACGACCTCCACGCCATTAAATACTTACCCCTCAAGCTTAAAGGGCCAGCTCGGTACTGGCTAAAAAGTTTGCCAGAAAATTATATTGGCAACTGGGAAGATTTGGAAGATGCCTTTCAAGACAACTTCCAGGGAACATATGTCCGGCCATTATGCATCGATGACTTAAGTCACATTGTCCAGGAGCCCGACAAGTCAGCTAGGGAGCTCTGGACCAGGTTCTTAGTCAAAAAGAACCAAATTGACGACTGTCCGGAAGTAGAAGCCCTCGCAGCCTTCAAACGTAGCGTCTGGGATGAATGGCTTGCGTGTCACCTCGGCCAGGAAGGACCCAAATCCATGACAGCCCTTACCGCTCTAATGAACCGCTTCTGCGCGGAAGAAGACAACTGGCTTGCTCGTAAAAGCAATGACGCCAGCGGCTCGGGTACTTCCGAAATCCGAGATGGCAACGACAAGCCACTATGAACCGAACACAACAGTCACGGTAATATACGCGACACAGTGGTAAACGCTGGATTTCACAATCCGAAGCCCGATCAACAGAAGAAGCCACTAAAGGCAAACCAAGATGGACCATCCACCCTTGACAGGATATTGGACCGACCCTGTCAGATTCATGGTCACCCCGATAAGCCAGCTAATCATACCAACCGTAACTGTTGGGTCTTCAAGCAGGCAGGCAAGCTTAACGCTGATCACAAGGGGAGGAGGCCACAGGGTGACAAAGACGACGGATCGGCTCGCCAGCAGAACACCAGGGGCCAGAAACAGTTCCCCTCCGACGTTCGACCACTCCCGGAACACAAATAGCAGTTCGGCTTCTGCCACCCACCTACTGTAATGGTCAAATTTGCACCACGCACACATCACTATGCACTCAAGATACCATGGGCATCAGCGGACGCACAATACGGACAACCCTAGAAGCATTCCTGTAACGTTTCTTATATATTTTTTCTCATTTTTTCTGTATCATCCTTAAAGAACAGGTAACCAACTGGACATCTACAGCTGACTCTATTGGAGTTCGGATCCATACTCACCTAAGGGGCTACTTCCGTTAAGGATCCCCCTCCCCGAGGATGGGCGACGCAGACGTGCGACACGAGGTCCAAAATTACTTTTTTAGCTCGCACTCTTTATTCCAAGCCTGTATTATGACCTTTTATCTCCGATCCCGACCACAAGCATGCCAAATAGCTGGGTCTGTAGTTTCTCCTTTATATACACACACACACACACACACACACACACACAAATTTATCACTGGCATATCGCTCCGTTCTCAGTAAGCCTCACCCGAACCGATCTCTCATACTCTTTCAATAATAAAGTACGGCCTCAACAACTGCTCTGCAGTTACACCTTGGCATACCCTGCCAGGGGCTCGGCATGGGAACGAATGAGCTGCCTGTAAAAGTACGAACAGCTCTATACTGTACTTTGGCGTCGCAAGTTTGGCCTTATATGCATCAGCTCCGAATCATTGTCTTGGGTTAATAGTTGGGTTGCCCGGCTCCTGTGTTTGCTACCCTATGTTCCGCTCTATTGGCTAGGGTAGTAAAGGGAGAACTACTGCGATTGTGCCCTGGCCTAGACCGGATGAGCACCTCAGTAGAGAAAGCCGAAAACTGACTATCATGATGCGGCGAGAGCTGGTCAACCACTTGACGACTTATTGGAATCTTTAGCGATTCTCCGTGAAATACGAAGGATCTTTTTCAGATCTGATATGTAAGGCACCACACGCCGCATACACACCAGGGGCTATGTCGTAGCCCCAACATAAAACTCCTATGGTTAAGTGAAAGTGTTAACGCCTTATAGTCCGATTGCCTGGTTCACCGCATTATCACCTCCTTCATGGACCAAGACGTCGGATGAAGAGTGATTAAATGCTTTTCCGAACACCCTCGTACTTCCTACGAGGGGGCTGAAGCCGATGACTGGAAAACTTTCAGATTATATTAAAGCGACCGCACAGGAGGAATTCAAGCTTTTCGAGCAAAACATAAATAGATTAACTATAAAGTTGTCTTTTAC
Source organism: Triticum aestivum (assembly GCF_018294505.1). NCBI lineage: Eukaryota > Viridiplantae > Streptophyta > Magnoliopsida > Poales > Poaceae > Triticum > Triticum aestivum. The sequence continues at coordinate 470,917,015 of NC_057800.1, read as the reverse complement.
AATCATCATACACCTCACTCGAACATTATGGTTTTTGAGCATTAACCCTCTATCAAGCGAGCGACCTCCAGGACGTCTTCAAAATAACTCTCCGGTTCCGGATGGCCCCTGCCTTCAGGCGGACCCTTCGTGGCGACGTCGATGGCCTTCATCTTTCCCCAAAATGTCTTGACTCGAGCAAGGGCCATCCGTGCACCTTCAATGCACGATGATCGCTTCCCAGCATCGATTCGCGGCACCACGTCGACAAGCTTCTGCACCAAACTGAAATAGCTACTCGGCGCAGGCTCGGTTGGCCATAGCCGGATTATAACATCCTCTATGGCAGCGCCAGATACCCTATGAAGTTCGGCCCATTGGGCCATCTGTTCATTGAACAGCAGCGGGAGCTTCGACGCACCAAACTGTGACCAAAAAAGCTTCTCCGTTGCATATCCAGCCCGCGCTTGGTAATACCGCGCTGCATCGGAAGAACTCTTCGGCAATTCCAAATACTCGTCCGAAGAACTCCACACTTGGTTCAGGTGAGCATAGTCCGGGTCGCCGAACTTAGTCTGTAGCAGAAAAGGCTTTCCAGCCACTATCTCTTTCGCATGCCGAACCTCCTCACGGAGTGCTCTGGACTCTGATCGCGCTTCTCTTGCCTCCTGTCGGGCCTTGTCTAGTTCAGCCGCTAAGGCTTTATTCTCCTTGTCTAGTTCTAGAAGCGACCTGTAGCATTCTCCAAAGAGAGTGTCATCATGGATACCTTCTCCTCCCCCTGGCATCGCGCAGCTTGTTCGGCCTTTAGTTCAACCGATGCTCCTTCAACAGTAGCATCACTAAACCGGGCCCGCTCCTTGGCCCGGATTAGCTTCGCCCGAAGAACCTCCACGGCGGCGGCACCATATGCATTTCATGCACATTCCATATAAAGCTCTTTCCCACGTCAAGCACACTAGTGTAAAGAATGCTCGAAGTACATACCTTGCGATTCGTCAAGACGCCTATTGATCATTGCAATGTCATCCTCCGCAATATCCATCTTTTGCTGCAGTTCGGCCACTTCTATATTTCGGACAGCCACAGGAGGGGAAGCAGCCTGTATTTCAAATTAACCCAAGGTTAATACCTGAGCATATCTCTTTGATCCTCCGATCGCCTCTTTCAGAAGACAATCCGAGTCTTAGGGGCTACTGCATATACAATAGGTGCATTCTGTCAATAAAATTCAATTGACAAAGCTACATCACAAACCTCAAAACCTCTTAGAAGGCTCGTGAAGGCCCTGTCCAATCCGCTCTTCGCGGATAGAACCCTTTTGACCACCGTAGCCATCAAGGTATGGTGCTCTTCTAAAATGAATGCTCGTCGTAGCAAGCCCGTCAGCATGTCCGGCGCTCCTGGGTCTTCGAAAACCGCCGCCGGAGTACGACATTCCTGTGAAGGAACCCGCTTACTTGCCTTCAGAATCATCCCCGGCTGTAAACCGGACGGTTCAGGGACACCAGTCTTGATCCCGGAACCCCGAGTGACAGAGGCACCGCCTTCGGGTAACACCTTCTTTGCTTCCTGTACTACTTGGTGTTTAGGAGGAGCCCGTTGGGACGATACCTGGGTATCATTTCCCCTGTTAGGCGATGTGGCCGGAGAAGGCGTGTCACTCTCCATCATCTCCAGAAGAAGATCTCCCGAGGAGGAGGACGATTGAGAAGCACCAGGCGTTAACCTGCATGGATGAACATATATCAAACGATTACTTCACTAATAGGAAAAGAATGAGGTGCATTTAAAGTACCCCGACCTCACTTACGGTCTGCCTCGAGGTTCGTCCTCATCATCAAATTCTACGGCAGCCTCGCTCTCCTGGCCCAAGCCACTCGATGTTGGCGTTTTTCCTCTCTTGGAAGGATTCCCCTCCTGATCTTCGGAGGCGACCCTCTTCTTGCCCTGGAGGCCCCCCTCTGCACTCTTGCCCTTGGGCAAAAGGATTTCGGTTTTCCTGGATGCAACCACCTGCTACTGTGTCGGGATCATCATTCTCGTCAGCAGGTCGGTCGCAGGGCCTTCGGGAAGAGGCGCCGGACACCAGATGAGCACCGATTTCTTTATCTAGTCCTGTACAGGGACGGGTTGTTCAATATCTTGTTAAGAGATGCCTGAATGGAAGGTGCTCGGATATCGAATAGTTACCGAAGTGTCCGGATGATTGCAGTCAAGGCCGACATCTTCGGTGGTGTCCGGCCATTGCTCTCGTTCCCCGAAATATAATTTCCACATACCTTCATGTGTAGTGCCGAAGAAGTGTTGTAGAGTCCGCCGCCCTTCTGGGTTAAACTCCCACATACAAAGAGGCCACCGCTAACATGGCAGGATTTGGTGGACCAGCATTATTTGAACGACGTTCACAAGATCGATGATGTTCTCTATAAGGCTCCGGATGCGACTTTGTAGAGTCTGCACTTCATTGACGGATCCCCAGTCCAATCCCCTATTGACCCACGAAGCGAGCTGAATTGGAGGACCGGGTCGGAACACAGGTGTAGCCGCCCACTTGGAGCCCCGCGGCTCATTGATATAAAACCACCCCTGCTGCCATAGGTCAAAAGATTTGGCGAAAGATCCTTCGGGCCAAACCGCGCCGGCCAGCTTGCCTATTATGACGCTGCCGCACTCTGCTTGCTCCTCCTCTGCCACCCGCGGCCTCACATCAAAGGTCTTCAACCACAAACCAAAGTGCGGAGGAGTCCGGAGTAAGGCCTCACACGTGACGATAAATGTCGAGATGAGGAGAATAGAGTCCAGGGCCAGATCGTGAAAATCTAGCCCATAGTAGAACATGAGCCCCCGGACGAAGGGGTTAAGCGCGAACCCTAGCCCGTGAAGAAAGTGGGATACAAACACTACCCCCTCGCCAGATCTGGGGGTCGGTATGACTTGCCCTTGTGCCGGAAGCTGATGAAAGATTTCTGAGGTCAGATACCTCACTACGTGGAGCTTCGCAATATCCTCCTCCATGACAGAAGTAGCCACCCACCGGCCCTGATGGTTGGATCCGGACTTGACTAGGGCTGGTGGCGATTGGAACCCGAGGGTTGGAACTTGAGATGGCTGCGGTTCAGGAAGGAGCAAGCAGAAGGAGAGAAGACGATACTGGGTCTCTATATAAAGGCCCCGAATACTGGGCGTCTCCCCCAGGGTCTCTAAACTTACCTATCACCAAGGAGTTGTACCCAGGGGACGGTTGGGTTACCCACGCCACCATTAATGAAAATCCCATAAATAAAGGGACACGATCTCTGCCTTGACAAGATGTGCCAGTAAAACCGCGCCCTGAGACGTGGGGCGGCTCGCTAGCCGACAGTTGGAAATATCAACCGGGTAGGCATGATACAGTGTCATGAATAGTTATCAACAAGTTGGGCTCGCGGGATATTATATTCTCTACAATTATATACAGAGGTCCGGATATATTTACTTCATTCGAAGACTATTCTGGAGTTCGGAAGGAGGGAACCCGCCTTGCAATGCCAAAGATAAATCTACGTGCCGGACTCCTCGTTATTGAAGCCAAGTTCAGGGGCTACTGAGGGAGTCCTGGACAAAGGGGTCCTCGAGCGTCCGACCTATTATCCATGGGCCGGACTGATGGGCTGTGAAGACATGAAGGCCGAAGACTGCACCGTGTCCGGATTGGACTCTACTTGGCATGGAAGGAAAGCTTGGCGACCGAAGATTCCTTTGTACGTAACCGACTCCATGTAAACCATAGATCCCCTCGGTGTCTATATAAACCAAAGGGGATAGTTTGGAAAAGACACCACATATACTCATTACCATATTCATAGGCTAGACTTCTAGGGTTTAGCCATTACGATCTCGTGGTAGATCAACTCTTGTAGTACTCATATTCATCAAGATCAATCAAGCAGGAAGTAGGGTATTACCTCCATAGAGAGGGCCCGAACTTGGGTAAACATCTTGTCCCCCGTCTCCTATTACCATTGATCCTAGACGCACAGTTTGGGACCCCCTACTAGAGATCCACCGGTTTTGACACCGACAACTGCTCCGGCTTTGGATCAGGAGCAGATCGCGCCACCCGTGGATGGGAAGCTCAACCCTGCCACGGAAGCCGCAGACTCAGTGGCGTTGGAGCCGCACACAGACTTAACTTCAAGTGACATCTGTGTCACCGGAACCATGGACTCGTCTCCGGCTACGGGTTCCGAACCTCGCGCGTCCACGTATGTTGAGCTTGATCGATCATCGATCGTCGAATTTAGCTCCGCGGATATCTTCCGGCACTCGCCTTTGGGCGACGTGTTAAACTCGTTAAGAGCTCTATCCTTAGCAGGGGGCTCACAGCCGAATTGTATCCGGTTCGAACTAGAGGCTGACGACGGAGAATTTCGCTTCCCGCCCACCGCCCACTTCATAGACACCATCGAAGACTTAACCGACACGCTCGATTACGGCTCCAAAGAAATCGACGGTATGGACGGCGATGCTAATGAGGAGCAGGGCCAAGACCCACCGTTTACCAGACGCTGGATGGCCACCTCTTCTTACGACGTATACATGGTGGATACACCTAAAAGAACTAACGACGACGACAAAGAAGATCCAGTTGAGGACGAACCTCCTGTGATACAACCAAAATGCCAGCGTCAGCGGTGCCGCTCTAAGTCGCGTCAAGGAAAAGATGGCGATACTGGCACAGGGGAAAATAATATTCCGGACGATGCCACAGATAATGAAGACCCCGTTGAGATAACCTCCGAACAGGGGGAACGGGAAAACGGGCAAGTTGGACCTGACAAATAGGTCATAAACGATGACTCGGAGGACAGTAATTATCTTCCACTCTCCAAGGATGAGGCAAGCCTTGGCAGGGAGGATTTTATCGTGCCTGAGGAACCTCAGGAGCAGGAGCGCTTTAAGCGCCGACTAATAGCCACTGTAAGGAGCCTGAAAAAGAAGCAGCAGCAGCTTTAAGCTGACCAAGATCTGCTCAACGACAGATGAACTAATGTCCTAGCAGCCGAAGAACACGGCCTCAAGCGCCCGACCAAAAGCTACCTGAAGCAGAAATTGGTACCTCAGTTCAACGACGAGGCGCCGGAGCACATACCATCATTGCACAATGCGGCTGACCGACCACCACGTGGTCAAGATAAAGTGGCAACTCAAGCCGAACGCCAGCCCACCCCGCCTCATAGTAAAAGCAGAGGTAAAACAGCTTCCGGTCATACATATGACCATCAGCAAGACATGGACAATAGAGCAGGACATACCAGATCGATCTACAGATCGCAAGGACGTGCCCCGACACGTGACGACGACTATCTATTCGGACGTGACAAGCCTAGTCACACCCAGGCCGAAAACCGTAGACTGACTCCATCGGAGCTACGTTGCAATGTGGCCCAACATAGAGGCGCCGCACACCCTCTTTGCTTCACAATCAAAGTAATGGAGCAAGAATTCCCGGACGGGTTTAAACCCATAAATATCGAATCATATGATGGAACAACTGATCCCGTGGCATGAATCGAGGATTTCCTTCTCCATATCCACATGGCCCGCGGAGATGACCTTCATGCCATCAAATACTGATAACCCACGAGTATAGGGGATCTATCGTAGTCCTTTCGATAAGTAAGAGTGTCGAACCCAACGAGGAGCAGAAGGAAATGATAAGCGGTTTTCAGCAAGGTATTCTCTGCAAGCACTGAAATTATAGGTAACAAATAGTTTTGTGATAAGATAATTTGTAACGAGTAACAAGTAACAAAAGAAAATAAAGTGCAGCAAGGTGGCCCAATCCTTTTTGTAACAAATGACAAGCCTGGACAAATTCTTATATAGAGAAAAGCGCTCCCGAGGACACATGGGAATTATTGTCAAGCTAGGTTTCATCACGATCATATGATTCGCGTTCGGTACTTTGATAATTTGGTATGTGGGTGGACCGGTGCTTGGGTGCTGTCCTTACTTGGACAAGCATCCCACTTATGATTAACCTCTATTGCAAGCATCCGCAACTAGAACAAAAGTATTAAGGTAAACCTAACCATAGCATGAAACATGTGGATCCAAATCAGCCCCTTACGAAGGAACGCATAAACTAGGGTTTAAGCTTCTGTCACTCTAGCAACCCATCATCTACTTATTACTTCCCAATGCCTTCCTCTAGGCCCAAATAATGGTGAAGTGTCATGTAGTCGACATTCACATAACACCACTAGAGGAGAGACCACATACATCTCATCAAAATATTGAACGAATACCAAATTCACATGACTACTAATAGCAAGACTTCTCCCATGTCCTCAGGAACAAACGTAACTTCTCACAAAGCATATTCATGTTCATAATCAGAGGGTTATTAATATGCATATAGGATCTGAACATATGATCTTCCACAAAATAAACCAACTAGCATCAACTACAAGGAGTAATCAACACTACTAGCAACCCACAGGTACCAATCCCAGACTTAGAGACAAGAATTGGATACAAGAGATGAACTAGGGTTTGAGAGGAGATGGTGCTGGTGAAGATGTTGATGGAGATTGACCCCCTCCCGATGAGAGGATCGCTGGTGATGACGATGGCGATGATTCCCCCCTCCCGAAGGGAAGTTTCCCCGGCAGAACAGCTCCGCCAGAGCCCTAGATTGGTTCCGCCAAGGTTCCGCCTCGTGGCGGCGGAGTCTCGTCCCGAAAGCTTGCTTATGATTTTTTTCCTCATCAAAAGACTCCATATAGCAGAAGATGGGCATCGAAGGGCCACCAGGGGGCCCACGAGGTAGGGGGCACGCCCAGGGGGTAGGGCGCGCCCCCACCCTCATGGCCAGGGTGTGGCCCCCCTCTGGAACTTCTTGCGCTCAGTATTTTTTATATATTTTGAAAATGACTTCCGTGAAGTTTCAGGACTTTTGGAGCTGTGCAGAATAGGTCTTTAATATTTGCTCCTTTTCCGTCCCAGAATCCCAGCTGCTGGCATTTTCCCTCTTTATGTAAACCTTGTAAAATAAGAGAGAATAGGCATAAGTATTGTGACATAATGTGTAATAACAGCCCATAATGCAATAAATATCGATATAAAAGCATGATGCAAAATGGACGTATCAACTCCCCCAAGCTTAGACCTTGCTTGTCCTCAAGCGAAAGCCGAAATCGAAAGATATGTCCGCACGTTTAGAGATAGAGGTGTCGATAAAAATAAAATACGTACATGAGGGCATCATGATCATTCTTAGAACAACAACTTATATAATTCTTCTCATATGATCTCTTATGCTAGAGTAACAATTCAATCACAATTTCAAGTGTGAATCATAAATTTCATTGAAAACTAACAAACTATAATCTCAGTCATTGGAGCAATTACAATTTATCATAACATAGGAAAGAGTTAATATAAGAGCTTTTCAGCAAATCCACATACTCAACTATCGTATAGTCTTTCACAATTGCTAACATTCACGCAATACTTATGGGTATGGAGTTTTAATCGGACACAGAGAAAGATAGGGGCTTATAGTTTTTCCCCCCAACGTCTTACCTCAAGGGTAATGTCAACAATAATAGTTCATGAAAACTCACATCCAATTAGCCATATATACCAGGTTCTTTCCAACATCTTTTGCTTGCCAAAAGATAAAATGTAAGAAAAAGAAGGGTGAAGATCAGCATGACTCTTATGTAAGGTGGGAGATAAAAGTAAAAGATAGGCCCTTCGCAGAGGGAAGCAGAGGTTGTCATGCACTTTTATGGTTGGATGCACAAAATCTTAATGCGAAAGAATGTCACTTTATATTGCCACTTGTGATATGGACCTTTATTATGCAGTCCCTCGCTTTTATTTCTTCCATATCACACGATCGTATAAAGCTTATTTTCTCCCACACTAATAAGTCATACATATTTAGAGGGCAATTTTTATTGCTTGCACCAATGACAACTTACTTGAGGGATCTTACTCAATCCATAGGTAGGTATGGTGGACTCTCATGGCAAAACTGGTTTAAGGGTGTTTGGAAGCACAAGTAGTATCTCTACTTGGTGCAAAGAATTTGGCTAGCATGGGAAAGGCAAGCTCAATCATGTTGGATGATCCATGACAATATAATTTATCTCAGATGTAAGAAAACATAACCCATTACGTTGTCTTCCTTGTCCAACGTCAACTCTTTAGCATGTCATATTTTAATGAGTGCTCACAATCATAAAAGATGTCCAAGATAGTGTATTTATATATGAAGACCTCTCTTTCTTTATTACTTCCTATTAATTGCAACGATGACCAAAACTATGTTTGTCAACTCTCAACAACTTTTATTCATCATACTCTTTCTATGTGAGCTCATTACTCTCCATAAGATCCATATGATCTCTTTGTTTCTTTTTATTTCTTCCTCTTTTCTTTTATTCACTCAAGATTATGGAAAAATAATCAAGCCCTTGACTCAACACTAATCTTTATTATATATAGCTCACGGACTCGATTACATAGAAGGATCATAAAGCAAAACTCACAACTAGATCATACTAAAACATTATGCTACGAGATCAAGATATTATCAAAAGGACCGAACAAAGAAAAACGGTAAAGATAAAAGTGATGATGATACGATACCGGTGCACTCCCCCAAGCTTGGCAGTTGCCAAGGGGAGTGTAACGCCCATGATGCGGCTATATCTCCCACTTGTCGAAGCACAACTTAGAGGCATAACCGCATTGTAAGCAATGTCGCAAGTGGGGTAATATTCACACAACCCATGTACTAAATAAGGAAATAAATACATAGTTGGCTTACAATCGCCACGTCACACAATGCATAAAATAACATTACATTCATCCAGATACAATCAAGGTCCGACTACAGAACCAAAATAGAGACAACCCCAAAAGCTTAATGTCCCCGATCGCCCCAACTGGGCACCACTACTGATCGTCTGGAAAAGAAACGTAGTATCATCCTGAGTCCTCATCGAACTCCCACTTGAGCTCAGTCGAATCTCCTGGAGCGGTATCATCGGTCCCTGCATCTGGTATTGGAGTAATCTGTGAGTCACAGGGACTCAACAATCTCACACCCTCGCGATCAAGACTATTTGAGCTTATAGGTAGGTAAAAGGTATGAGGTGGAGCTGCAGCAAGCACTAGCATATATGGTGGCTAACATACGCAAATGAGAGCGAGAAGAGAAGGCAAGGCACGGTCGATAAACTATGATCAAGAAGTGATCCTAGAACAACCTACGTTCAAGCATAACACGAGACCGTGTTCTCTTCCCGGACTCCGCCGAAAAGAGACCATCACAGCCACACACTCTGTTGATTCATTTTAATTAAGTTAAGTTTTAGGTTTTCTACAACAAGACATTAACAAATTCCCATCTGCCCATAACCGCGGGCACGCCTTTCAAAAGTTCAAATCCCTGCAGGGGTGTCCCAACATAGCCCATCACAAGCTCTCACGGTCAACGAAGGATATTCCTTCTCCCAAGACAATCCGATTAGACTCGGAATCCCGGTTACAAGACATCTCGACAATGGTAAAACAAGTCCAGCAAGACCACCTGCTGTGCCGACAAATCCTGATAGGAGCTGCACATATCTAATTCTCAGGGCACACCGGATAAGCTAAGCGTACGGGAGCCAAAGTAACCCAAGTTGCCAAGGGACGGCCCCGCACGGTGCTCTAGGTTGGACCAACACTCAGAGGAGCACTATCCTGGGGGTTTAAAATAAAGATGACCCTTGAGTCCGCGGAAACCAAGGCAAAAAGAGGCTAGGTGGCAAATGGTAAAACCAATGTTGGGCATTGCTGGAGGAGTTTTATTCAAGGCGAACTGTCAAGGGGTTCCCATTATAACCCAACCGTGTAAGGAATGCAAAATCAAGGAACATAACACCGGTATGACGGAAACTAGGGCGGCAAGAGTGGAACAAAACACCAGGCATAAGGCCGAGCCTTCCACCCTTTACCAAGTATATAGATGCATTAAAAAAGACAAGATATAATAATGATATCCCAACAATAAACATGTTCCAACAAGGAACAAACTCCAATCTTCACCTGCAACTAGCAACGCTAAAAGAGGGGCTGAGCAAAGCGGTAACATAGCCAGACAACGGTTTGCTAGGACAAGGTGGGTTAGAGGTTTGACATGGCAATATGGGAGGCATGGTAAGAAAGTGGTAGATATCATAGCATAGGCATAGCAAAAGAGCGAGCATCTAGCCAGCAAAGATAGAAGTGATTTCGAGGGTATGGTCATCTTTCCTGCAAAGTTCTCCGAGTTGACGTTAGCTTGATCCTCGTAAGCGTACTCAATGGATTCCTCGATCACGTACTCATCTCTCGGCTCTACCCAAAGCAAGAACACAAGCAAAGGGAGACACAATCAACCACGTGCAATGCACAAGCAACACGATGCAAAACATGGCATGACATGCGGGATGTGATATGTGATGCATATGCATGTTTCGGAAAGGAAAGATTGAACCTGGCCTCAACTTGGAAAACCAAGAGTGCCGCTGAAAAGATGAGTTGATTTCGGTCGAAATCGATATAAAGATCACCGGAATTGGATGCACGGTTTGCAAATGGCAAGCAAAACAAATATGGCACCGATCTGCGATTAACAACACGAGGCCATCTAAAAGCATCAAGAACAACAAGCTAATGCACTCTAACATAACAACAAAGCACATGGCAGGGATCCACTCAAGATGCTTGACAAAAGATGAACACTGGGCTACGGCCAAATCACTCAATAGCAGGTTCAAACAAGCATGGCAAAAGTGCAAAAGATATCAGGTTACGGACTTAGTGAAAATAACAACATGTCAGGAATTTAACATCAGGAAGCAATGTTTAGAGCAAGATAACAACATGCTACAGGAACATATCATGGCAAAGCAAGGCATGGCATGAAGCTACTCAAAGCATACACCAAAAGTCCCTTACTGACAATAAGCCAAACGAGATCAGAAAATACAATGGCAACCATGTGAACATAGCAACTTTCGTTAACAGATTTCAGACTTAGAAGAAAACTGGAACATGGCAAAACAGATTCACGTAGGCATGTTTACGAGCTCGATGCACTCACCACAAGGCATTGCATGACAAACTAAGCATACACCCAGCAAGTAGACATGGCATAGAAGCTAAACATGGCAAGAACAACCTCATAGAATGCACGGATCAACTACAACAACCTCGGCAAAATTGCTTAACATGTAAACAATCTGCCAAGAACATTTTATAGCAAAAGTAGAGCTCAATTGATTCATGCTAGGGTGCTCCATAATTGCAAACAAAAACATGGATGGATAGAGCACAACAATATCTCAAAATCACCCTTATTGTACATGCTCAAAAGAGGAATGGATCACTCTGTAGCAATACGAATACATGGCATAAAAATATAATCAGGGAAAAGACTTAGAAGATTTCTAAGTCCCTAAAATCAGCAACATTACGAGAGCTACTTTGCATGCTTGTGCTAGTCACCACAGAGATCACAAAATTACATGGCATGCACCCCTGTAAAGATGGCATGACATACTTCAAAACACATGTACGGCTCAATCTCATAGGAGGCACACATTAATCATGGCAAAAATGACAAATGTCCAATTACTGATAAGAATCTGAAACTAACATTGCATAGCACTCTTGCAACAGCATTTAGGACATCAAGATGAGCTCAAATGAACATGGTGCAATGGGATGAAATGAATTACTCGTCAAGACGAACAATTTGATATGTTACATGCCCAAAACGGAGACACGGGTGCAAAGTTATGATGCGATGAAGAATGCAAAAATTTACTGGGATTAGGAAAAAGTCAACCCTCGAGATCAGATCTAGGTTCATGCACGTTCTTCGAGGTGCTCACCGGAGTCGGCGCAGGAGCTCGCCAGGGACTTGCCGGAGGAGAGGAGGCTGGCCTGAGCGGGATCGAAGCGGCGGACGGCGGCGATGGCGGCCGCGCCGGGCGATGAGGGGCGCGCCAGCCTCGGGGCGGCGCGGAAGCCGAGGCATCGGTGAGGCGGCGAGGCGGCGGCCGATGGCGAGGCCGACACCGGCAAGGAGGAGGCGGGCGGCACGGCGAGGAGGAGCGGGCGCGGTCGAGCGGCGCGGAGGAGCCGGGCCGGGAGGGCCTCCCGCGGGCTCCGCGGGCCGCGGCGGTGAGGAGGCCGGCCGGGACACGTGGCGCAACGCCACTGGCTGCGGGGCAGCGGCGCGATACGTTCGGCGCGTGGATGGAGCGGGGGCTAGGGTTAGGGTAGGAAGGGATCCGAGATTTTCGGGGGGAGTTGCCTTTTTATAGGTAGAGGGGGCTAGGAGGCTCCAAATTGAGCACGGTTTGCGGCCACGCGATCGTGATCAAACGACCTAGATGATGGAGGGGGTTTTGGTGGGTTTTGGGCCACTTTGGAGAGGTGTTGGGCTGCAACACACACTAGGCCTTCTCGGTTCCTCGGTTAACCGTTGGAGTATCAAACAAAGTCCAAATGGCACGAAACTTGACAGGTGGTCTACCGGTAGTAAACCAAGGCCGCTTGATAAGTCTCGGTCCAATCCAAGAACGTTTAACACCTGCACACGAAAAGAGGTAAAAGGGGACACCGGAGGACATTGGAGCGTCGGAATGCAAAACGGACAACGGGGAAAATGCTCGGGTGCATGAGACGAACACATATGCAAATGTGATGCACATGATGACATGATATGAGATGCATGACAAAGACAAAAGCAACACGAAGACAAAAACCCGACAACAAGGAAATATCATAACTTAGTGCCGGAAATGGCAAGAGTTGGAATACAAATATGGCAGGTTACATACGGGGTGTTACAGGGAGTGCCCATACCAAATACTCAGTTCTTCTTTGTTGGTGGAGAGGGTGGAGTTGTTGATGATGTAGGCTTGTCGTCCCTCTTCCAAGGCATAGGCTCGCCATCATAGAAGGATGAACGAGTCTCTGGGATCCTCAAATCTGCAGCCAAACTCATCCTCTTGAATCTATATTCATACTCACAGTTTTGGTTTTGCAGGTCATAGATTTGGGCTTGGAGGTGCTCGATCTTCTCGTGAAGCTTGAAGATGGTCTCCCCAATGTTCTTGGCGTCCAGCTTGTGGTTATTGGTGAACTCCGCGATCATCATATGGTTGGTGTCGAGTCCGCATTCCACCATCTCCTGGCACTTGAAAACTTGTTGCTCCATTGCCTCAAGCCTTGTCTCCACGCTTCCGGTCCTCCGTGGTCCCTCAATATCACGGATGTGCAGCACCCCCTCATGCATATCAATGGTTTGAGGGTGTTGGAGCACTTCCGCGAGGTAGGGGTTGATGACCTTCTCGAAAAACTTGTCCTTGGGGGCACTTGAAGACGACATGACGACCTAGATCTGTCAAAAAAACAGCTTGAAACAAAGACGAGAGATATTTGCGTGATACGGGAGTTAAAACCTTCGGGAGATTATATAATGAATTTTTACCAACCAAAATACGTAACATGCAAGAAAACAGAGTCCGGAGAGCGCACAAGGTGCCCACGAGGCAGGGGGCGCGCCCTCCACCCTCGTGGAGCCCTCGTGTCCTTCTCGGACTGCTTCTTATTTTTTCTATTTTTCTAAATATTCCCAAACGGAGAAAAAGTGCCATTAGAATTGTTTTGGAGTCGGTTTACTTACCGTACCACATACCTATTCCTTTTCGGAGTCTGAAACATTCCGGAAAGTGTCCCTTATGTATTCCTCCGGGGTTACGATTTCAATAACATTGGTTTCAACATTTATAGGATTACCTGAGATATAGTGTTTGATTCTTTGACCGTTCACCACCTTTGGATTTGTGCCTTCGGAGTTGTTGATTTTTATGGCACCGGAATGATAGACCTCCTCGATAACGTAAGGACCTTCCCATTACAGAGAAGATTTCCTGCAAAAAATCGTAAATGGGAGTTGTATAGCAATATATAATCACCTACATTAAACTAACGCTTTTGTATTCTTTTGTCATGCCATCTTTTAGGCTTTTCTTTAAACAATTTGGCATTCTCATAGGCTTGGGTTCTCCATTCATCAAGTGAGCTAATGTCAAATAACCTTTTCTCACCGGCAAGTTTGAAATCATAATTGAGCTCTTTAATGGCCCAATATGCCTTATGTTCTAGTTCGAGAGGTAAGTGACATGCTTTTCCATAAACCATTTTATACGGAGACATACCCATAGGATTTTTATATGCAGTTCTATAGGCCCATAATGCATCATCAAGTTTCTTGGACCAATTCTTTCTAGATCTATTAACAGTCTTTTGCAAAATTAATTTAAGCTCTTTGTTGCTCAATTCTACTTGACCACTAGACTGTGGGTGATAAGGAGATGCAATTCTATGATTAACGTCATACTTAGCAAGCATTTTATGGAAAGCAGCATGAATAAAATGTGAACCACCAATAGTCATTAAATATCTAGGGACTCCAAACCTCGGAAAAATAACTTCTTTAAGCATCTTAATAGAGGTGTTATGATCAACACTACTAGTTGGAATAGCTTCTACCACTTAGTAACGTAATCAACATCAACTAAAATATGTGTATATCCATTAGAGGAAGGAAAAGGCCCCATATAATCAAAGCCCCAAACATCAAATGGTTCAATAAGAAGTGAATAATTCATAGGCATTTCTTGATGTCTACTAATATTACCAATTCTTTGACATTCATCACAAGATAAGACAAACTTACGGGCATCCTTGAAGAGAGTAGGCCAATAAAAACTGGATTGCAATACCTTATGTGCAGTTCTATCTCCAGCGTGGTGTCCTCCATAAGCTTTGGAGTGACACTTGCGTACGATCTATTCCTGTTCATGCTCAGGTACACAACGTCTAATAACACCATCTACTCCTTCTTTATAAAGATGTGGGTCATCCCAAAAGTAATGTCTTAAATCATAGAAAAACTTTTTGTTTTGCTTGTATGTGAAACTAGGTGGTATGAATTTAGCAACAGTATAATTAGCATAATCAGCATACCATGGAGCAGTATGAGAAGCATTTATGACATTTAGTTGTTCATCAGGAAAGCTATCATCAATAGGTAATGGATCATCAAGAACATTTCTAACCTAGACAAGTTGTCTGCAACGGGGTTCTCAGCTCCCTTTCTATCAATAATATGCAGATCAAATTCTTGTAGGAGGAGAACCCATCTAATAAGTCTAGGTTTAGCATCTTTATTTTCCATAAGATATTTAATAGCAGCATGATCCGTGTGAATAGTTACTTTAGAATCAACAATATAAGGTCTGAACTTATCACAAGCAAATACAACTGCTAAGAATTCTTTTTCGGTTGTAGCATAATTTCTCTGGGTATTGTCTAGAGTTTTACTAGCATATTGAATAACATTTAATTTCTTATCAACTCTTTTCCCTAGAACAACACCTACAGCATAATCACTAGCATCACACATAATTTCAAAAGGTAAATTCCAATCAGGTGGCTGAACAATAGGTGCAGAGATTAATGCTTTCTTAAGTATTTCAAAGGCTTCTACACAATCATCATCAAAGACGAATGGTATATCTTTTTGTAATAAATTAGTTAGAGGCCGAGAAATTTTTGAGAAGTCCTTAATGAACCTCCTATAAAAACCGGCATGACCAAGGAAACTTCTTATACCTTTGATGTCCTTAGGACACGACATCTTTTCAATAGCATCTACTTTAGCTTTATCAACTTCAATGCCCCTTTCAGAAATTTTGTGCCCCAAGACAATACCTTCATTAACCATAAAGTGGCATTTCTCCCAATTCAAGACAAGGTTAGTTTCTTCACATCTCTGCAAAACTCGATCAAGGTTGCTTAAGCAATCATCAAAAGAGGATCCATAAACGGAGAAATCATCCATGAATACCTCACATATCTTTTCACAAAAATTAGAAAATATAGCCATCATGCATCTTTGAAGGTAGCAGGTGGATTAGATAAACCAAAAGGCATACGTCTATAAGCAAAAGTACCGAAAGGGCAAGTAAAAGTGGTCTTAGATTGATCATCAGCTGATACAGGTATTTGAGAGAAACCAGAATAACCATCTAGAAAGCAAAAATGTGTATGTTTGGATAATCTTTCTAGCATTTGATCAATAAAAGGTAAGGGGTAATGATCCTTTTTAGTAGCCTTATTTAATTTGTGGAAATCAATTACCATCCTATAACCTGTATAATTCTTTGCGGAATCAATTCATCTTTATCATTCGGAACGACAGTAATACATCCCTTCTTAGGAACACAATGGACATGACTTACCCACTGACTATCAGCAATGGGATAAATTATACATGCCTCAAGGAGATTTAGTATTTCTTTTCTTACCACTTCTTCCATCTTAGGATTCAGTCGTCGTTCGTGATCAATGACAGGTTTGGCATCTTTTTCCAAATTTATTTTGTGTTGACATAGAGTGGGACTAATGCCCTTAAGATCATCAAGAGTATATCCAATAGCAGCACGGTGCTTCTTCAGAGTTTTCAATAATCTTTCTTCCTCCTTCTCTGAAAGGTTAGCACTAATAATAACGGGATATATCTTCTTTTCATCAAGATAAGCATATTTAAGAGTATCAGGCAATGGTTTAAGCTCAAACACGGGATCACCCTTGGGTGGAGGAGGATCCCCTAAAATTTCAACAGGCAAGTTGTGTTTCAAAATAGGTCCCCGTTTAAAGAACACTTCATCTATTTCCCTTCTTTCATTCATATACATATCATTTTCATGGTCTAGCAAATATTGTTCTAAAGGATCACTAGGAGGTACGACAATAGAAGCAAGACCAATAATATCATCTTTACTAGGCAATTCTTCTTCACGGTGTTGTCTACAAAATTTAGAAAAGTTGAACTCATGAGACATATCACCTAAACCAATAGTAATAACATCCTTTTTGCAGTCTATCCTTGCATTAACAGTTTTTAAGAAGGGTCTACCGAATATAATGGGACAAAAGCTATCTTGTGGGGAACCAAGAACAAGAAAATCAGCAAGATATTTAGTTTTCCCACACAAGACTTCAACATCTCTAACAATCCCAATTGGTGAAATAGTATCTGTTGGTTTCAAAACTGGCGGATCTCGGGTAGGGGGTCCCGAACAGTGCGTCTAAGGCAGATGGTAATAGGAGGCAGGGAACACAATGTTTTACCCAGGTTCGGGCCCTCTTGATGGAGGTAAAACCCTACGTCCTGCTTGATTTTTTCTTGATTATATGAGTATTACAAGAGTTGATCTACCACGAGATCGGAGAGGCTAAACCCTAAAAGCTAGCCTATGGTATGATTGTATGTTGTCCTACGGACTAAACCCTCCGGTTTATATAGACACCGGAGGGGGATAGGGTTACACAAGGTCGGTTACAAAGGAGGAGATATACATATCCGTATTGCCTAGCTTGCCTTCCACGCCAAGTAGAGTCCCATCCAGACACGGGATGAAGTCTTCAATCTTGTATCTTCTTAGGCCAACAGTCCGGCCACAGGATATAGTCCGCCTGTCCGGAGACCCCCTAATCCAGGACTTCCTTAGTAGCCCCTGAACCAGACTTCAATGACGATGAGTCCGGCGGGCAGTGTTGTCCTCAGCATTGCAAGGCAGGTTCCTCCTCCGAATATACCACAGAAGAATTTTGAATACAAGGATAGTGTCCGACCCTGCAAAATAAGTTCCACATACCACCGTAGAGAAAATAATACTTCCACAAATCTAATCTGCTGACATGTTTTGGAACATGACATCATGCCATGGCTCGGTGATTATTCAAACCGTTTTTCTTTAACTAGCCCCGCACATAACGCAAGGCAGTTTCTTGACACGTCTTGTCAAAGCAGAGACCGTGTCCCCCTTATTACGGGATTCTCATCAATACGGGCGTGGGTAACCCAACCGTGCCATCAATTACGGCGCTTGGGGGATAAGCGAGTTTTACCAGGCTAGTGGGGGCGCATAGTTTCGGCCGCCCTTATAAAGGGATAAGGTTTAACCTTTTTCTACCCACGCCTTCTTCCTCCTTGCTCATCCATTCTTGCGCACTCGAGCTCCAACGCCCAAGTCCACATCCTTCTCCTTAACCTTATCCAAACATGTCTGGAGCGGGAGGCAAGTGGATGGCTTCCTCCGTTACAGAGGGACACATCAAAAAGCTGCGCAGAGCCGGATACTTTGCCGCGAATATCGCACATCGGTTGCCCGCTACGGGGTAGATCGTCCCTACCCTGGAACCTCACAAGAGGGTAGTTTTCCTCCATCACTTCCTCCGCAGACTGGGGTTTCCCCTCCATCCATTAGTCCGCGGTCTTATGTTCTACTATGGGCTGGACTTCCATGATCTGGCCCCGAATTTCATCCTCAACATTTCGGTATTCATCGTCGTGTGTGATGCTTTCCTCCGCATCCGCCCCCACTTCGGCCTGTGGCTGAAGACCTTCAATATCAAGCCGAAGGTGGTGGGAGGCCAACAAGCGGAATGCGGCGGAGCCATGGTGGGCAAGATGCCCAATGTTATATGGCTCGAAGGCTCCTTCGTGGAGACCATAAAGGGGTGGCAATCGGCGTGGTTCTACATCACTGAGCCACGCGACACCAACTGGGTGGTGGCCCCCGAGTTTCGATCCGGAATCCCCACGCGGCTCACCTCCTGGAAAGAGAAAGGCCTATCCTGGGGTTCATCGGTGGAGCTGGACGGACTCCAGAAATGTATCCGGAATATGGCAAGCAAGAAGCTCAAGCTTGTCAACATAGTCCAGGTCATGCTCTTCCGCTGGATCCTCCCGTGCCAACAACGGGATTTCAATTTTTGGGAGTTCGACCCGGCCCGGCACCAGACTCTAAGCGAGCTCTTCGACACGATGCACAAAGACGTCTGTAGGGTGCTGTTCAAGGGCGCCGAGGTCCCTCCCTCTCTCATCGAGGACCGCAGGCTAAGCGCGAAGCGCCCTACGAATCCGGTAAGTTTTGTACATCTGGTAGGATTTTTACTTCCCATAGCTTAACCACGTGCGGGGTCTGAGCTCCCATGCCTTTGACAGGACTGGGTGGGGGCATCGCAGAAGATCAACTGTCCGGTCGCTCTGCCCGAAGACACTTTGGATGCTCTCCTGATGGAGATGCTGACTCCGGCTCCTTACAAGGTGCCGGAGAAGACCAAGAAGAAGGCCAAGGGAACCCGAAAGAGTTCCCGGCGCTAGGTGGTATCGGACTCATCGTCTGATGACTCTGCGATGCACTCCTCCCACGAAGACGAGGAGGAAGATGAAGATGCTCCCCCTCCAGCTGGGGCAGATAAGAAAAGGAAGGCCGCCCCAACTGGGGGGCGAAGGGTCCAAGAAGGGAAGGACTCTCCTTCCGGACTGCTCCACCACCGCCACCGAAGACGAAGATGAGTGGCTGCTCAGGGCCAAGCCCCTGGCGAAGTCGTAAGTATTCGGATACCAGAGTAACTCATAGCATACCTTTGTCGCACTGCTTCTCCTAACGCCGAATATGATTATGCAGACCGCCCCAAGCCCGTATCGATGTATCTTCGTCGTACGGCTCCTTGGACTCGTCGGATATGGATAGCAATCCAATTCCGACCGCCACCTCCCCTTTCCCTACGGACAATGCCGAGGTATTGTCTCAAGAGGCACCGGGTCGAGGGGAGACAATCCCAGAGGCGCCTCAAGGTGAACTTCCGGACTCCGGGAGCAGAGGGAGTAAGGCTCCCGAGGGCTCCGAGTTCGGCCCTCAGCCGAACACCGTGCCGGAACCTCCGGTGGTTCCGGACTCAGGCAGGCGGCCTCCTTCCAAAAGGGGCAAGACGCCTGTGCCGGTGACCTCTGTCCATCCAGAGGCACCGGACAACCTGCTGGGAGCGCTTCGTGGCGCTTCCATCGATGAAGAGCACCGCACTATTATGAGTGCGGTGATCAAGAAGGTTCAGTCCGCCAAGAGCGGACTGACTGAAGCATGTGCCAGCCTTCTAACAGGCTTTGAGGTAAGTGTTCAAAATATAGGAAAAATATTACCACATAGACAGTAGCCCTTGATGCTCTGTTTAGTGTTCACAAAGAAAAGCCAAATAGAGGATCAAATAATATCTGCAGGAGTCTAATACTAGTATGTCTGTATGCGTATGCAGGCTTCACTGCTGACCTCTGTGCACTGACTGCGAAGGTCGCCGCACTGAAGCAGGACCTTGAGGGGTTCGAGAAAGAGCTCGACCTTGCTAAGAGGCAGCTCGAGGAGAACAAAGGTAAGTAATACCTAGTCTATAGATATATATAAAAAAGATGTGATTGCAAAATGACAGGATCATCTTAAGTTTGCCAGGGGCCATAACCGAGGTGGCGACCCTGAAGCAAGCGCTATCCGAGGCCGAAAACAAAGCATCCCAGGAGCACACCGAGTGGGAAAACAAGAGGCACGGGTGGGCGAGGTGCAGCAAGAGCTCCACGCTCTCGTGACGAAGCACAAGGCGTTGGAGCTTGACTTGAAGACGTGAGAGTCCGAGCTTGCTGCGGCCCTTGAGAGTGCAAAGAGTGCCAAGGCTGAAGCCCAAAAGGCCCTCCAGGAGATTGATGCAATGAAGAAGATAGCGGAAGGTAAGGCATTCAATATGCAAAGCAAGCATGTGAAAGTAAATTATTTGTTACTTACCCGAGTCCGAAGCTCTCCAGGAGCATTCGCAGATTTGCCCCGCAGTGTGTCGGATGCCGCACAATTTTACCAGGCCGAATTTGGGGTGCTATACATGCCTTTGGCCGGACAGAGCCGACTCCTCGCTCTAAGCGGCATAAGTCTTTAGGGACTCGAAACCTCTCGAACAGCGACCAGTCTATTGCCTTATCATGACAGTCAGTTTTAGCTTTCTCTACTGAGGTGCTTAGCCCAGCAGAACCGGGGCACAATCGCAGTAGTTCTCCTAGTGCTACCTTAGCCAATATAGCGGAACGTAAGGTACCAAAACATGGGAGCCGGGCAACCCAACTATTGACCCAAGACATGATTCGGAGCTGATGCATATAATGCTATAAGTTCGGGGTGCCGCACTGTCGAAAGTGTTCGGACTTCTCACGCCATATTATGGGGTATGCTTAAGCCCCTAGCATATTGGCCGTACCAGAGTGTACGGGTGCTAGATGTCATGAATGAACATATATATATATATATATATATATATATAAAGGAAGAATGCAATAATAGTCTTAGTACTATGCATTGTTTATTCAAAAAGGTGCGTTAAAGCAGAATGATACAAGTAGTGCGATAAGCAAAAGCAGGACTATTTGACATGTCCCCTCCAAGGGCAAGCTGAGGAATAGTATTAAAGCAAGTATTTCACTCGTTATCGTAATCCACCTGGGAGTTCCATGGTGTGACATAGCTTTCTGCCTCCTTGGTTGCTGCATCATGTGTTCAGCAATCATGCTGCCGGACAGGGTTTCCAGAGATTAAAGTCCTAAAAGAGAAAGATATTAAAGCGGGAATCCCCTAGTGCGGTTAAGCCGCATCTTAGGGCGTGCCATAGTCGTGCCCCCTCCCCACCTGTGCCCATGGTATTTTTAATGCGTAATTATGTACGCGTGGCACGAATTTCACTGTTTGGCTGGGACCGGGGTGGGGGCCGCATTGCTATGCGAGCTCGGAACGTGCTAGGCGGTCCTGTTGACGATTACTCCGGGCGCGCTTGAAGGTGTCCGGGTCCTTAATCACCGAACTAGTGGATAGCCTTAAGAGGCTGCTTTGCACTTCTGCTGCGAGGGCCGCAGTGTGCTCCTCCGTGCGGAGAAAGCGCTCTGTGTTTCCATTGATTGTGATGACCCCCCGAGGTCCTGGCATCTTGAGCTTGAGATATGCATAATGCGGTACCGCATTGAATCTCGCAAATGCGGTTCGCCCGAGCAGTGCATGGTAGCCACTGCGGAACGGGACTATATCGAAGATTAACTCTACACTTCGGAAGTTATCCGGGGATCCGAAGACCACTTCCAGTGTGAATGAGCCTGTGCAATGGGCCTCTACACCTGGTATGACACCTTTAAAGGTCGTTTTTGTGGGTTTGATCCTTGAGGGGTCTATACCCATTTTGCACACTGTGTCCTGATAAAGCTGGTTCAGGCTGCTGTCGCCATCCATAAGGACTCGAGTGAGGTGAAATCCGTCAATGATTGGGTCTAGGACCAGTGTGGTGGATCCGCCATGACGGATACTGTCGGTGTTCTGGGAACAGGGGTCTCCAGACTTGCCTGCCTGCGGCCTAGGGCGTGGCTCAAAGGGGGCCCAGCACGGCCCATCTTCACCAACACAAACCCAAGACCCTCGCAAGGGGCCAAGCCTCGCGGGGCGGACGACGCGGAGCTTCCTCAGGCGCGGCCTCGTCAGGCTGGCTCACGAGGAGGCGGAGAAATCAAGGCGGGGTACCTCACGAGGTGCCCGTGACGCAAGCCATGACGACTGGGGGTGCCAGGCGGGTGCCAGCCCGCGCAGTGTCCTCCCTTCCTCTTTGGTGCAAAGGGGGCAAGCGCAGCCGCGGAGTACCGCGGCATCAGGCAAAGGTTTCCATTTCGGTGCAACGAGACCAAGACTAGGAGGACTACGAGATGGAGGTCACCGTGGAGCCCAAGACGGCGTCATCACCAGAGCTTTGCGCAGGCGAAGACTACTTTTGTCAGGATAGTTGATACTAGCTGTCCCCCTTCAAATTAGCCCGCCATTGTTGGCTCCCTTCCCGCTCGATATTTGGGAGGAGGACCAGGGCCTCTATAAATAGGACTAGCCACCCACAGAGCAAAGAGAGCTGGGGAGAGGTTGGAAGAAAAGAGAGTGATCGAAGGATAGAGAAGATCAGGTAGAGAGAGAGAGAAGGGTGACTGAGCTCCTCCCAGCAGTTCATCGCCCCAGCTAAGAACAGACCCTCGCGAGGCTGTTCTTCCTTGTATTGTTCATCATCATCAGCCCAAGAGGCAATCCACCACACCACACACTAGAGTAGGGTATTACACCACAACGGTGGCCCGAACCAGTATAAACCCTGCGTCTCTTGTGTTGTTCTTTCCTTAGTTTAGATCTTAGCGTAGCGGAGGGGTGCAGGTAGGTAGGAGGCGAAATCTCCATGCGCACCCCAGTGTTTGAACCTCAAGGGTCTGCCGGAACCCGAAATCCGACATTTGGCGCGCCAAGTAGGGGTGCGCGGGAATCCACCTTCTACCGCTTCGTGCCCCGTCGCGTCGTCGTCACCATGTCCGGTGACCAGGCGGGCAACCCAGATCCGTGGGCGGCGTGGCCCGCCCGTGCAGAGCCGCTTGCCTCGGGCGACCCCGTGCCCCAGGCAGCTCGCGGTCCGCAGGGCGCTGCGGGCCGCGGGCGATGCGGATACGCTCCGACAGCTCTCACACCGCGGCAGGCGTGGTCGGCAGCAAGGGCCTCCAATCACGCCGCGACCACGACACCGTACACCCGCAAGGAGCAGGAGAACTCGAGGGCCGCGCTCATAGTGGCCCGAGAGCTGCTGTAGTGCAGGCTGCTGGAGGGCAGCCATGACGTGCTGCTGGAGCGAGTGGCAGAGCTCTTGGGCTTCGCCGCCTTGGGGGCTCACCCCTTCTCCACCCAGCTCCCATCTCAAGCCCAGGGCGGCCCGCGCGGGGGCTCCGCGCGCGCCCGCGGGCTCCAAGGCTACTCCAACGCCAGCGAAGCTGTCAGCGCCGGACCGGCGGCGGCGCTGCCCCTGCTCCCGGTCCGTGAAGAAGAAGGACTCGACGCGACCCGTGACCCCAGTGGACAGCCGCGCTGCCACCCCACGGTGGGCGCGTCAGGCAGGACCGCGTGGCATGCGGGGCATTACGGTGTGGCATTCGGGATGACGGCACCGGAGGAATACGTGCCCCTCATGATGGACCGAGGACACCCACACGAGGGCGAACATGGCTCGCTCCTCAGCCCAAGCTGAGCCTTTCCGGGAGCCCCGGGACGGTCCCACTGGCCACGCTGGCGCCAACGATTATCGGGTACCGCTAATTTTTCAGGAGCAGGCATACGCTAACCATGGATCGCAGGAGGTGCAGGTCGCCACAGTGAGCAGCTACCCTGCTCCCACAGTCTCCTGCCCCTCGGGAGGAGGGCGCAGGGGGCTGCAGGAGAGGGGCCGGGATCCGACATCACCACCGCAGCGTTCGGAGCAAGGTGCTCTCAGGAGGTAGGCCCTCCGCTGGGGAGGTGCCTCAGGGCCTGCCCCCGGCGGAGGACCCGTGGTCGTCGGGGGAACCGCTGGCGACCGCTCTACCCCATCGGTAGCGTCCTGGTTTCCGGTCGTCGTTGATGGCACTAGAATGTGGCGCAAGGCCAGTACCTGTGAAGAAGGCCCAGTGCTTGTGAAGCTCGCCGCCCCTTGACACTCTCACGTAATAATGAGTGGGGCTGTACACGCCCCGGAGTCTCAGGGGTGCCGGCCTCAGGCCCTGGGGCTCCCTCCCACGCCCAGTGGCAGCACTTAGCTCCGCGCTGGTGAGAAGACGTCCAAGACTAGACTAGGTGCCGGACGCGGCCTTTTGTTTGCTCTCGTTGCTTTTCCCTTTGGTTGCCGCTTTCCCTCGCTGGATTCAAGTTGGATTCGAATTTGAGATTTGCGTGTGTTCGTGGAAGGGGTGCTTAGTCTCGTTCGAGCAATTTCTCGTGTTTTGGTTACCACATCGCCTCAGCTGCCTCCCCTCACGAGCCCCTCGCGAGCCGGGTCAGGCCTAGCTTGCGCGCAGCCCAGACTGCCGCCGACGTGACCTCTCAGGAGGGTGTTTTACTGCAGATCCTACGAACCCAATCAGGGAACACTCGAAACACCACAACCCCCCACGGGCTGCCTCAGGGCCGGCACGGGACAAAGGTAAACTAGCCGACCAGCGCGTCGCTTGGGCCAACCACTTGGCGCGGGCGCATGGGCAATGTAGCGTCTACTAATACGATGAACACAAGTTTTACAGAAGGGGCTCCCCCTCCAAAATGCTCTCACTCCAATCAGGCCAAAACCTGAGTTCTA
Source organism: Triticum aestivum (assembly GCF_018294505.1). Lineage (NCBI taxonomy): Eukaryota > Viridiplantae > Streptophyta > Magnoliopsida > Poales > Poaceae > Triticum > Triticum aestivum. Next base: position 470,891,938 of record NC_057800.1, on the reverse strand, counting down.
TTCATGCTGGGTAAGGAAGTAGGAGCAATGCACAATCAATCGGATGAATCCCCCAATGCGTTCTCAGGAGCACCACCCGAGCCGTTGCTGGCGTCACTGAACTCGCCATCGCTGTCTGCATCGCCGCTAGTGGCGTCAGGGCCGTTCACCACGCCGCCCTCGTCGGCCGCCACGATCGCGTCGTTGTTGTCTGAAGCGAAGGCCCTGATAAGAGCGTCCACATTTTCCTCCACCCAGTGCGCCAGGTTGCCTCGGATGGCCTGGGGGACTGGGGCGATGGCGGCGTCAAAATCAAAGTGGGGATCCATGTTCCGGAGGTGGCTGAAGACGCGAGAAAAGGCGCGCCCAAGCGGGGTGCGGCTCCTCTCCTCCACCAACCTGTCAGCCCTGACTGACCGCGCCTCCAGCTGCGTCACCACGTCAGTGAAGAACTGAAGATTGCCAGCATAGTTGACTGCGTGCGGCTCGCCAATAGCCGCCTCGTAGATGTTGCCCAAGGCTGTGTTGGCTCTCTCCCGGAGCATGGCAAGCATGGGGCCGTGCTCATGCTCCAGGATCCGCTGCTGACGGATCTCGTCCGCGTTCTAGCCCGCGATGACCTCAGCCTCCTCCACCCACTGGCGGAGAAGGAGCACCTCGGCCTGGGAAGAGGTTAACTCACCTTGCGCCACCTCAAGAGCGGCCCGGAAAGCGTCGGCCCGCCGCGTCGCCTCCTCCAGCTTGGCCCTCAAGGCAGCAGTCCTGCCTTCAGCTTCGGCCCGGATCAACCCCAGCTTCTCTTCGAACTCGTGCTCGAGGTTCAAATGCACCATCGCCACTCGATGTCCGACCTCCTCCAGGACGCGGGCTTCCCGTGCAGCAACATCATCCTCCGCTTGCGTCACCAAGCGCTCCCTCATCTCCAGACGCTCGTACTCACGGGTACGTTCGACGGCTTCTAGCGTCAGCGCCTCCTCACGCTTCTGGAGCTCTACTGAGTCACCGGAGGCCACCTTCATCGATGCGAGGGCTGCCTCGCGCAGCTCCACCTGCTCCTCCAGTGAGTGGCACCAGGACAGGAGCTCCCGAGCCCGCTCCTCCGCCGCCGTTCGCCACCGGTCAGCTTCTCGAGCCTCCTCAGCGGCCCAAGATCGGGCCTCCTGAGAGGCCACCAGCGATGCCTTGGCCTCTGCATCATCAAGATCGCGCTGACGGCACGCAAGGGCGATGGCACCCTCCAGCTCGCGTCTCTTTGTAGCCAGGCGCAGGCCCTCGGCCTCAAGGCGCGCATCTTCATCGGCAAGCTCCTCTCCAAGCAGGCTTACCGCGTCAGCCGCCCTTCGAAGGAATCCATGGCGGAGAGCACGACACTCCCGAGCGCGCTCGAGCACGTCCTCCACACCATCATATGCCCCAAGCAAGCGCCGGGGGCTGCGAGCCAGCACTTCCCCTCCGGGCTGGGGGCTGGGGGCTGGCACCCTCGCGACGGCGGGCACGCCGCGTCAGAAGCCCGGCTGGGGGCCAGCCTGTCCCCAGTTGAAGAGCGCAGGAAGCGCCTCAGCCAATCGTAGTCCACGACTAGGCGAGAAGCCCACGGTAGGCTGGCTATGCCACGAGAAGGCCCGCGAAGGATCGCGAGGTGCGCGGGGCCACGATATGCCTCGGGACGGTTCGCCTCGTCAATCGCCCTCACCACAAGGGCTCCACTGCTTGGAGCACTTGAGGACGGTGGAGGGGGCGAAGCCAAGGGGGACGGCTCCTCAGCCGTCTCCGCAAGCTCAGCTGGAAGGGGCCTGCGGGGCAAGGGTCAGTAAGAGCAACAGAAGGATCGGGAGTTGGGAAAGGAGAAGGCTTACTCATCAGTGGTGAAGTACTTCCTACGCTTCAGCAGGCGACAAGGGTAATCGTCACCCAGGGCCTCCCTTCTCTTCCGAAGGGCCTCAAAGTCCACGCGGAAGCGGCCTAAGAGCTGGGTGCAGGGATCAACCTGCGACAAAGATGGAGCATCAAGGCGATCAGCGTTAGGGGCGCCTGCCTGATGTGCGCCGCCAATCGCCTCGCCAAGAGAAGCCGTCGGAGCCTCAGTGGCCTCAGTCGTAGGCATAAAGGGCAGCTGCTTGTCACCCTCAGCCTCAGCGGCACGGGCCCCGGTAACTGCTTCCTCATGAGCCTCGCCCGGCGCTGTCACCCCGCCGGGAGCCCCCTCGGCCTCCGGTGCCTCGTGCCTCCCTGCTCCGCCACTTGAGGAAGAGCCGCCTTGGCCGACTGGAAGGGCGGTCACCACCACTGGGTTCTCGTGAGGCCCCTGAAGGCCGGCGGGGCACGGCCCCCACTCATCGAAGATAGGCATCTGCCTCACAAAATCGCCCCCGCTCTGGCACAGGTACAGCAAGGCCCCTCCCTGCCGGATGCTGCCAGGGTTGCGGTCCCCCGTCAGGGTCAAGAGCGCCGTCCTCAGCACTTCAGGCGTCAGGTCCTCTTCCTGGAGCCTCATACGATCATCGCGCCCGCTAAAGGCCCACATCCGGCAGGAGTGGTGCTGAACAGGAGCAACGCGGCGTAGCAGGAACTCCTTCACCACCTTGGGCGCTGTCGCGCCAAGCGACCTCAAGAACGTGAAGCGGTGCCAGACGAAGATGAGCCGGGGGCTCTCAAGCGTCTCCTGGCCCCAGCCCGAATTGGGGACAGCAGGCGAAGTTGGCTCCGACAGTAGGGGGCTGGGCACCCCAGCATCCACATACAGCCACCGCTCGCGGAACCCAGCCGCGGGCAGAGGGAGCTTGAAGTCAATCCCAGAGGCCACCGTCTCAAGCGCGGCAACGAAGCTCACACACGCCCAGCATTGGGTAGGGTCAACAAGGCGCAGCGAGAAGAAGTGGCACAGCAAGGCAACCGAAGGAAGGATGCCCATCATAGCCTCGCAAACAAAGGCAAAGACCGAAAGGAGAGTGATGGATTCAGGACCCAGATGCATCATGTGGATCTGATAATGGGAGAGCACAGCATTGAAGAAATCAGAAAAGGGAGGAACCAGACCCGCCCACAGGGCGTCGGCAAAATACGGGACCTCGGTGGCTATCCTGCCGATGGAGAAGTGGGACGCGGGCCAGGCTGTCGTCCTCCCGCATTCATTGAAGATGGTAGCCAGAGCCAAGCTAACCTTGCCCAAGCCCTCGGCGGGGGGCGCCAACGGCGGCGGGCAAGGCGGAGACACGGGTTTCTTCCCTCTTCCCTTCTTCGTCGGAGCCATGGCGATGGGAACGGGGGGAAGGTTCAAGATTGAGTTGAAAACAGAAACCAGGGTTCGAGCGGAGGAAGGAAGGATGGCGCTCGAGCAACCAAACAGGGGAACGGCTGTGTATGACTACGGGTCCGCCTAGCATGACGCAAAATAAGGAGGGCATGGGGGAACAGTGCCGCCCACGTCCAATCAACCGCCACGCGGCGCCCAATGCCATAGGTTGTTAGGGCCCGCGGTGCTTTGCTCTTGCCCTTCCGCCTTCCTGCACGGCCAAGTCCGGGCACGCCTTGGGCCCGGGGGCTACTATTGGCGTTCTGGGAACGGGGGTCCCCAGACTTGCCTGCCTGCGGCCTGCGGCATGGCTCAAAGGGGGGCCCAGCGTGGCCCATCTTCACCAACACAAACCCAAGACCCTCGCGAGGGGCCAAGCCTCGCAGGGCGGACGACGCGGAGCTTCCTCAGGCGCGGCCTCATCAGGCTGGCTCACGAGGAGGCAGAGAAATCAAGGCGGGGTACCTCACGAGGTGCCCGTGACGCAAGCCATGACGACCGGGGGTGCCAGGCGGGTGCCAGCCCGCGCAGTGTCCTCCCTTCCTCTTTGGTGCAAAGGGGGCAAGCGCAGCCGCGGAGTACCGAGGCATCAGGCAAAGGTTGCCATTTCGGTGCAACGAGACCAAGACCAGGAGGACTACGAGATGGAGGTCACCGTGGAGCCCAAGACGGCGTCATCACCAGAGCTTTGCGCAGGCGAAGACTACTTTTGTCAGGATAGTTGATACTAGTTGCCCCCCTTCAAATTAGCCCGCCATTGTTGTCTCCCTTCCCGCTCGATATTTGGGAGGAGGACCAGGGCCTCTATAAATAGGACCAGCCACCCACAGAGCAAAGAGAGCTAGGGAGAGGTTGGAAGAAAATAGAGGGATCGAAGGATAGAGAAGATCAGGTAGAGAGAGAGAGAAGGGTGACTGAGCTCCTCCCAGCAGTTCATTGCCCCAGCTAAGAACAGACCCTCGCGAGGCTGTTCTTCCTTGTATTGTTCATCATCATCAGCCCAAGAGGCAATCCACCACACCACACACTAGAGTAGGGTATTACACCACAACGGTGGCCCGAACCAGTATAAACCCTGCGTCTCTTGTGTTGTTCTTTCCTTAGTTTAGATCTTAGCGAAGCGGAGGGGTGCAGGTAGGTAGGAGGTGAAATCTCCGCGCGCACCCCAGTGTTCAAACCTCAAGGGTCTGCCGGAACCTGAAATCTGACAAATACTAGTGGGGTGGTCCCTACGGTCGAAGGTGATCGGACAGGAGGACCATGGGTTGAACTTTGGGGCGACTGGCTCCAACGCATATATGTCCCTGAGCGCATGCTTCCGCTCCCTCTTGGGGATGTGGGTTGCGTATATCATGTTCACCATCCGCACTTGTGGGGGGAACCTCTTCAGTCCTTCGGTGTTCGGCTGTCGGGGCTCCTCCTCGTCATCGCTATGTGACCCCTTATCTTTGTTTTTGGCATTTAACTTGCCGGCCTGCTTGAACACCCAACAATCCCTGTTGGTGTGGTTGGCTGGCTTGTCGGGGGTGCCGTGTATTTGACATGAGCGATCGAGTATACGGTCCAAACTGGATGGGCCCGGAGTGCTTCTTTTGAATGGCTTTTTGCGCTGACCGGGTTTAGAGCCTTTGAATCCGGCATTGACTGTCGTATCCTCGGTATTGTCGCTGTTAATGCGACGCTTATGTTTGTTGCGACATGACCTGCCGTTGCCGTCCTTTGTATCCGAAGCACCATGGTTCTTTGATATGTTATTGCTGCGAGCCAACCAGGTGTCTTCTCCCACGTAAAAGCGGGTCATGAGTGTCGTGAGTGCTGCCATAGATTTCGGCTTTTCCTGGTGTTGGGGATATTGCTACTAGGCGTAAACCGGCCTACTTGGGCCGGGTTAACTTCATTAGTGGCGTAAACAGATGAAGGCCCAAGCCTGTAGTCGGTTAGAGCATGTAACCATAAACCGGCCTGATGTATGACTTGTATTGTAAGTAAGGAATAGAGAGATAGCAACCGGAGTACGAGTATGAACCAGTTAGGACTCTATGGACCGACGGGCGTCACCCGTGTATATAAGGGGGCGACCCGGTGGCGGTTCAAGACAGACAACCACAACTCGAGCCTAGGCGAAGCTTGTTTGCTCCCTAGCCATCGAGATCATATCAATTCCATCACAACTAGACGTAGGCTTTTACCTTCCTCGAAGGGGCCGAACTAGTATAAAACCCTCGTGTCTTTGTGTCCGCTTTAAACCCCTTCAAGTAAACTCGTAGCGATGGCTCCACGACTAAGTCCTTTCGCTAGGACATCTGCCGTGACAAATCCACGACAGTTGGCGCCCACCGTGGGGCTATCGCACGATGGTTTGACGATCTTGGAGGGCAAGCTCAAGGGACTTGAAGGCTATGTTGTGGGCCGGATGACCAAGAGTCGTCGGGGCAAGATCTACATCGACGACGCAGGATGGGGTCCTAAGGCCGATTCGATCGAGTACGGGTGCCGGGTCCCCTTTGGTGGCATACACGTTTTCATTGGCAAAATCAGTGAGCCTGGGCCTGAGCCGGACATCTGCACCAACCTCATCGAGACGGCTCAGCGTGCGAGATCTACCCGGGTTAAACCGGCCGTGAAGCGTGTCTTCGTTGGAGTCGTCCACGAAGGAGAGCGTGAGGACGAATCAGAACACGGTAATGAGACCGTCGTCTATTCCGATGACGAGTCCTCGACCGGAGAGACCGAATCGCTATACCAGTTGCAAGACGACCAGATTAGGGGCTGTTCCAATGGCAACAGTATTCCGGACCCCCCGGGCCAGGTCAACCGGGTTGGGATATTCATGGCCGGCACACAGGCGGCGAATCACTCTTCAACCACCGCAACAATGCTCTCCGGATCAGCAGCGGCAGCCGCAGCAGGGGCGGGAGGCGTTGTGCGCCTGCCGGTTCAAGTTCTATCTGAGCTGTTTGATGCACTAGCCGCGCTTATGGCAGAGGACAATCCGGCAGATCAGGAGGCCCATAATGCAGAAATTGCGAAGGTTTGAGAGCAGATCGTGCAAGCCAAAGTGGATCTGGCAGCAGAAAAAGACTGGATGGCTGCAGAGCGGGCCGCTTTGGACGCCTAGGCCTATAAACTCATGCTTGACCAAAACGCATCACAGGAGGTTTTGAAGCGGAAGCACAGATCACGCCTGCCGTTAGGGTTTGACCCCCGAAATCTCTTTCACACTCCAGGAGCTGGACCCAGTAATCCGCCGCGGTACCCGGAGACAAATCGGATTGAGGCACCAGGGCCAGGAACGACGGTCCAACCTCGCCTGATGGAACCTCCTCACCAAAACGTTGCGGTTCCTCCGCCGGTCCAGACACCCCCGGGTCATTATTCGAATCCTATGGACAACCTTGTTGCGGCCGCTGCACGGCTAGAGGCCATTCCAGTCGAAGGGGATTCTCCGCAAGCGATAGAGACTCGCCGGGTTAAGGAGCTTCTCCGGACTGCGCTGATTCAGCAGGAGGCATACTCGTACAGCCGTGATCGGGTTCATTCTACGCCCCGTCCGAGCCGGAGCTATAGCAGGCGCATGGATGAACCGGCCATATCAAGCAATGCGCGAGGCCGTGAAGCGGCCCGTGGTAATGACCCAGCAGGTGGTGTTGGCGATGCTCGGGATGTGGTGGACCGGGCCCGGGCACAAAGGGAGGCCGAGTTAGCAGCACAGGATAATGCGGGCCAACTTACACCGGTTCGTTCTACAACCTTTGCCGGACCAGGAATCACATCCGCTTTGGGAGTGCCTTGCTTAATCCCAGCTTTACGTAATGTGCGCCTGCCCAAAGATTTCAAGGGTCCACGCAAGGTGCCGAATTACACCGCTGATTTACCCCCTGAAGCATGGGTAGAGAGTTATGAGATGGCCATGGAAATGCTGGACGTGGATGAGGCCGCATGTGCAAAATACTTCACCATGATGCTTGAGGGCACGGCTCGTACTTGGTTAAAGAGCCTACCACCCAATTCTATCAGCTCATGGGCCCAGTTGCGGGCCCGGTTTATAATGAATTTTAAGGATACCTGTAAGCAGCCCAAGTCCATAGTAGACCTGGCGGCTTGTGTCCAGGAGGAAGGAGAATCAACGACCCGTTGGGTGCGCCGCGTTTCGGAAATTTTGCACTCGTCTGATAGGATTAATGCTGACTCTGCGATCTTAACTCTGGAAGGCAACTACCGGTTTGAGCCTCTAAAATTGAAGTTGGGACACATGAAGCGGTTCTGTAATGATATGGGAACCCTCATGGCCGCTTTAGTGAAGTATGCCGATTCAGACAGTACCAAGGATCCCGAGCCCAATGATGATGAAGCAGGGAAGGGAAAGAAGAACATCAACTCCAAACAGCAGCAGTACAAGCTAGCGGGTCATGGAAACGGAGGCAAGCGCAAAGCGGATGGCAGCGTGGACTTTGTGGCCAACACTAATGCACAGGACAGGGGGCAGCGGCGCAGAGGTAAAGCGGCAAATCGTAATGGGGCTCCCAATCCTAACGCAAGCCGTTTGAACTATTTGCTGAATCAGCCTTGCCCGAAGCACGGGACGAAGGAGGCGCCGGCTAACCATCTTTGGAAAGATTGTTATATCATGCAGGAGTTTAAAAACTCTAACACCTTCCGGTATGACCATGGGTCAGGTGGCGGTTCAGGATCCGGTTTACACGGTCCGGGTCACGATGGAGCTTCCGGTTCAGGTTTCAATCTGGGCGGTCACAATAGCCAGAATAATTGGAACGGCCAGCAGCAGCAGCAGCAGCAGTCAGGTTATCAGAGCCAGCCAAAGCAGTTGAGCAATGGGCAATATCATGTTTTCACAACTAGTTTGGATAAACGCGACCGAAAGCTCCACAGGCGAGCGGTGAATTCTGTTGAACCGGCCTTACCACGTTACTTGCGCTGGTCGGAGCAGCCTATCGTGTGGAGCAGAGAGGATCACCCGCCCCGGATAGATAATCCGGGCCAGCTAGCATTAGTGGTAGACCCTTAGGTGGGGGGTTATAAATTCACCAAGGTACTCATGGATGGAGGAAGCAGTATTAACATATTGTACTATGAGACATTTCGCCGCATGGGTTTAACAGACAAAGATCTCAGACCGTCGAATACGGTGTTCCATGGTTTGGTGCCTGGCAAATCTGCATATCCTATTGGTAAGATAGCCCTGGATGTGGCCTTTGGGGACGAGCACGACTCCCGGTCGGAAAAGCTAACTTTTGAGGTGGTGAAGATCCGGAGCCCGTATCACGCCTTGTTTGGCCGGCCGGCTTACGCCAAGTTCATGGCGCGGCCTTGTTATATCTACTTGCAGCTCAAGATGCCGGGTTACAAGGGGACCATAACGGTTCATGGGAGCCGTAGGGTCGCTTTGGAATGTGAGGAAGGTGATGCGGCTTATGCAGAGTCAGTCTGTGCCACGGAGGAGTTGAAGTATTATAAGGACAATGTTGATCCGGCGGATATGACCCCTTTAAAGAAGCCAACTACAGAGCATGATTCAGATCCGAAGTTCAAATCGGCAGCTGAGACCAAGCTTGTTGACTTCGTGCCCGGCGATTCGTCCAAGCAGTTCACTATCATTGCCAACCTGGATCCCAAATAGGAAAGCGCGCTCATCGAGTTCATCCGTGAGAATCGGGACATTTTTGCATGGAAGTCATCTGACATGCCAAGTGTACCGAGGGAACTCGCTGAGCACACTCTTAATGTGGATCCTAAGTACAAACCGGTGAAACAGTTCCTCCGCTGGTTTAACGAAGAAAGACGCAAAGCCATTGGAGAGGAAGTGGCCAGGCTTCTAGCAGCTGGTTTTATTATTGAGGTGTTCCATCCAGAGTGGCTTGCTAATCCGGTGCTGGTTCTTAAGAAAAATGGCACTTGGCGTATGTGTGTGGATTACACCGATCTTAATAAAGCCTGTCCGACAGATCCTTTTGCCCTCCCCCGTATTGACCAGATCATTGATGCCACGGCGGGTTGTGAGCGTTTGAGTTTTTTGGATGCATATTCTGGATATCATCAGATCAAGATGGCGGTTAAGGACCAGGAGAAAACAACATTTATTACTCCCTTTGGAGCCTTCTGCTATGTATCTATGCCCTTCGGGCTCAAGAGTGCCCAAGCCACCTATCAACGGTGTGTACAGAATTGCCTGCATGAGCAGATCGGCCGCAATGTGCACGCCTATGTGGATGATATTGTAGTAAAATCAAGACAGAAGGAGACGCTGGTGGATGATTTGAAGGAGACCTTTGACAACTTGCGAGCTTACAAGATGATGCTTAATCCGGCCAAGTGTGTTTTTGGTGTTCCGGCAGGCAAGTTACTGGGTTTCCTGGTGTCTAACAGAGGAATTGAGGCTAATCCGGAGAAGATTACGGCTATTACATCCCTAGCTAAACCGAAGTGTATCAACGATGTTCAGCGTTTGGCGGGCCAAATCGATGCGCTGAGCCGGTTTATCAGCCGCCTCGGGGAGAAGGCTATCCCTTTGTACCAAATGCTGAGGAAGACAGACAATTTCGTCTGGAGTCCAGCTGCTGATGAGGTATTTGAGGACCTGAAGCGGCAGTTAGCCAATCCGCCTGTTCTTGCAGCTCCGGTCGACAAGGAGCCACTATTATTATACGTAGCGGCCAATGCTCGGGCAGTTCGCGTGGCTATTGTGGTGGAACGCAAAGAGGCAGGCAAGGAATATCCGGTTCAGCGGCCGGTTTATTATATCAGCGAGGTGCTTATTGAATCCAAGCAAAGGTATCCGCATTGGCAGAAGCTGGTCTATGGTGTTTTTATGACCAGTCGGAAGTTGAAGCAGTATTTTCAAGGGCACCCCATCACAGTGGTCAGTTCAGCTCCCTTGGGTGATATGATATTATACAGAATCGGGAGGCGAGTGGCCGGATTGCCAAGTGGGCTATAGAGCTTGGGTCACACGGACTAAAGTACGTGCCTCGGAGGCAGTGAAGTCTCAAGCACTTGTTGATTTCATCAATGATTGGACGGAGTTACAAGCACCAGAGGAGAAGCCGGATCACACGTATTGGACTATTCATTTTGATGGATCCAGGCAATTGGAAGGCTCGGGGGCTGGAGTCGTATTAACTTCCCCATAGGTGATAAGTTTTGTTATGTTCTCCGCTTAATGTTCCCTTGTACTAATAATGCAGCTGAGTACGAAGCCTTGCTCCATGGTCTCCGGATGGCTAAAGAGATGAATTTAAGTCGGGTTAAGTGCTTTGGTGACTCGGACCTAGTGGCTCAACAGGTGTCTGGCACTTGGGATTCTAAGGACCCGCTCATGGCTGCATATCGTTGGGAAGTGGATAATATTGCAGGTTGTTTCAAGGTTTATCAAGTGGATCATGTGGACCATCGGAAGAATGAAGCGGCGGATGCTTTAAGCCGGTTGGGCTCTCAGCGTAAACCGGTCCCGCCTAACGTCTTTTTGGACGTGTTGCACAACCCGTCAGTCAAGCTCCCAGGTGAGATGGATTTGGCTATCCCTGATCCGGAGGCTCAGTTGGTGGCAGCCCTGCATGTTATTCCGGATTGGACAGTTCCTTATCTTCCATACATGAATCAGGGAGAGTTACCAGAGGATGAGATTCTGGCCAGGCAGATAGTCCGGCGATCCAAGTCTATGACGATTGTCAATGGTGAATTACATCATTGCAGTATATCAGGGGCGTTTCAACGTTGTGTTTCTCCTGAGGAAGGCTATGAAATCTTAAGAGAAATCCATGAAGGGGATTGTGGACACCACGCCGGTTCAAAGTATCTGGTGGCAAAGGCGTTTCGTCACGGGTTCTACTGGTTGACAGCGCATGCTGATGCGGAGGACTTGGTTAAACGGTGTGATGGATGTCAGAAATTTTCAAGGCGTGCTCATGTGCCGGCTCAAGAATTGAGGATGATCCCAATAACATGGCCGTTTGCAACTTGGGGGCTGGATATGGTTGGGCCTTTTAAAAGATCCAAGGATAAGAAAACCCACCTTTCGGTGGCAGTTGACAAATTTACCAAGTGGGTTGAAGCGGAGCCTGTCAGCAAGTGTGATGCAGCAACAGCGGTGCAGTTCATCAAGAAGGTGATTTTCCGGTTTGGTTTTCCACACAGTATCATTACTAATAATGGTACCAATTTATCCAAGGGCGCTATGAAGGAGTTCTGTGAACGTGAGCACATCCGACTTGACGTGTCGTCAGTGGCACACCCCCAGTCCAATGGACAGGCAGAACGAGCTAATCAGGAAATCTTGCGAGGCATCAAACCCCGGCTTTTGGTCCCGTTGCAAAGAACACCAGGATGTTGGGTTGAAGAGCTACCATCTGTATTATGGAGTATCAATACTACGCCAAACCGGTCTACAGGATACACGCCATTTTTCATGGTCTATGGAGCAGAGGCCGTTCTCCCTAGTGACATCCGGCACGATTCGCCTTGTGTGGCAGCCTATGTTGAAGCAGACAATGAGACAGCACGGCAAGACGCTTTAGACCTATTGGACGAGGAGCGTGATATAGCGGCTGCCCGTTCGGCGATTTACCAGCAAGATCTTCGTCGCTATTACAGTCGCCGGGTTAGAACCAGAACTTTTCAAGAAGGAGATTTGGTGCTTCGACTCATCCAAGATCAAACGGATATGCACAAGTTATCCCCACCTTGGGAGGGACCTTTCGTGGTCAGCAAGAATTTGCACAACGGGTCGTACTATCTGATTGATATTCGAGGGCATCAAGTCTCACGTACATCAGCGGAGGAGACCAACAGGCCGTGGAATATAGCTCATCTTCGGCCTTACTATACTTGAGCCACCGGCTCTATCTATGTACATATCATGACAATGTATATATTATCTTTGATATATCAAACCGGAGCCTCAGCTAAAGCGAGGTCTCTGTCTTTCTCATCATGCGAGGTTACACAGAGTGGTTCTGTTTAAAGCGGCCTCCGGTTTACCCCTTGACATTTGTTTTTTATATATCACTGGGGGCCTTGGTCATGTCCGAACCAACGAACACCCTTTGATAGGCGACAGCCACCAGATCATTTGGGGACATGGTCAAGTCTGAACCAGTCACACCTCTTGGTCGGCCTAAGGCCACAAAATCACTTGGGGGCATGGTCGAACCCGAACCATTGTCATGCCTCTTGATCTGGCATATATGCCACGAGTCATTTGGGGACCTGGCTGACTTGAATCATTGTCACTCCTATTGGGGGCCTTGATCCTGTCCGACCATGGTAATACCATCTGAACAGCTCAGTATAACATATTTTTGCAAATGGTTTTTATTATTGCCTTTGCTACTATGTTGTTTCCATGGTTTGTTCGTGCTTTGTTTTTTTTCGGATTTCTTTTATGCCAACAAGCATATTTTTTCCGGTTCAGCCAATGATTTTTGATCCCCCTTTTAAATCCGGAGGAGTCTGCCTGATTTACCTTTTCCCTGTTAAACATCATGGAGTAACCAGGGGGCTCGTATTAAGTCAGTACGGTTTGTACGGGAGCTACTTTCTCCCTTTTTGACGGTAATGGTTTATAAAACCACCGCTTCCGGCTTGGCTAAAGCCAGCTTTATGTTCAAACATGGCAGGTATTTATGTATTATTTATTTGTTATATTACTGATACACATATCAAGATCATAATCCGGCTGACGGTATAACCGCCACCGAAGTTCAAATTTTTCTGATTGCAGGAAATATGAATTAAAGTTTTTCAAGCAAAAGCTTCAGTACTTATGCACGAAGGCATATTCCAGGCAGAAGTTTTAACTATCCTATTACAAGGTAGCATGGTGCTCAAACAAAATCATTGTTTTGTGAAAGGATGTTGCAAATAGCTCTTCAAACCAGCTTCCGGTTCAAGCCTGCTCCTCATCCTCCGCCGCTTCAGCTTCCTCGTCTCTACCCATTGGCTGGAAATCAACAGTGGTCCAGTCGATTCCCATTAAAGCTTGGAAAACAGCCTCTTCATGGATCAGGGAAGACGGTTCAATATCAGGGGCGTAAGTGTGCTTACGGATTGGAGGAATCAGATTTTCCGCTTCAACAGTTGGGGCCGGCACTCGCTTGTTTTGATTATTATATTCCGCTTGATAATGCGTCAAATCTGCCTCTTCAGCTAGCTGGCAAGCCAGCGGGCGCACTGCACGGTTTATGGCCCTTAAATCCTCTTCGTTGAATTCAGAGCCATCTTCTTTCAGACTGGGATAGCCTTGAGCTGCTTCCACAGGATCAAAGTCGGGCACCCATGCCTTTGCCCGGATTAAGGCATTGATGGCTCCGGTTCGGGCATCGGATTTTTTCAGCTCCTCAATCCGGGCTGGAAGCATTGACAGCTTGCTAAGAGTGTCCTGGATTAAAGAGGGCGCCGGGTTGTTGTGAGAAGCTGTGGTGATGATCCGTTGGGCTCCGGTATACAATTGTTCCACCAAGGTGTAGGCAGCTTTCAATTTCTTCCGCACATCATTTCCTAAGTGCCCAGTACGTGTGCCTACAAACAAAATTGGAATGGTCTCAAACCGGATTTACGATACAGCAGATTCAAATTTATCACAGAAGTTACAAGGAGCTTACCAAAGATTGCAGCAGTCATGGAGTGTATTTGCCGTTGTACGGCCGTCAGTTCATCCACCACCGGTTTAAGGGCCGCTTCAGCGTTTTCTGCTCTTTTGGTTAAACCGGCCTTCTCAGTGGCCCAGTCAGCCCGCTCTTTCTTGAAGCCTTCTTTCAGCCGTTCAGCAGTGCTCAAAGCGCTGGTTAATTCTTGCTTTGCCTTATCTGTTTCAGCCTGCTGGGTCTTCAGGGCTTCCTGCAAATCGGCAATCCGGTCCTCCCTGATTTTCACCTCAGCCTGCATACAGATGGCATTTTAAAGATTTGTACAGGCGATCCAAGAAATGGAAGTATCAACCACATAACAAAGTTATATGCCTGATACTTGAGGGCTAATGCACCTTCAATTTTTTGTATATTGCTAGCTTACAAAGTCACAAGTTCAATACAAGTATTCAACTTGGCACTTGGGGGCTAATGGCTATTTGATCAAGTTATGTTCTAAGGACAGCTTTTTATTTTTGAGCACCGGTTTACTTATGCTAAGTTCGACCGGCCCTCGAGGGTTATGCCGACGGATTTCAAAAAAATGTTCAGGATCAAGTCCCAGTTTGACCAAGGTCACAAACCGGCCCTTGGGGGCTACAAGGATGAATGCAATGGCAGAAAGGAAAGAAGGAATTTACCTCAAATTTATCCGTCATCATTTTGACCAGGCCAGCTTCACAGTCACGGCTAGTGTAAAGCCGGTTTAGATAGCCAGAGTGAAGATCTTGAGCATTCAGAGCGGCGTATGTCTCTAATTCAACATCCCATTTTCCTTTGTTCAAAGCGGAAGAATCCTCTTTGATGGTATGCCTGGTAAGGGTGGTAGGATTCCAGGGTTCAGAGCGGCCTACGCCGGTAATCACAACATCATCATCTTTTGACTCACCGGTTTGGGTTGGCGCGGCCGGTTTGTCAGCAGGAGTTTGGGATTTCTCAATCTGAACAGAGCTGGCAGGCGGATCAGCAGAGGCTGGAGTATGAATAAGACCTTCTTCAGGGATAACATCGTCTTGCAGAGGAGGATCATTGGGGATATCTTCACAAGTAAAAACTTCATGATCCGGTGCTTGGTCATGTTCTGGGGCCACATCTTCTTCAGCCGCTCTATCCAGGCGGGCCTTCTTGCTTGGTTTCGGTTTAGCCCTGAAAGAAAAATAAAAAGTCAAGGAAAAGCGTAAACCATTGTGCAGTATACTGGAAGCATATGTTCGGTTTAACTTACCCAGCAACTGTTTTCAAAGGTGGTAGCTGGGTGGCTGATGATTCACCAGACGATGAATGAGAAGTGACCTGGTAATCGGAGTCGGATGGATTAAGAGGTTGACGGAAGAAACCCGCTTTAGGATTTAAATCAATAAAAAGGTCGGAGACCTCGGAGCGGCGTTTTCGAACCGGACTGTTTGGTAAACCGGCAGAGGTAACTACCTGGCCACTGTGCCGGGTTGTGCGGCGAGCTTCGTGTTGCTGGGTCTTCATAAGAAATTGGGAATCCAGATAAGCAAAAGGATGAGAAAATTTAACTTTCCGGTTTGCCCGGCGAAATTTTGGCAAAGGCAGGATTTCTGAATCGGAAGAGAGAATGGTTACCTCAACAAAACCCGCATTGCTGGCTTCAGCGTCATCCTGACAAGCATTATCATCAATAAGGCGTGTAAAAAGCAAGCCAAGTGAATCAAGTTCTACCTCAAGATCCGGATTACCCACATCATCGTCAATGGCTGGGTCAGATGAAGCGGTGGTTTTTCTCTTATGAGCTGGCTTCTTGATAACCTTGGTCTTGGGCCGGGTTGGCCGTCCTGCCTTCTCCGTTTTATCTTGAGGAAGTTTCTTGCTCCAAAATGGATTATCACCCTGGATCAGCAGTAATTAAATGTTGAGCATATAAAATAGTAACCGGTTCAACAATAGAGCAATTAAAATATTACCGCTGGCGGTTTGTTGGTGGTGCAGTAAGGACGCAGACCGGTTTGAGCACAGAGGTGCTCCGGTTCATTCAGCATATTTTTCACAGATTCTGTGACTTCGTCATCAGGGATTTGGATTTTAGTGTGTCGGAGTGGGTCATCGACACTATCAGTATACTCGCACATCAAATTTGGGCGCCGGCTTAGAGGCAAAATGCTCCATGATATCCAGCAGCGTGCAAGGTCTATTCCTGTTAAACCATTGGCCATGAAGGCCCGGAGCTTGGATAGTTGAGGAGCGTATTTAATTCTCTCCTTGGCGCTTAGCCTTTGTGGAAAAGGGTGAGTGTTGTTGAGCCGTTCCGGACGGAAGCCAGGCAAGGGAGTTTCATTGTCAGGAGAGGTATCCTTGCAATAAAACCAAGTTGCGTTCCATTCCTTGGGGTGAGTATGGAGTTTGACATGGGGATAGGTGATTTCTTTCCTTTTCTGAATGGCCATACCGCCTAGTTCGGTATTAGGGCCGTCAGTGAATTCAGTACGGCGGTTCAGATGAAAGAGATCTCTAAATAACTCGACTGAAGGCTCCTCTTGAAGGTATGCCTCAGAAAGTACTTCAAAGTGACATAGATTGGTGACGGAGTTGGGGCCAATATCCTGTGGACGGAGTTGAAAGTTGGCTAACACATCCCGATAAAATTTGGAGCCGGGCGGTTTGAAGCCCCGGGCCATGTGATCTGCGAAGACCACGACCTCTCCTTCCTGGGGCGTAGGAGGACATTCATCTCCAGGAATCCTCCAGTGAATCGTATCTTTGCTATCCAAAGCACCGATTAGGACTAGATCGTTCAGCTGTGATTCTGTGACACGGGAGGGAACCCAGTTGCACTCGTACACTTGTTTGGCCATGACGAGATCTACAAGAAATAAGTGATCCGGTTCAAGGACATGCCGGATAAAAAGGTGTTGATCTAATTACGGTAAACTGGAGGCAGTACCCATAAACTGGTCTTCTACAACGCAGCATCAGATGGATTCTGGCGGTTCAACCAGGGGACTAATGACATATATGCCGGTTTAGCAATTTTTTCTCTATGGTGAAGTTAAACCGCCTGGCCTAAGCATCGGAAGCAATTGAAACTATGGATAATTAGTTATGCAGAAACAAGTTTCACAAAATCATGTTACAACCGCGGATCTACAGCAAGCTCATAAAAACAGGAAATATTTCGAAGACTAAGGCGAAAACAGAAGTGAACCATTGAGCAGATATGTGCGGGAGATCTATGCGCTTGGATGAGAAATAGTAGGCGGATGCTAAAGGGATCGTTACTAAGCACAGCAAGAGTCCACAGATGCATTCAAGGTCAGAGAACAGCTATGAACGCGCAATGAACATAGCAAGAACATGGAACCCTAAGAACAGATCTAGGTTAAGAAGGAGAGAGGACTTACCGGGAATGGAGAAGATGCGGAAAGACGCCGCGACACTCTGGTACATTCAGGTTGATGCAGCGGCCCGAGACGAGGCAGAGGTCGACGGTGGTGATGGAGCTGCAAAGCCGGCGACGTGAGGAAGAAGAAGAAGAAGGGACAAAGGGGAAGAGAAAGGAAATGACCCTTCGGTCTTATTTATAAGGCAACCGAGCTAGGTCAAACGCGCGAATCCAGGAGCTGTCATTAAGAGGGTGTTATGAATTTCATAATGACGTCATGCCGGTTTACAGTAACCAAAACTGATGACGTCATGCCGGTTTACAGCAACCAAAAATGATGACGACATGGAGATTTGCCAATTAACAGAAGATATCCAAGACGCAAGATGGTGTGAAGGATTGACATGAACCGGTTCAAGTCAATCTGGGGCCTAATGTTGGGGATATTGCTACTAGGCGTAAACCGGCCTACTTGGGCCGGGTTAACTTCATTAGTGGCGTAAACAGATGAAGGCCCAAGGCCTGTAGTCGGTTAGAGCATGTAACCGTAAACCGGCCTGATGTATGACTTGTATTGTAAGTAAGGAATAGAGAGATAGCAACCGGAGTACGAGTATGGACCGGTTAGGACTCTATGGACCGACGGGCGTCACCCGTGTATATAAGGGGGCGACCCGGTGGCGGTTCAAGACAGACAACCACAACTCGAGCCTAGGCGAAGCTTGTTTGCTCCCTAGCCATCGAGATCATATCAATTCCATCACAACTAGACGTAGGCTTTTACCTTCCTCGAAGGGGCCGAACTAGTATAAAACCCTCGTGTCTTTGTGTCCGCTTTAAACCCCTTCAAGTAAACTCGTAGCGATGGCTCCACGACTAAGTCCTTTTGCTAGGACATCTGCCGTGACAAATCCACGACACCTGGCCAAGGTGTCGGGCGAGCCATTCGTTGTGGATGTTGTGCTTAAAAGCTGCTAGGGCCTCTGCATCCGGACAGTCGACGATTTGATTTTTCTTTGTTAGGAACCATGTCCAGAATTGCCTGGCCGATTCCTCTGGCTGCTGAATTATGTGGCTCAAGTCATCGACATCTGGTGGTCGCACATAAGTGCCCTGAAAGTTGTCAAGGAATGCGGCTTCCAGGTCTTCCCAACAGCCAATGGACTCTGCTGGCAAGCTGTTGAGCCAATGCCGAGCTGGTCCTTTGAGTTTGAGTGGGAGGTATTTGATGGCGTGTAGGTCATCACCGCGGGCCATGTGGATGTGCAGGAGGAAATCCTCGATCCATACCGCAGGATCTGTTGTGTCGTCGTATGATTCTATATTTATGGGTTTGAAACCCTCTGGGATTTGATGATCCATTACTTTGTCTATGAAGCATAAGGGGTGTGCGGCGCCTCTGTACTGGGCTATGTCGTGATGCAGCTCAAATGAGTCTTGCCCGCTGTGTTCGGCCCGACCGGACTTACTTTTACTGTATCCGGCGTGACGATTATCGTCGCGCATAGTGGCGCGCCCTCATGATCCGTAGATCGATCTTGCATGTTTTGCTTTGTCATCCAATACGTCTCGCAGGTCTGGCTTATTTCCCCATGCCTTTTTATTTGAATAGCGTCGGGGTGCGGGCTGACCTTTTGGCTGGAATGCCTCTCTGTCGTGGCCACGACGTGGCCGATCAGCCGCGCCATACGCCGGGGATGTAGGTTTTAGTGCTTCCTCCTCCAGTCAGGGTAGCAACTTACACTTTGGGTAACTCTTGGAGGGGCGTTTGAGTTTGTATTCCTCGACCGCAAGGACTTCAGTCCATCTGTCAGCTAGCAAATCTTGATCAGCTTGAAGCTGCTGTTGCTTTTTCTTAAGGCTATTTGCCGTGGCTATAAGCCGGCGCTTGAAGCGCTCTTGTTCGACGGGATCCTCTGGCACGACGAATTCGTCATCGTCGAGGCTTGCTTCGTCTTCGGATGGAGGCATGTAATTATCATCCTCCGCCTCTCCATCTGCCGCTCTATCAGGAGGGCTGGCTTCTCCATCCTCCTACTCTAAATCTTGCTGGAGGGGATTGTTGTTGTCTTCGGCACTGTCCGGAGTGCTATTATCTCCGGTACCGGTACCACCGCTTTTGCCTTGGCGGGACTTAGAGCGGCGCCGCTGACGCCGGCGCTTGGGTTGCTTCTTGGAGGGGTCATCCTCCGCTGTCTCATCGCCATTGCCTTCTTTGGGTGTGTGCACCATGTATATGTCATATGATGAGGTGGCTGTCCAGTGCCCTATGGGCAGTGGTTCCTCTTCGTCTCCCGCACCATCGTCCATACCGTCGATGTCTTCGGAACCGAAGTCGAGCATGTCGGTTAAGTCGTCGACAGTGGCTATTAAGTGGGTGGTGGGTGGGCGGTGAACTTCTTCGTCATCCGCATCCCAATCCTGCCGAACATAGTTCGGCCAGGATTCTCCTGACAAGGAGAGAGACCTTAATGAGTTCAGTATGTCGCCAAAGGGTGAGTGCTGAAAAATATCCGCAGAGGTAAACTCCGTGATCGGTGCCCAGCCGGATTCGATAGGCACGGGCGCGTGCGGTTCAGAGTTCGTGGCAGGAGAAGGATCCGGCAGTTCGGCGACATGGCTCTCGCGAAAGGTAAGGTCGATATTCGGCTCGATCGCCGCTGAGGATATGGCTTCTGTGGAGGGGTCTATCCCCCTGTCCATGGATGGCACGACTGGTTCCGAATTGAGGGTCAGAGTGGTTGCCGGTGCGATCTTCTGAACACGGGTCAGAGGAAGATGTTGACGCTGAGCTCCTTTTTAGGGACAAGCCCTTTGCCGAATTATAAGTGAACAAGGATGCTCTAGACATATCATGTTCTTTTTGGTTTTGCAAGGGTAACATTTAAACCATATGTTCGCAGTCCAGCCCGTTATCTACCTCCACAGTCCTCCTCATTAGGGAACTTGCCTCCGGAGATGATGGAGAGCGAGACACCTCCACAAGCTTCACCGTGCCCTAAGGGCGGACGACTTCAAGGTTTCATCTCGGAGGATCTCCCCTGACCATCCGGCAAAGCGGGGGACAAAGGAGACAACACCCGAAGGTAATATTTCAACCGTCAAGGGTCCAGGGGAGGCGGCCCCCGCGAGGACCAACAATACGGGCCCCAAACTATCCGGTTTACAGCCGGAGATGACTCTAGGGTCGAGTAAGCGTACCTTTTGGAGGGAGTTTCCACTCCTGCAGCAGCCTCCGGGAATCCGGAGGTGCCGGATACACTGATGGGCACATTGCAAAGTGCATCCATCGCAGAGGAACACCGTACCTTAATGGGTACGGTAGTTGAGAGGATTCGGTCCGTGAGAAGTGGATTGAACGAAGCCTTCACGAGCCTGCTGAGAGGCTTCCAGGTATGCAATGTAATAACTGCTCTTTTATGCAAAATGCACCTGTGTATAGATAGTAGCCCGTGAGATTCTGGTTGGCTTCCACAGGGAGGCGATCAGAGGATCGAAAAGTTTTTGCTCTGGAAGTAACATGATTAATTTGAAAACAGGTTGTTATGTCAAAGGCGACTGCCCAGGCCGCGGAAGTTGTAGATTTAAAGCAGAAACTTGAATTAGTTGATGAAGACATTACCCATATTAACAGACGGCTCGACGAGGCACAAGGTATGTTTTGGGACTGCCTGCTTACACATGTATAATAGTATGAGCATGAAGCTGAAAACTATACAATGTGATATGCATGACTATAGATGATGCTACCGCGGTTCAGACCCTGCGAGCCGAGCTTGCCAAGGAGCAGACCAGAGTGAGTAATGCGGCTGTCTAGAAGGCGGCTGCTGATTTAAAGGCCGAACAGGCCACTCGGCGCCGGTGCAAGGAGAGAATATCTGTCATGGAGCGAGAGCTAGAGAATGCCACTAGCAAATGCAAATCACTCAAGGAGGATAACAAAGCCAAGAACACCGAACTCGACAAGGCCTTACAAGAGGCAAGAGAAGCACGGTCCGAGTCTAGAGCGGCTCGGGAAGAGACCCGGTAAGATGGGGAGATAGTGGCTAGTAAGCCCTTTCTTTTATAGACTAAATTCGGCGACCCGAAATATGCTCTGGTTAATCAATTGTGGAGTTCTCCAGACGCATTCTTGGGCCTGCCAAAGAGTGTCTCCGACGCGGCGTAGTTCTTCCAAGCGCGGGAAGGACGTTCTGCGGAGAAGCTTTTCTGGTCACAATTCAATGTGCCACTGCGTCAGGCGTTGTTGAACGAATAGATGGCACAGTGGGTCGAGCTCCACAAGATGTCCGGAGCTTCCATGAAGGACGTCGTGGTCTGGCTATGGCCGGCTAAACCCATTCCGAACAGCTATTCTGGTTTGGCGCAGCGACTTGTCGATGCAGTGCCGCGTATCGGCGCCGTCAAGCGGTCGGCATGCATAGAAGGTGCTCGGAGGCCTTCACCCGTGTCAAGATGTACTAGGCAAGGATGAAGGCCATCAATGTTGCAGCTAAGGGCCAGCCCAGCGGCAAGGACCACCCCACGCTGGAGCATTATTTGGAGGATGTCCTAGAGGGCGCCCGCTTAATAGAGGGCCAGTGCTCGAAGGACATTATGTTCGAATAGATGCACTGGAATTGTGGGAACAATATTATGATATATTAAGGTTGTGTTATATTCATACCTTTTCCTAAAAAAAATTCCTCCTGTGTGGCCGTTTTTCATAATCTGAAAGTTTTCTAGTCGCCGGCTTCAGCTTCCTCGCATATAATATGGGGGTGTTCGGATTAGCACCAGATCACTCTTGACCCAATGTCTTGGTCCGTAATGGAGGTGTCAATGCGGCGAACTAGGCAATCGGACTATAGGGCTTTAACACTTTCACTTGGCCGTAGGAGTTTTACGGTGGGTCTACGATGTAGCCCCTGGTATGTACGAGGTGATCTGAATATGGTTGCATTACATAGGTGACTGGGAAATGGTCCCTCGTGTAATACGGAAAAATCATAACGATTGTAATGAATCGCCGAGTGGCTGACCAGCTCTCGCCGCATCATGACAGCCAATTTTCGGCTTTCTCTACTGAGGTGCTTTACCAGACGAACCAGAAACAGAATCACAGTAGTTCTCCCTTTACTACCCTAGCCAATCAGATGGAACGTAAGGTAGCAAGCACATGGGCCGGGCAACCCAACTATTGACCAAAGACATGATCTGGAGCCGATGCATATAATGCCAAACTCGGGACACCGAATTGTGCTAAAAAGCTGTTCGCACTTTTGTTTGGCAACACATATGTTGCCTTATAGAGCCCCTGGCAGTTTTATGCCGAGGTGTGTACGTGGAACCACATAAGAGACGGAATAAAAACGATACCGAATAAGAATTTTGGTTCACTGAAATCTGATTGATACGTCAAAACATAATCTTACAGAAGGTACCATAATCACCAAGGCCATTTTACATGCCGGGGGTCTAGGGCGAAGGGAAAAGCTCTATGCAGGTCCTTGAGCGAAGTTGTGGTCTTCCTGCGGCACGTCTGCGCCGCTTTTTGCCCAAATAATAAAGATTTCGTTAAAGGAATGGTCTTCGGCCATGTATATGGAACCAGGCTCGGAAAGATTCCTCGCGGGTCCGAAGAATGAGTAGGTGTTGATTCACCTGCGGTAAAAAAAGGAAGAATGATTAAAGAAAGGGCAAGGCCGTATAAGGTTGAACCTTTGTATAGGCCTGTCCATATATTGCCACCGCTGATGCCCACGATATTTTGAGTACATTATTGTGCACGCGCGGTACGAATTCCGCTAATGTACGTGGCGGTCGATGGAGGCTAGGCTGCTAATCCAGCCCTGAAGTTGTCGGACTGCCGGCATGTAGGACTGATTGGTCCTGCATGGGGAAGTCCAATGGTCTGACAGCCGAGGGGCTGTGCTGCTTGATAGGGCCGCTATGTTCTTCGGCCACAATGGCCGTTGTACGCTCCTTAGTGCGGAGGGAGCTCTCCCTGTTTCCATTGATTGTAATGACACCACGTGGATCGGGCATCTTGAGCTTCAAATAGGCATAAAGTGGGACCGCATTAAAGCGGGCAAAAGCAGTTCGTCTGAGCAGTGTGTGATAGCTGTTGCGGAAGGGGACGATGTTGAAGATCAAGTCTTCGCTTCGGAAGTTGTCTGGCGAGCCGAGGACTACTCCCAGCGTGATTGAGCCCGTACAACAGGCCTCTTTTCCAGGTATTACTCCTTTAAAGGTAGTTCTAGTGAGTTTGATTCTTGAGGGATCAATACCCATTTTGCGGACAGTGTCCTGATAAAGTAGATTGAGACTGCTGTCGCCATCCATGAGGACTCGTGTAAGATGGAATCTGCTGATGATTGAATCGAGGACCAAGGTTGCCGAACCTGCGTGACGGATACTGGTTGGCTGGTCCTTTCGATCGAAGGTGATCGGACAAGCCGACCATGGGTTAAATTTGGGGGAGACCGGCTCCCTGGCGTAGCCGTCCCGTAGTGCACGTTTGTGCTCCCTCCTAGGGGTATGTGTGACATATATCATATTCATTGTTTTTACTTCGGGGGGAAATTGCTTGTGGCCCCCTGTGTTCGGCTGACGAAGCTCTTGGTCATCATCGTCGCTTGGCGACCCCTTTCCCTTGTGTTCAGCGTTAAGCTTGCCGGCTTGTTTGAAGACCCAACAATTTCTGTTAGTGTGTTTCTCGGGTTTATTGGGGGTGACATGAATCTGGCAAGGCCGATCAAGTATTCTATCTAGACTGGATGGGCCATCTCTGTCTGCCTTGAATGGATTTTTCCGTTGACCGGGTTTGGAGCCGCTGAATCCAGCATTAACCACCATGTCTTCCGTTCCTTCATTGTTGTTTCGACGCATGTGCTTGTCGCGTCATGGCTTGCCATTGCCGTCCCTGGTTTCGGAGGTACCAGGGTCGCTAGTGCTATTGCTTCTGCGAGCAAGACAGCTGTCTTCTCCCACGCAAAAACGGGTCATAAGTGCGGTGAGGGCTGCCATGGACTTTGGGTTTTCTTGGCCAAGGTGTCGAGCGAGCCACTCATCTCGGACGCTATGTTTGAAGGCCGCGAGGGCTTCTGCGTCTGTACACTCCACAATCTGGTTCTTTTTATTAGGAACCTTGTCCAAAGCTGTCGGGACAATTCCCCGGGTTGCTGGATTATGTGGCTAAGGTCATCGACATCTGGGGGCTGAACATAGGTACCTTGGAAGTTGTCTATGAATGCATCCTCTAGGTCCTCCCAACTACCAATAGAATTTTCTGGTAGGCTGTTCAGCCAGTGCCGTGCTGGTCCCTTAAGTTTGAGGGGGAGGTATTTAATGGCGTGTCGATCATCACCGAGAGCCATGTGGATGTGGAGAAGAAAGTCTTCAATCCATACTGCGGGATATGTTGTGCCGTCATATGAGTCGATATTCACGGGTTTAAACCCTTCTGGGAATTCATGTTCCATTACTTCGTCAGTGAAGCAGAGGGGGTGTGCGGCGCCTCTTTAGCGGGCCACGTAGCGATGTAGCTCGGATGGAGTCCGTCTGCGGTTTTCGGCCTGGGCATGGTTATGGATGTCGTTCCCGGCTAGATAGCCGTCCTTGCGCGTCGGAGCACGCCCCCGCGATCCATAGATCGATCTTATCTGGCCCTCTTTGATTTCCAAATCATGTCGCAGGTTGTAAGTGTATTTCCGAGCTATTGTGCCTCTACCTTCACGGCGAGGTAGTATGGGCTGGTATTCGGCTTGAGCTGCCATTTTGTCACAGCCACATGGTGGTCGGTCGGCTGCGTTATGCGTCGATGGTACAGGCACTAGCGCCTCGTCGTCGAATTGCGGTAGCAGCTTACGCTTCGGGTAACTCTTGGTTGGGCGCTCGAGGCCGTATTCCTCGACTGCCAGGACGTTAGTCCACCTGTTGTTGAGCAGATCATGGTCAGCTTGTAGCTGCTGCTGCTTCTTTTTCAGGCTCCTTGCAGTGGCTATTAGCCTGCGCCTAAAGCGTTCCTGCTCAAGGGGTTCCTCAGGCACGATAAAGTCTTCGTCACCAAGGCTCACCTCCTCCTCGGAGGGTGGAAGATAATTACTATCCTCGGAGTCTTTGTTTATAGCCTAGTCAACATGGCTAATTTGCCCATCTTCCCGATCATCTTGTTTGGAGGTTGGCCCGATGGGGTCTTCTTGGTCTTCGGCGTCGTCCGGAGTGTTATTCTCTCCGGTGCCAGTATTGCTGTCTTTTCCATGATGTGGTTTAGAGCGGCGACGCTGACGTCGGCGCTTTGGTTGAGTCTCAGGAGGTATATCCTCAACTGGATTTTTCTCGTTATCGCCATTACCCTCTTTGGGGTGTATCCACCATATACACGTCATACGAAGAGGTGGTCGTCCATCGTCCAGTAAACGACGTGTTTTGCGCCTGCTCTTCTCCGGCATCGTCGTCCATACCATCGATGTCTTCGGAGCTGTAATCGAGCATGTCGGTTAAGTCCTCGACAGTGGCTATGAAGTGGGTGGTAGGTGGGACGTAAAATTCCCCGCTCTCAGCCCCTAGTCCGGGCTGGGCGTGCTTCGGACGTTGCTCCTCTATAATGATGAGGGATCGCATTAAGTCCAGAGCCTTGCTTAAAGGCAAAGTTCGGTCAGGGAGAAGAGAGTTCGTGGAGTGCGGCGAGAAGAGAACTCTTTGACCGAGCTCACATGATGATGACTCTGAGGGTTCGGGGCCAGTGTTCGGAGAGGAGGCCGGCTTCATGATGATTGCCGATGATACTGCTTCCTCCGGCTCTCCCATACTAGGATAAGTAGCCGCAGAGAGTCCGGAAGGCTCGGGAATCCTGTCTTTGGACCTGGAGACGTGCTCCGAATTTAAGGCCAGAGTAGAGGTTGTGGTCGTGAACCCTTGGAAGATCAAGTCTCCTCGGATATCAGCGACATAATCCAGATTTCCAAAACTAATCTGGTGACCTGGGCCATAGCTATCAATCTGCTCTAGATGGCTAAGCAAGTTGGCCCACAGTGCAAAGCCGCCGAAAACAAAGATCTGGCCGGGGAGAAAGACCTCCCTCAGGGCAGCTTTGTTGTAGATGACTGATGGCGCCACTGAACCTTCTGGCGACGACATGGCGGGACTCTTAATGAAAGCACCAATGTCGGTGTCAAAACCGGCAGATCTCGGGTAGGGGGTCCTGAACTGTGCGTCTAAGGATTGATGGTAACACGAGACAAGGGACACGATGTTTTACCCAGGTTCGGGCCCTCTTGATGGAGGTAATACCCTACGTCCTGATTGATTGACTATGATGAGTATAGGGATTACAAGAGTAGATCTACCACGAGATCATCATGCCTAAACCCTAATTGTCTAGCATATATGATTATGATTGCCTCTATGGACTAAACCCTCCAGATTATATAGGCACCGGAGGGGGCTAGGGTTGTACAGAGTCGGTTTACAGAGAAAGGAATATTCATATCCGCACGCTAAGCTTGCCTTCCACGCCAAGGAGAGTCCCATCCGGACACGAGAGGAAGTCTTCTGTCTTGTATCTTTACGACCCATTAGTCCGGCCCATGTCATATAGCCCGGACACCCGAGGACCACTTAATCCAGGACTCCCTCAGGAACCACAAGGACAGGGTTCTCACATGACCCTTCAAGTCCAGCCAGGCGCAGTTCCCATTCATCGAAGAGGGGCATCTGCATCACGAACTCCACCTTGTTCGAGTAGCAGTACAGGAGGCAGCCAGGTTTCCCATCAGGAGCTTGAGCACTGTTTGCAGTGCCTCGGAAGGGAGTGTGGGCGTGTGAAGCCTCATGGGGTCCGTCCGGCCGGAGAAGGTCCACATCGGCTGAAAATGACGCTGGAGCGTAGCAATGCGGCACCAGACGAACTCCTTCACCACCATGGGCACCATTACCCCGAGGTCCTTCAGCCTGGCCAGCCGACATAAGACATGGGCGAGCCACCAGTCAGCAAGCCTCGCATGCCCCCAGCAGGAGCTGGGAGTGGCCGGTACCCGTGGGAGCAAGAGAAAGGGGCAGAGCACGCCAACATCAACAAACACCCATCGCTTCCGAAACCCGCCTACGATTGGTGAGAGATCGAAGTCGATCCCCGAGCCGGCCGTTGCCGCCACAGCCTGGAAGGTCATGCACCTCGAGCACTGACGGCCATCGATCAGGTGAAGAGAAAAGAAATGACGAAACAAGGCCATGGAAGGGGCAATGCCCACCATGGCCTCGTAGACGAAGGCGAAGACGGAGAGTTGAATGATGGATTGGGGATCCAGATGAAGCGCAAGGATTTGATAATGCAAGAGCACGACATTGAAGAAAGTAGAGAAAGGGGGAATCAGGTCGGCCCAGAGGGCATGAAGATGGATGGGATCTCGGTGGCTGTCATATCAACCATGGCACGAGAAGCAGGCCAGGCCACTGTCGCCCCCCATTCGTTGGAATCAGAGGCGAGCACTGGTCGAACCTTGTCCAGCCCTTCCTGATTGACCACCACCGACCGCTCGATAGTGGGCTCGAAGGTTGATGGCGATTGCAACCTCTTGAGCACTATGTTGGTTTTCCCTTGAAGAGGAAAGGGTGATGCAGCAAAGTAGCATAAGTATTTCCTTCGGTTTTTGAGAACTGAGGTATCAGTCCAGTAGGAGACTACACGCAAGTCCCTCGTACCTACACAAACAAATAAGAACCTCGCAACCAACGCGATAAAGGGGTTGTCAATCCGTTCACGGTCACCTACGAGAGTGAGATCTGATAGAGATAATAAGATAAATATTTTTGGTATTTTTATGATATAGATTGAAAGTAAAGATTGCAAAATAAAATAGAATGGAAACTTATATGATAAAAGATAGACCCGGGGGCCATAGATTTCACTAGTGGCTTCTCTCAAGATAGCAAAAGTATTACGGTGGGTGAATAAATTACTATCGAGCAATTGATAGAAAAGTGCATAATTATGAGAATATCTAGGCATGATCATATATATAGGCATCACGTCCGTGACAAGTAGACCGCAACGATTCTTCATCTACTACTATTACTCCACACATAGACCGCTATCCAACATGCATCTAGAGTATTAAGTTCATAAGAACAAAGTAACGCATTAGGCAAGATGACATGATGTAGAGGCATAAACTCAAGCAATATGATATAAACCCCACCTTCTTATCCTTGATGGTAACAATACAATATGTGCCTTGTTGCTCCTACTGTCACTGGGAAAGGACACCGCAAGATTGAACCCAAAGCTAAGCACTTCTCCCATTGCAAGAAAGATCAATCTAGTAGGCCAAACCAAACTGATAATTCGAAGAGACTTTCAAAGATAACAAATCATACATAAAAGATTTCAGAGAAGAATCAAATATTGTTCATAGATAATATTGATCATAAACCCGCAATTCATCGGATCTCGACAAACACACCGCAAAAAGAATTACATCGAATAGATCTCCAAGAAGATCGAGGAGAAGTTTGTATTGAGATCCAAAGAGAGAGAGGAAGCCATCTAGCTAATAACTATGGACCCGAATGTCTATGGTAAAATACTCACACATCATAGGAGAGGCTATGGTGTTGATGTACAAGCCCTCCGTGATCGATTCCCCCTCCGGCGGAGCTCTGAAAAAGGCCTCAAGATGTGATCTCTTGGGTACAGAAGGTTGCGGCGGTGGAAATAGGGTTTCGTGGTGCTCTTGGATGTTTTCGGGGTATATGGATATATATATAGGAGGAAGAAGTAGGTTGGTGGAGCTGCGAGGGGCCCATGAGGGTGGGGGGCAAGCCCAGGGGGGCACACGCGCCTCCCTGCCTCGTGGCCACCTTGTTTCTTTCTTGACGTCTACTCCAAGTCCCCTGGATCACATTTGTTCCAAAAATAACTCTCCTGAAGGTTTCATTCCGTTTGGATTCCATTTGATATTTCTTTTCTGCGAAACACTGAAATAGGCAAAAAAATAACAATTTGCACTGGGCCTTGGGTTAGTAGGTTAGTCCCAAAAATAATATAAAAGTGTATAATAAAGCCCTTAAACATCCAAAACAGATAATATAATAGCATGGAACAATCAAAAATTATAGATACGTTGGAGACGTATCAAGCATCCCCAAGCTTAATTCCTGCTCGTCCTCGAGTAGGCAAGTGATAAAAACAGAATTTTTGATGTGGAATGCTACCTAGCATAATTCTCAGTGTAATTTTCTTTATTGTGGCATCAATATTCGGATCCAAGAGATTCAAGACAAAATTTTAATATTGACATAAAAATAATAATACTTCAAGCATACTAACTAAGCAACCATGTCTTCTCAAAATAACATGGCAAAAGAAAGTTAAGCCCTACAAAACCATATAGTTTGGTCATGCTCCATTTTCGTCACACAAGAATGCTCTCATCATGCACAACCCCGATAACAAGCCAAGCAATTGTTTCATACTTTAGTAATCTCAAACTTTTTTCTACTTTCACGCAATACATGAGCGTGAGCCATGGATATAGCACTATGGGTGGAATAGAATATAATGATGGGGGTTATATGGAGAAGACAAAAAAGGAGAAAGTCTCACATTGGCATGGCTAATCAATGGGCTAGGGAGATGCCCATCGATTGATGTCAATGCAAGGAGTAGGGATTGCCATGCAACAGATGCACTAGAGCTATAAATGTATGAAAGCTAAACAAAAGAAACTAAGTGGGTGTGCATCCAACTTGCTTGCCCACGAAGACCTAGGGCAATTGACGTAGCCCATTGTTGGAATATACAAGACAAGTTCTATAATGAAAAATTCCCACTAGTATATGAAAGTGACAAAACAAGAGACTCTCTATCATAAAGATCATGGTGCTACTTTGAAGCACAAGTGTGGAAAAAGGATAGTAGCTTAGTCCCTTTTTATTTTTTTATTTTTTTAGCCTTTCTTTTTTTATTTGGCCTTCCCCCTTTTTTGGGACAATTCTCTATTAATGATGATCATCACACTTCTATTTATTTACAACTCAATGATTACAACCCGATACTAGAACAAAATATGACTCTATATGAATGCCTCCGACGGTGTACCGGAAGGGCAATGAATCAAGATTGACATGTATGATAAATTATGCATGGTGGCTTTGCCACAAATACAATGTGAACTACATGGTCATGCAAGGAAATATGACAATGATGAAGTGTGTCATAAATGAGACGGTGGAAAGTTGCACGGCAATATATCTCGGAATGGCTATGGAAATGCCATAATAGGTAGGTAGGGTGGCTGTTTTGATGAAGATATAAGGAGGTTTATGTGTGATAGAGTGTATCATATCACGGGGTTTGGATGCACCAGCGAAGTTTGCACCAACTCTCAAGGTGAGAAAGGGCAATGCACGGTACCGAAGAGGCTAGCAATGATGGAAAGGTGAGAGTGCGTATAATCCATGGACTCAATATTAGTCATAAAGAACTCACATACTTATTGCAAAAATCTACAATTCATCAAAAACCAAGCATTACGCGCATGCTCCTAGGGGGATAGATTGGTAGGAAAAGACCATCGCACGTCCCTGACCGCCACTCATAAGGAAGACAATCAAAGAACACCTCATGTTTGAAATTTGTTACACAACGGTTACCATACGTGCATGCTACTGGACTTGCAATCTTCAACACAAGTTTTCTCAAATTCACAACTACTCAACTAGCACAACTCTAATATCACCATCTTTATATCTTGAAACAATTATCAAGCATCCAACTTCTCATAGTATTCAACGCACTTTTTATGCAAGTTTTTATTATACCAATCTTGGATGCCTATCGTATTAGGACCAATTTTATAGCCAAAGTGAATTACCATGATTTTCTAAAGGACTCTCAAAATAATATAAGTGAAGCATGAGAGATCAATAATTTCAATAAAATAAAACCACCACCGTGCTCTAAAAGATATAAGTGAAGCACTAGAGCAAAAGTATCTAGCTCAAAAGATATGAGTGAAGCACATAGAGTATTCTAATAAATTCTGATTCATGTGTGTCTATCCCAAAAGTTGTGTACAGCAAGGATGATTGTGGTAAACTAAAAATCAAGGACTCAAATCATACAAGACGCTCCAAGCAAAATACATATCATGCGGGAATAAAAATATAGCCTGAAGTAAAGTTACCGATGGACGAAGACGAAAGAGGGGATGCCTTTCGGGGCATCCCCAAGCTTAGGCTTTTGGTTGTCCTTGAATTTACATTGGGTTGCCTTGGGCATCCCCAAGCTTAGGCTATTGCCACTCCTTATTCCATAATCCATCGAATCTTTACCCAAAACTTGAAAACTTCACAACACGAAACTCAACAGAAAATCTCATGAGCTCTGTTAGTATAAGACAAAAACCACCACTTAAGGTACTGTAATGAACTAATTATTTATTTATATTGGTGTTACACATACTATATTCCAACTTCCCTATGGTTCATACCCTCTGATACTAGCCATAGATTCATCAAAATAAGCAAACAACACACGAAAAGCAAAATCTGTCAAAAACAGAACAGTCTGTAGTAACATGTAGGTTTTGAATACTTATGTAACCCCGAAAATTCTGAAATAAATTGGTGGACATGAGGAATTTGTCAACCTAATTGCACTCTCCAGTAAAAAATGGCAGCAAATCTTGTGAGCGCTAAAGTTTCTGTTTTTTACAGCAAGATCGCAAAAACTCCCCCCAAGTCTTCCCAAAGGTTCTACTTGGCACAAACACTAATTAAGAGGATAAAACAAAATCTAAACAGAGACTAGATGAATTATTTATTACTAAACAGAACCAAAAAGCAAGAAACAAAAATAAAATTAGATTGCCTCCCAACAAGCGCTATCGTTTAACGCCCTTAGCTAGGCATAAATAATTTTAATGATGCTCACAAGAAAGACAAGAATTGAAGCACAAAGGGAGCATCATAAAACATGTGACAAGCACATCTAAGTCTAACGTACTTCCTATGCATAGGCATCTTATAGGCAAACAAATTATGAAGGCAAGCAAAAACTAGCATATGCAAGGAAGCAGAGAGAAACAATAGCAATCTCAACATAACGAGAGGTAATTTAGTAACATGAAAATTTCTACAACCATATTTTCCTCTCTAATAATAATTAAATGTAGGATCATAAGCAAATTCTACAAAATAGCTATCACATAAAATATTTTCAACACGATCCACATGCATGCAAAATTGACACTCTTCCAAAATAGTGGGATTAACATTAACTAAAGTCATGACCTCTCCAAACCCACTTTTATCAAAAATTCCATAAGATTGAGTATTCTCCAAATATGTGGGATCTAAAGTTGACACTCTTCCAAACCCACTTTCAATATTATTCCAAATATTATCAATCTCATATTCATCATGTGGCTTAAATAAATTTTCAAGATCATAAGAAGAATCACCCCAATCATGATCATTGCAACAAGTAGTGGACATAGCAAAACTAGCATCCCCAAGCTTGAGGTTTTGCATATCATTAACACAATTGACATTAAGAGAATTTATGATAACATCATTGCAATCATGATTTTCTTCGAAGGAACTATCAAGTATGGGTGCAATAGCAACAATCTTATGTTTAACATAAGGAACTATAGCAAAGTCATCTTCATAAATATTGGCATCATGGCTATAAGAATAGCAAGCATCATGTTCATCAAGGGATATTTCAATCAAATCATCGGAATCATAATTATCTATAGATTCGTGCATATCATTATTTCCTTCCAAAGAAACGGTCATTCTCTCAATAAATTCCTTAACATAGGCATTGTAAGCATAGTTTCATAGCAATATTTAAGTATGTCAAGATTTTCAGATTCGTAGAGAGTAATATCATACTTTTTAATCAAAGAAGCAACTTCATAAGTACCCTTAAAAGCAACAAATTCTTCAGTTTGTTCGATGCCGTAGTAACTATAAACACCCTTTGCATAAGAAGATAAGATTTCATTTTCATTAAAATCACATAGGTAGGGAAGGTGTTTTTTAGGGTTCTTAGAGCAACAAGTAAAACCACAAATTTCACAAAGATTCCAAGCATAACACAGCAATCTGTTTATTTGATCCCATAAGCGATTCCCTTTTTTAGACAAACGGTGACGCACAAAATGATCATGCTCATCTAAAGATTTCCCATCAACTAGGCTAGTTGGGGTTTCAGCACGGGCGCATAAGGACCGAAGATGATCCAAGTAGAACACTTTAGGTGGATCCATATGAATAGATTTTTAGCGAGCAAAGATGCAAGCAAATTGAAGGCAGGTGGAAACACAAACAAAAAGACATATGGGAAGAGGGCGAAGAAAAGGCAAAGGCGAAGGTGAAGTGGGCGAGAGAAAAACGAGAGGAAAATGGTAAATAATGTAATGTGAGGGATCAGAGTTTGTGATGGGTACTTGGTATGTCTTGACTTGTGCGTAGATCTCCCCGGCAACGGCGCCAGAAATTCTTCTTGCTACCTCTTGAGCACTGCGTTAGTTTTCCCTTGAATAGGAAAGGGTGATGTAGCAAACTAGCATAAGTATTTCCCTTAGTTTTTGAGAACCAAGGTATCAATCCAGTAGGAGACTACACGCAAGTCCCTCGTACCTACACAAACAAATAAGAACCTCGCAACCAACACGATAAATGGGTTGTCAATCCCTTCACGGTCACTTATGAGAGTGAGATCTGATAGAGATAATAAGATAAATATTTTTGGTATTTTTATGACATAGATTGAAAGTAAAGATTGCAAAATAAAATGGATTGGAAACTTATATGATAAAAGATAGACCCGGGGGCCATAGGTTTCACTAGTGGCTTCTCTCAAGATAGCATAAGTATTACGGTGGGTGAACAAATTACTGTCCAGAAATTGATAGAAAAGTGCATAATTACGAGAATATCTAGGCATGATCATGTATATAGGCATCACGTCCGCGAAAAGTAGACCGAAACGATTCTGCATCTACTACTATTACTCCACACTTCGACCACTATCCAGCATGCATCTAGAATATTAAGTTCATAAGAACAGAGTAACGCATTAGGCAAGATGACATGATGTAGAGGGATAAACTCAAGCAATATGATATAAACCCCATCTTTTTATCCTCAATGGAAACAATACAATATGTGCCTTGCTGCCCCTACTGTCACTCGGAAAGGACACCGCAAGATTGAACCCAAAGCTAAGCACTTCTCCTATTGCAAGAAAGATCAATCTAGTAGGCCAAACCAAACTGATAATTTGAAGAGACTTGCAAAGATAAAAAATCATACATAAAAGATTTCAGAGAAGAATCAAATATTGTTCATAGATAATCTTGATCATAAACCCACAATTCATCGGATCTCGCCAAACACACCGCAAAAAGAATTACATCGAATAGATCTCCAAGAAGACCGAGGAGAACTTTGTATTGAGATCCAAAGAGAGAGAAGAAGCCATCTAGCTAATAACTATGGACTCGAAGGTCTGTGGTAAACTACTCACACATCATCGGAGAGGCTATGGTGTTGATGTAGAAGCCCTCTGTGATCGATTCCCCCACCGGTGGAGCTCCGGAAAAGGCCCATAGATGGGATCTCTTGTGTACATAAGGTTGCGGCGATGGAAATAGGGTTTCGTGGTGCTCATGGATGTTTTGGGAGTATATGGATATATATTGGTCGAAGAAGTAGGTCGGTGGAGCTGCGAGGGGCTCACGAGGGTGGGGCGCGCCGAGGGGGGCAGGCGAGCCTCCTTGCCTCGTGGCCACCTCATTTCTTTTTTTGACGTCTACTCCAAGTCCCCTAGATCACATTTCTTCCAAAAATAACTCTCCCGAAGGTTTCATTCTGTTTGAAATCCGTTTGATATTCCTTTTCTGCGAAACACTAAAATATGCAAAAAAAACAACATTTTGCACTGGGCCTTGGGTTAGTAGGTTGGTCCCAAAAATAATATAAAAGTGTATAATAAAGCCCATGAAACATCCAAAACATATAATAGAATAGCATGGAACAATCAAAAATTATAGATAGGTTGGAGATGCATCAGCGATTCCGCTGGAGCACGGGTTTTCCCCTTTCCCTTCTTCTTCGGGCCCAGCGCCATAGCGACAAGGAGGACCGGTGCCGAGGTCAAAGCTGGGTAGGAAGCTTCTATTTCTACTGAAGGCGAAGAGGCCAGGATAATACACGGCAAGGCAATGCGAGCAGATATGTGTTGGCAACGGCGGCCGCCAGGCCGGCGAATATCAAGGCTAAGTGGGGAAGTGGGGGCGCCCACGTCTGGTCAATCGGCATGCATCGACCGAGACCGCAGGCGGTTGGGGCCCGTGGAACTCCGTGCTTACCCTTTAGCTTCGCCTTGAAGCCAAGCTCGAGCGCGCCTTGGGCTCGGGGGCTAATGTCGGCGTTCTGGGACTGGGGGTGCCCAAAATTGCCTACCTACGGCCCGTGGCGTGGCTCCATCAGCGGCCCTATATGGCCCAGTTCAGCAGCAACAATACAAGACCCTCGCGAGGGGCCGAGCCTCGCGAGGCAGACGACACCAAGACCTCCCTAGGGGGCGGCCTCACTAGGCTGGCTCCCGAGGAGCGGAGATATCAAGGCAAGGAGCACCTCGCGAGGTTCACATGACGTGAGCCATGACGACCAAGGCCAGGCGGGCGCCAGCGGGCATAGTGTGCCAGTTTCCTCTTTGGTGCTAAGGGGGCAAGTGCAGTCGCGGGGTCCCGAGGCATCAGGCAAAGGTTTCCATATCGGTGCAACAAGACCAATACGGCCAGGACGACAGGACGAAGGTCATCGCGGAGCCCGTTACAGCGTCACCACCAGAGCCTTTGCAGGCGAAGACTACTTTTGTCAGGATAGCTTGTACTAGTTGTCTCCCTTCAAACTTGGTCGTTGTGTGATCCCTTCCCGCCTAATATTTGGGAAGAGGACCGAGGCCACTATAAATAGTACTTAGCCACCACCATAGGGAGGAGGATCATTCGGACCATCCCCACACCCACCAGCTCATCGAGCTCAAGAACACCTCACTTCCTGAGGCTGTTTGTCTATCGTACTAGCTAATCCTCAGCCCTCAAGGCAATCCACCACAAAGCTGGAGTAGGGCATTACACCGCAAGGTGGCCCGAACCAGGATAAATCTCTGTGTCTCTCATTCTTTGGGTTCGTCGAGCTAGGCGGTGGGATCGTTAGCGAGCGAGTTAGGGAGAGAGTGTTCCTCGTGCGCACCCCGGTGTTCGGACCTCTCAAGGGTCTGCAGAACCCTAGATCCAACATATTCATCGGGCACTTAATCAGTCTGCACGCCAAGGATTCTCCATTTCAGTTGAACTGCACAAAAAGAATTGGGCGGTTCATTTTATCAACCGCCTCCTTTCTTGTCTGCAATGTAGAATTTTGGCGAGCTATAGGACCAAGATGAGCCAGTAAACTAGTTGGATGAAAGTAGTGGCCAAGTTTCTCAAACCTCCCTCGGCATCGAGGCCACTATCTCAAGGATAAACCTACAAGCAAATTTCAGATTGTTTGTGCTGCCTCTTATGTACTCCAAAGTTTACTCGTACAAGCATTAATTTTAGCAAGAAGTACCTCCGACTGAACAACATTTACCAGTCTGTACCCTAGGTAATTAAAGTTTGTCCATGGATGATATTGGTTGTGATCTCAATTATTTGGATGCATAAACATACTGAACATGTGTATATCTGAATCTTTTTGTGAATTATCTATGAATATTGTCTTGTGATCTATCAATCATTTGGATGCATAGACATGCTGAACTTGTGTATATATGAATCTTTTGAGTTGTTGATTGTGAATGTTGGCTATGAATATGAACATGTCCTATGAACCTGAGTTTGATACGAATGTTTACCTTTTCTATTGTACTTGTGTGTGAACTTGTTAGTATGTCCACTATGGGATTTGTGACGTGTGGGTGTCAATGGCACACCTTCTTCCCGAGAAAATTATACCTTCTTGTTAGGGTAGCAACGGCGCATCAGCTCTTTTTAATCTTTTTGCTCTGTCTTCCCCCCTCCCCTGCTCAACCCCTACCGTAATGTTTTCGGCCTCAAAACAAACATAGTACTGTGCTGTTTGGGGGGCTTGATGAAAAATTGAGTGCTACTTTCTATAGGTTGGCCCATCCAGCAAATGGGTTGATGGTCCACCACAGACTGGGAGGCTAAAAATACAAGTTGTATGGTGCAGAGGCAAGTAAGAAAACGCCATCGAGAGCCATCCATTGAAAAAAATGCGTCTGATGTGCTTCTTCAGTGGCGCCGTCGGCTTCGCTCCATTCCCCAACCAGCAGCATGGGACAGAAGTTTATTTCCCCTTCGTGCCTGCCGAGGGATTGAAGAAGCGTGGCATCGAATCCAACACCAGTGATGGCTTCTTGTCCAAGTGATTTTTAGATAAGAAATTGCGTGTTTCAGAGGTAGGGCACTTAAATCAACAGGCACTTTTCAAACATGGATAACAGAATGTTGGGAATTTTATTCATGGTAAAAAATGGAACTAACAACAAGTTAACATCATGTTGATCAACATTCATGTATAGCACATCTTCATATGATGCAAAATCCAAAAGATATGATATTTTCAAAATGGCAAGACAATGTTGAGTGTGCGAAAAACTGGTAAACTAGGGACGAAATTTCGGCAAGTGTTAGATATTTTTCAACTACACCAGTTGGAACAGAACCCTGGCAGTATAGCTTTTGGTGAGAGGGCTGCAGCAACTGGGCTAGTGTGGTATGTTCGAAAGAATGAAGGCGTCTTCCCCGGCTCAGTTCTTTCCCGTCCGTGTGCGCTCACCATGGCGCTGTCGTATGCCGTTGTCAACATGCTCAACAAACGAGAGGAATCCGGAGAGGACTGTACGCCGAGAGACTGACAGTGGGGACCCACCAGGTCTAAGCCGTACGCAAGCAAGTGCCGCATTGGAAAAAATTCTTCCTCCTAATTTGTATACTAATGTTGGGGCCCACAGGTTTGTCAACCTTAGTCAATAAAT
Organism: Triticum aestivum; assembly: GCF_018294505.1. Classification (NCBI taxonomy): domain Eukaryota; kingdom Viridiplantae; phylum Streptophyta; class Magnoliopsida; order Poales; family Poaceae; genus Triticum; species Triticum aestivum. The sequence goes on along the minus strand of NC_057800.1, from coordinate 470,853,635 downwards.
GAACTAAATTTCCTATGAAGACTGTCATGGGGGAGCTTTTTTCAGGGGTATCGGGGATCTTTCATTTTTTTGTTGAGGGAAAGGGGCCTAGGTTTTGTTTTTTAACATGCATAGCCCATGACATACCGAGACAATGGTTTCAACTTATTTTTTGAGGTCCATCATGTACGTAGCGGCCTATGGGCCTCCCAGCGTAGGTTCTATTTTTTCTTAAAGATCGGCATCCCAATGTATTTCTTTAATAAAATGCAGATCTCTGTTCTATTTATCTATATATAAGAATAACTAGGAAATATGCCCGTGCGTTGCTATGGCTCTAGAATAAACATATAATATGTTAGATTTTACTTAAATTTAGTTCCCTTATTCCACCATAAAACATTCCTGTTGAAAAGGAGATAATGTTTGTCATTTACTTTCCAATCATTTTACTTGCATCATCGTTAAGAATTACACGCCAATCTGAGAAAACGTTTGTGGCCAAAAAAATAGTTGATAAACTTTCTTGTATCTTCAGCCATAGATCCTTTACTCATATTTCAAAATCTGTAAAACTGAGCAAAATTATGTGAATTACAAGACGAATTGTACTTATGTGACTTGAGCTTTGGTTGGTTTCACATGCTCATAGTTCTTTAGTTTTCTTGTAAAATAATATGATGATATTTATACTATTCAGGGTTATCCATCCGTCAGATTATTCTTGAAGCTAGCTAGTAATCACCATGAGTTCAGTTGGCGTTCGAAGTAATCACCAAGCCAATCGGCCTTGAGCATCTGGACGTTAGCTGCGAATGACGGACGGCTGGATGGGCTAATGAAGATTATTAAACCTCAGGTTTTGTATGCAGCAGTGCTGCAGGCCTTCAAACAGGGACGCGGCGGATTCAGATATCCTACTGCAGTTGTCGCTGCTCACCAAGGCGTTAGTAGTTCACAGAGTAGTTCAATAGCTCTCTGTCCAGTGCCTGCTCAATACACGGCGACGACGACCTCCTTTGGGCACTCGTAGGCTGGAGAAGAGAGGACTGCGGCTGCAGATCGCTCGCGGCGTTGCTCCCGTGCCGCTCGAAGGTCACCAGGTCGGGGCAGATCAGGTGCGCTAGACCTGAAGGACGACAGTGGAAAGGATGGCGCGGGGGGCGACGGTGCTCGCGCTCATGGCGGACACCGGTGGCGCAGCACGCGTAGAAGGTAGGCGGTGGCGCTCGATCTCGCCTAGAGCACAGAGGGGACAGGGGAGCAGGGGGAGAAATCACGAAACGGGAGCAGTGAGTGGTGGTGGCAGCGGAGCTGATGGCACACGGCTCGTGCAGCGCTGGTCGCCTGCGCCGAGGCGGTGGCGTGCCGCGACCGCGCCCAGGCCACTGCACTGCTGCGTGTGCTGTAGGTCAGCGCGCCCGTGCACGGCATGGCGTTCTGGTGCATTGCGTCCTGCTTCGTGCAGGGCCTGGCGGACCGGCTGGCCCTGGCGCACCCGCCGACGTTGGGTACGGCCAGCATGGTGTTCTGCGTCCCACGGTCGTCGTGCCTCCATGGGGCGCGCGGCGAGGTGCTTGCCGGTAGGATTTGTGCCCGCCCCTCAATCTCACCTGCTTCGCCGCACCACCCCTGACCTTCTCCTGTTCCGCCCGTACCTCACCTTCTTGAGGTGATCAGGAGGGGCGGTGCTCGTGTATTTCCTTTTTATTCAGTCGATTCAGATGGGTGCACCGTAGTCACTGTCGTCGTCGCCGCGAGGACACGATGCGATCTGCGGCTGCCACAAACCCAAGACAAGGAAGAGACAGGGGCGTCAATGCCAGCACACATGACACACATGACGCCGGCGAGAGCATGCCCGCCTCAAGTGTGGCGCTGTCTAGAATCGGTCGACTGTGGAAAGCAATGGCAGGTGAGAGAGGTCAAAAGAGACAGGGCTGAGGGGGAAAAGCAGCGGCGGATCAACTTTTTAGTCCCCACTCGTGTTCGTGCTGGAGACGAACTGCTCCTTCGTGAGCGAGACGGACGACCACATTGTTTTTTTCTCTTCCAAGTTGATTCCCATAAGGACCGCGGGTTGTACAGAAAATATAGCAGGGGCTTTTTCACAAAAACATGATGACGGTGAATCCGGAGACTCAATCCGTGCTTTATTATTAGGGAGAGATAATGTTGTGTCCAATTTATGTTTTCCCTTCTAACCACATTATATATTATTATTATTATTATTATTATTATTATTATTATTATTATTATTATTATTATTACTATTATCGTATATTTAATAGAGACTTATATATACATGATAAAAATATCCCATGTCTTATTAACTTATAAAAGTAAATGTTTAACATAAGTTGGCAAAGAAAATCCTAGTTGTTTTTGACTCACGGGCAAGAAAAATCCTGCTGATTACGTACAAAAGCTTGCGAAGATTTTAAGGACCAATGTAATAATAACACGCTCATTTTTGTTTTGAGCAACAACTCACTAATTTGTTAATTTTATATATATATATATATATATATATGTGTCACTCCGGTTTATTTTTTTGAGATTAATTGCTCCTTCTATCCTAAAATTATATATAGAACAAGTCCAGTTAATTCGTGTATTTTAAGAAAGTGCAAATGGGCTGGGATTTCTTAAAAAATATTAAATGGGCCGCATTGACGCAAAATTATTTGTTCACCCAGCCCAGCAAATGGACTGTAAATTCTAGAAAATATGGGTTAAATATATGCCACATTTTTGCAGACTCACAGCTGGGCCAATAGGTCGAAGCCTACCCCAGGTGTTGTTAACTTGGTCAACAAATGATTATGACATCCACAGCCATTGGATTTATATCCAATGGTCGGCATGCACCTTCAATCTCTCGTCTTCTTCCTCCAGCGTCGCCGGGACCACCTGCTCCGGCCTCTGGCGGCTAGCGGCTCTGCTTAGCACGCATCACTGCGAAGCGCTACCCCACCGCCGGCCAGCCTATCCCTCCACCCCTCCACACCTCCTGTTATTCTCCACCGACTACAGCCCCACGCCGCACGAGAACCAGTTATAACCCTTGTACTCCTCTCAATCTGCGACTCCACTGCTGCGTCTTACCATCTCTAGGTCGTTCCCGTCCGGGGCCTTGCCGTCGTCCACTGCCTCGCTGCGCTAGGCACGGCGTGGTCAACAAACAAGTCATCAAAAGAGGACTATACATGGAGAGCCTGACGGCTGGGACCCACGAGGTCCATGGTCGCACGCAAGGAAAGTTCCTCCTTATTTAGCTGAAAAAATGATTCCTCCCCTTGACAGCTGGGACCAACCGGCTGTATATTCGCATGGAAGGAAGTGCCTCCTTGTTATGCGAAAAAACTATTCCTCCCGATGACAGCTGGGACCCGGCAGATTTGGTGGCTGACTTGTGGGTCTACTAAGATGACGTGTACGCATGGTTTTGTCAACTTAATCAACAAATGATTCTAGCAGCTGGACCGCTGGATTTTAATCCAACAGTCGTGCTGCTTCTTCTTCTTGCTCCTATCTCCCGTGGGCGGCAGTGCTGTCGCCCACCCGAACCAGTAAAGTTTTCCACTCCTCTCCATCTGCGACTCCACTAACGTGTCTTCGCCATCTCCAGGTCATTCCAGTCTAGGGCCTCGCCGTCGTCCACCGGCCTTGGTGCGCTCGGCATGGTGTGGTAAACGTGGTCAACAAACGAGGGTCATCGAAAGATGACTGTACATGAGAGGCTGACAGGGGGGACGCACCACACCCATGGACGCATGCATGCAACTTCATCCTTTTTAACCTAAAAAATAATGTGTTCTCCCCCTGACAGCTGGGGCCCACCAGCTAGATCTTTGCATGCAAGGAAGTGTGTCCTTATTACGGGCAAAAAAATGATTCCCCCTCACAATTGGGACCCAACAACTATATCTTCGCACGCAAGGAAGTGCGTCCTTATCCTCCCTGACAGCTGGGACCCACCCGGTCGAAGCGTACGTACCGTTGTCTGTCTTGTCATGAACGTGTACGTACATACTAGCTGGTCGGTCGCTCTGCAATGATGAACCGTACGTACATACGCCAAAAAACCATACGTACATACGTACATACTGGCTGGTCGGTCGCTCTGCAATGATGAACAGCCACACGCCAAAAAATATGGCCACGTACGTACATACGAGCGGGGTCTCGAAATGCGTACTCGCACATACGGACGGCCAGGGCTGTTCATCTTCAACTAACCGACTGGGTCAGAATGGAGGAAACAGCGTCGTGTTCGCCGAGATCCAAGTGCCTAGGTCGAAACGCGTCCTATTCATCAGGAGGCAACAGACTTGGTTGGAATGGGTCGTGTTTAATGGGAGCCAACTAGCTTGGACAAAACAGCCGGAACAGGGTCTGGCGTACCGCAAAACAGAGGAAAACGGCCTTGTGTTCGACCAGGTATGGTCGAAACAGGGTCCTGTTCATCAGGAAGGGTCTGGCATACCGCAAAATGGAGGAAACGGACTTGTGTTCGAGCTCCTACGGTCGAAATGGGGTGTTGTTGATCAGGAAGGGTGTGGCGTACCGCAAAACGGAGGGAACGGAATTGTGTTGGAGCGCCTACGGTCAAAAAGGGGGTCCTGTTCATTAGGAGGGGTGCGGCGTACCGCAAAACGGGACTCCACGGGCTACTGTTCATCCACCGTCCACTCCCTCGCTCTAGCCTCCACGGGCTACTGTTCATCCACCGTTGACCTCCTCCAGCCTCCACCTGCGACTGTTCATCAACGGCGTCGCCCTCCTGCCTCCACCAGCTACTGTTCATCCACGGGCTCCTGTCCATCCAACCTCCACCGCTCCTCCACCGGCTACTGTTCAACCAGCCCTCTCCACATGGTCCTGTTCAACCATCCCTCCATGGGCAACTGTTCATCCAGCCCTCCACCGGCTACTATTCAACCAGCCCTCCACAGGGTCTTGTTCATCCAGCCCTCCACGGGGTCCTGTTCGTCCACCCCCAACCGGCTCGATCAGGGTCCTGGTCATCCAGCGCAATGGCCTCTACTACCACAGGGTCCTATTCATCCAACCCCCACCGGAACTGTTCATCCAACCCCCAGCAATGCTCAATGTTCATCTAGAGGCAGCAGGTTCGATCGGCTTCAGTTAGCAGCAGTAGCGAAGGAATCGCTTGATCGGGTTCACTTAACAGCCAGATCGATCAATCACTCGGGTTCAGTACCGTGTAGCCTGCAGTGCAATCGCTCGGGTTCAGTAGGCGAATGCCTAGCTCAGGTTCAGTTAGAGCCAAACGCCTCGCACCCACGCGCATACGTGTACGAGAGAAACATGCATCGCTCGGCCCCCGATCACCCACCGTAACCGAGAACTCCCTGATATTTTCCTCTCCCTCGATTCTACCACGGTTTTTCCATCATGGATGGCCCAAAGAATGTCATGCAGCTGCGTCTCCAGCCTGCCCAGGATGAAAATCCCTTTTTTGTCATGATTTTTTGTCATAGAAGTAGAAGCCCACCACATCTATGATGATACCGGGTTTTGTCACAATTATCATCATAGAAGTGTGATAAGCATGACAGAAAAAATTCGTTCAGCCCAAAATGTCACGGATGTGTCTTTTTTTGTAGTGGGGGAGCTTTGCTCTAAGAATTGAGCTAAAGCAACTCTAAAGGTGTGAACACAACAATGCTTTATGTAAAAGAGGTAACCCCACTTGTGCTTAAACGATGAGTATGACCTACGATCAAACGTTCTTATTTGACTCCTCAGTCAATATACTCATATATAGATTACCTAGTCATGGCCGATTGTTTGATAGATGCTAGAGTGTTTGTGCATGCTTTGCCACATACTTCATTTGCTATCTTATTGTGTGAGCATGTTGGTTGCATATTTTTCCCATTCAAGGACATGTATTTGTTGCGTTGATTGTTTGGCTTTTCTTTTTGCCAAATGGATGGACAAGAATGAGTAAGTACTCCTCTAGCTATCTATGCTTTTCTCGTCTCAAAATCTATTCACGCTACATCAAAAAGTTTGACCAAGTTGAATTTGGACCCCTCGGGTGAGCTGCACTAGGAGCCACCGATCCGTCAAGGGCTTAAACTTCCAAAACCTCTTAATGGTTCTCGATCAAACCGATTCATTCCTTTCGGTCCCACCAAAATCATTGAGTTGATCTAGTTTTTCACCTCAATGCAATAGATTAGAATAGTTCGGTCTCACCAAGTTGCAGTAACCGCTTGCAATTCTTCATCTCGGTGCCACCGAGTTGTTCCACTCGGTCACACCAACAGTGACTGGGTATATATATGCCGCGGGTTGAATTTTGCAAATTCCTTCAAACACTCAACTGCGCCTTCCCAGCTCAACTCCCCCTCCTGGTCTCTGGATCGTCTGCGTCATCACCAGCGCCCTCCTGCCACTAGTCTGTGTCGCCGTCAACAAGAATCTCCTCCGCCATTGTCATCGTAGTGAGTTCGTCGCCGAGTTAGGGTACAGACTCGATCCCTTTGTGTATTCTTTAACTACGATTCTTGCACAAAGGTTAATCTATGTTTCTAGCCACCATTGAGATCAATCTATCCACCTAAAACTTCCTCTAGATTAGATTTGATGCAAAAACATAGGGTTAGGTTTCCGCCGAACTCATCTCGGACCGACCGATTTGAAGAATTCGGTCTCACCGATTTGGCCCACGCCATTGCACATGTACTACTCGGTCTGACCGAAGTGTACAAATCGGTGTGACCGAGTTCACATTCTCTGTGAAACCCTCGCATCTCGAAGTCACCGAACCATGTTTCGGTCTGACCGAAATCACAAGTTTAGACTCCAAAGTTGCTTCGGTGTCACCGTGTTCTTCATATCGGTAGCTCCAAAATGCTTTCTGTAGAAAACTAAAATTAAGTTTTTGTCTCAACTTTTTGCAAAAACCAGTTGTGCTTTGTGATGCACATCCACTCTACCTATACCTATCTATTCACAGGGTCAGATTCAACCATGTCGGACAACAGTGACAGTCAGAACAGGTCAGAGGAGCAGGTACATCTCAGTGAGGGCACTAGCCCCTCAAGTAGCTATGATGATGGAAGCAGGAGCACGCCAAGCAATTTGCCTAAGGCTGCAACTAGGCAAAGGAAGAAGAGAACCTCAGATTCTGAAGATGAAGACTATGTTGTTGATGAGGAAGTGACCTCAAAGAAGAAAGTGCTCAAGAAAGAGCAAGTTGCCGCTGCTGCCATCAAGCCTGGCATGCATAAGAAGGCTCCTTCCTGGAGGAAGCCCATGTCTAAAGCCAGAGCCTCCACTCTAGAAACCATGCAACTTGGAGAGGAAGAGACTGCTGGAGGAAAGAAAAGGAAGGAAAGGGTCAAGAAGACCATGGCCAGAGTGATTGGAAAACCTACCATGATGGAAGAGTCTGATGAAGATGATGAAGAGGAGGAAGAGCCAGCACCAAAGTCTCGGAAACTCATGGGGGATGCAATCAAGTCTGGGTTGCTTCACCTAAGCCCAAGACAGCTCCCAAGCCATCTTCTCAAGCTCCAAAACCATCTACACCCAAGAGATCCACAAGAAACGTTCCAGCTGCTGAGAAGAACAAGGCCCCAGTGCCTGAAGTTCAAGAGGAGGAAGAGCCCCAAGTGCTCAGAAAGCTTAAACCAAAGATTCCAGATCATGATGACAATCATCCAGTGGGTGAGAACATGAAGTTGAGAAAGGATGCAAGTATCAGACTCTGGAGACAGAATGATCCATATGCTGCAAGGAGAAGGACTACTGTGGACATAGATTTCACACCAAGGAGCAACAAGATTTCTATGAGACAATTCTCTTGGACAAGAAGCCCATAGTAAGTGACATGAGATGGGTTGATTGGGAATTCATTGATGAAAATGAGGATTACTTCCTAGGAGTTCATGAGAGTTTCAGGATGAATGGAGTTGACACTTTTGTTGGACAAAAGCTGACTAAATGGAGCGATGAGATGGTCATGCAATTTTATTCAACTGCACACTTCTACCCAGATGGCAAGATAATCTGGATGGCTGAAGGCACAAGGTTTCAATCATCAATTACTGAGTGGGCCAGGTTGATCAATGCCCCTGAAGAAGGTGAAGATGACACAGATGTCTATGCCAAGCCAAGGAAGGGACACAACTCCATGGCTCAAATGTACAAGGAAATTCCTGATGATGCCTTGGAGACTCACAAGTTTGGCTCAATTTACTATCTGCTGTCAGGACTGATCGCTATTAACACTATATTGAGGCACACCCTGTTGGCCAAGTCAGGAGATCATAGGATGATCGATGGTCAATCTATCAACTGCATATGTTTGATGTGCCAGAGAAGTTCAAAGTGATTACCTTGATTTTTGAAACTATCAAGAGAACTACTGCTGACCAGAAAAGGTCATGTGGATATGCCCCGCACATTCAGATGCTCACTAACTCCAAGATGGGGACAGGGACATATCTTCTAGACAAAGAGCACCTTCCCCTAAGGCCAGACTTTGAGGACAACGTGGTTGTCATGGATGCATCACATCCTACATCTATAGAGGCTCAGGAGAAGCGAGAGAAAGCAAAGGCAGCAAAGACTTCCACAGTGCCAGATGCTTCAGCTGTCAATCTCAAGACCAAGCAAGATCAGCTCAGCTATCTACTTGAGGTAACAGTGAGAATAGAGAAAGGAGTAGCCACCCTGACTCAAAATCAAGAGAGCCTTGAGAGGATCTTTGAGACAAAGCTGTCAATGAGATCCAGACCATAGTTGAGAAGCTACAGGAAGAAATTGAGGACCGGAGTGACAGACCAACTACCAACACTTTTCAGCGTGTGCCAAGCGCACGAAGGTCTGTAGATGTGCCAGTTGTCAGTGATAGAAGGACTACCACTTCAGCACCTGCAGCAACTGCCCTAGTTATTCCTCCAGTTGCAACTCCTCCAGCTCCTCAGACATCATCATAAGTTTTTGCAGACGGACTCCTCTCCATGCCATCTTTGCACACCGGAGCTCCCGGAGATCGTTCTTAGAGTGCCGCATAGCACTATGCATTTTCAAGCTTTTTGGTAACTTGTTGCCAAAGGGGGAGAAAGTGTATAGATCATCGTGTAGGATCGAAAGTATGTCTAGAGGGGGGGGGGTTAGACTACTTGACCAAATAAAAACTTAACCTTTTCCCAGTTTTAGTTCTTGGTAGATTTTAGCTATTGTAGGACAAGTCAAGCAATCATCACACAATTCAAGCAAGCATGCAAAGAGTATATTGGCAGCGGAATGTAAAGCATGCAACTTGCAAGAATGTAAGGGGAAGGGTTTGGAGAATTCAAACGCAATTGGAGACACGGATGTTTTTCCCGTGGTTCGGATAGGTGGTGCTATCCTACATCCACGTTGATGGAGACTTCAACCCACGAAGGGTAACGGTTGCGCGAGTCCATGGAGGGCTCCACCCACGAAGGGTAATGGTTGCGCGAGTCCACGGAGGGCTCCACCCACAAAGGGTCCACGAAGAAGAAACCACCCACAAAGGGTCCATGAAGAAGCAACCTTGTCTATCCCACCATGGCCATCGCCCACGAAGGACTTGCCTCACTAGCGGTAGATCTTCACGAAGTAGATTACCTCCTTGCCCTTACAAACTCCTTGGTTCAACTCCACAATCTTGTCGGAGGCTCCCAAGTGACACCTAGCCAATCTAGGAGACACCACTCTCCAAGAAGTAACAAATGGTGTGTAGGTAATGAACTCCTTGCTCTTGTGCTTCAAATGATAGTCTCCCCAACACTCAACTCTCTCTCATAGGATTTGGATTTTGTGGAAAGAATATTTGAGTGGAAAGCAACTTGGGGAAGGCTAGAGATCAAGATTCATATGGTAGGAATGGAATATCTTGGTGTCAACACATGAGTAGGTGGTTCTCTCTCAGAACATATGAGTTGGAATTGTGTATGTGTTCTGATGGCTCTCTCCATGAATGAAGAGGAGGTGGAGGGGTATATATAGCCTCCACACAAAATCCAACCGTTACACACAGTTTTCCAATCTCGGTGGGACCGAATCAACAAACTCGGTCGGACCGAAAAGGTAAACCTAATGACCGTTAGAGATTTTCGGTGGGACTGACATGCAACTCGGTAGGACCGATATGGTTAGGGTTTGGGCATAACGTAATCTCGGTGAGACCGATTACACAAACTCGGTGAGACCGAGTTTGGTAATAAGCTAACCAGAGAGTTGGTCAGGCAAACTCGGTGGGACCGATTTGCTCTTTCGGTGAGACCGAAAAGTTACAAAAGGGAAACAAAGAGTTTACATTGCAATCTCGGTGGGACCGATTCGCTCTTTCGGTGAGACCGAAAAGTTACGAAAGGAAAACAGAGAGTTTGCAATCCCATCTCGGCGAGACCGAGATCCCTATCGGTAGAACCGAATTGCTAGGGTTTGGCAGTGGCTTATGACAAGTGAAACTCGGTGGCGCCGGATAGAAAGAATCGGTAGGACCGAGTTTGGCTTAGGGTTTAGGTCATATGTGGATATGGGAAAGTAGTTGAGGGTTTTGGAGCATATCATTAAGCACATGAAGCAAGAGGCTCATTAAGAAACACCTCATCCCTCCTTGATAGTATTGGCTTTTCCTAAAGACTCAATGTGATCTTGGATCACTAAAATATAAAATGAAGAGTCTTGAGCTTTTGAGCTTGAGCCGATCCTTTCTCCTTAGCATTTTGAGGGTTCCACTTTCACATCCATGCCATGCCAAACATTGAGCTTTCCTGAAATAGTCATCTTGGAATAGCATTAGCTCAATGAGCTATATGTTGTTATGAATTACCAAAACCACCTAGGGATAGTTGCACTTTCAATCTCCCCCTTTTTGGTAATTGATGACAACATATAGATCAAAGCTTCGACAAATGATAATAAGCATGAAATATATCGTCGCTTTGAGAAGTATGTGACAAGTAAGAGCTCCCCCTAAATTTGTGCATATTTAAAATTTGCTTTGGACTACAAATTCACAAAGATTTAGAGTCATGGGTTACTCTTCCATGTCACATACATCTTGGTGGAGCGCTTAAAATGACAAGAATGAAATACATGCACTCATCACCAAGAATAGTGAATGATCACATAAGATACATAAGATGACAGCATTCACCAAGCATTAAGTGTAGCTTATGATCAAACACATGATCATCAATGTCTCACGAGCAATGACTAGTATCTCAAGCACTCAAAAGCAAACAAAGTTCGAAAAACCACCAAATAAAGCAAGAGAGAAAAAAGCAACACTCTCTCTCTCGAAGCCTATGATCTATACATTTTTCTCCCCCTTTGGTAACAAGTTACCAAAAAGTTCCTAGAAAATGCATAGTGTTAAGTCGACACTCAGGGTTGATCTTCAGGTGGTGGTGGAGTCCGGAGCACTCCAAGGACGAAGCCTTCTATAGACGTAGTCGGAGTCGAGGCTGAAGTGGACGCTGGAGCTGGTGGAACTGAGGCTGTAGCTGGTGCAGACGTGGTGGCTCTGGGGTCAGCAACTGGCACTGCAGACAACCTCGGACCTCGTGGCACTCTGGCAAAGGCATCAGTTGTAGTCTTGCCTCTCCTCTCCTGCATGTCATCCTGAAGTTGTTCCACTGCAGACTGAATCTCTGTTACTTTGACATCCAAGTCATAGAACTTTTGTTCCATGATCCTCTCTAAGCTCCATTGATTCTGAGTGAGGGTGGCCAGTCCTTGCTCAATCCTCAATGTGGATGCAATCAAGTAACCAAGCTGCTCTTGTTTGGTTTTCAAGAAATACTCAGATGCCTCCTCTTGAGTTGGCATCTTGGCAGCTTTCTCCTTCCTTGCCTTCTCCTTCTTTGCTTGTGCTTGTGCAGATGATGGTTCATTCTCATTCATGACAACTTGATTATCTTCAAAATCTGGATGGATGGGCAGGTGTTCCTTGTCCAATAAGTATATGCCTATGCCCATCTTCGAGTTGATTAACTCCTGAATCTGAGGGGCATAACCACATCTCCTCTTCTGATCTGCTGCAGTCCTCTTGATAGTTTCTATTATGAGGCTCATGACCTTGAATTTCTAAGGCACATCAAATACATGAAGCAAATTGATTGCATGGCCTCTGATCATCTTGTGATCACCTGACTTGGGCAACAGAGTGTGCCTAAGGATCTAGTTAATGGTTGGCAGCCCTGACAGAAGATAATGCACAGACCCAAACTTCAAAGTATCAAGTGCCTCGTTTGGAATTTCCTTGTACATATTGGACATAGAGTTGTGGTCCATCTTCTTCTTGGCATAGATATCCAAGTCATCCTCATGCTCCTCTGGGGCATTGATGAGCTGTGCCCACTCAGCAACAGTAGATTGGTACCTCGTACCTTCAGACATCCATGTGATCTTTCCATCTGGGTAGAAATGTGCTGTGGAGTAGAATTGCATAATGAGTTCCTCGTTCCACTTTGTGAGCTTCTGCCCAACAAAGTCTGCTACTCCACAAGCATTGAAGCTGTCATACACTCCAGGGTAGTGTTCTTAAATGTCCTTGATGTACTCCCAATTGACCCATCTCATGTCACAAACTATGGGCTTCTTGTCCAACAAAACTGTCTCATAGAAGTCCTGTTGTTCCTTAGTGTGAAACCTGTAATCAACAGCAGTTCTTCTCCTTGAAGCATACAGATCTGCTTCTCTCCACTTCCTCAGCCCTGAGTCTCTTCTGAGCTTCATGTCCTCAGCCACAGGATGAGCATCACTATGGTCTGGGATCTTGGGCTTGAGCTTTCTCAGAACATGCTCTTCATCATCTTCTTCAGCATCTTCAGGCACTGGGGCCTTGTTCTTCTCAGTAGCTGGGATGCTTCTTGTGTTCCTCTTTGGCTTTGGCTTTGGAGCTGGCTTGGCCTTAGAAGCAGTTGAACCTGATCTTATGGCATCACCCATCAGCTTGGGTGCCTTAGGTGCTGGTGCAGCAACCTCTTCTTCTTCATCCTCATCTTCCATGATGGAAGCCTTTCCAAGCACTTTGGCTACAGTCTTCTTGACCCTTTCCTTCCTTTTCTTTTCTTCAGCAGCAACTGGCTCTATGGTTGCAGGCTTTTCAGGAATCTGAGTTGAGGCTCTGGCCTTTGGCATAGGCTGCCTACCTGCTGGCCTTTTGATTTTCAATCCTGGCTTTGTGCCTTGAGCTGAGCCATGTTCCTTCTCGAGCACTACTCTCTTTGAAGTTGCTTCCTCTTCTGCCACATAGTCCTCATCCTCTGATTTTGAGGTTCTCTTCTTCCTCTGTCTGGTGGCAGCTTTAGGCAGATTGCTAGGAGTACTTCTGCTGCCATCATCTGAAGAACTTGAGGGACTAGTGCCCTCACTCATCTGCACTTGCTCTTCTGACATGTTCTGGCTATCACTTTGGTCTGACATGATGAACAAGCTGACTGCTGACCCTGTGAATAGTTTATAGATGAGATAGAGTGGATAAGCATCACAAAATGCAGCGATTTTTGCAAAAGAATAATTCAAAAACTTAGTTTTAGTTTCCCACTGAAAGCATCTCGGATCTACCGATTTCTAAACTCGGTGATACCGAAGCAGTTTTGGCACCTAAACTAGTGAACTCGGTCAGACCGAGTCACAGTTCGGTGGCACCGAGACTGCTAGGGTTTCACAGAGTTCCAAAATCGGTCACACCGATAAGTAATTCTCGGTCAGACCGAGTCTCACTTGTGCAATGGCATAAGCCAAATCGGTGGGACCGAGTTTTTCAACTCGGTGGGTCCGAGATGGTTTCGGCGGAAACCTAACCCTAAAATTTTCGAATTAAACCTAATCTACAAGTTCATTGACTGGATAGAAGTTTAACGAACGTGGCAAGAATCATGATGATCACAATGTGCTAAGAATCGGATTGGGGAATAGCACAAAGATCGAGTCCATACCCTAGTTCGGTGGAGACTCGCTACGGCAGCAACGGCGGGGTTGAATTTCCGTTGACGGCGATGGAGACCAGCGACTGGAGGCGGCTGGCGGCGAGGAGACGATCCGGAGACCAAGTTGGCAGAGCAGGCTATCACGCGGGCGAAGGGGTTCGGAGAAATTTCCAAATTTTTGCCCATGACTATATATAGCCCGACCCTGTCGGTGTGACCGAGTGGAACAACTCGGTGGCACCGAGATGCAAGACTGTATACAGTTGTTGCAACTCGGTGTGACCGAATGGTTCAAATCGGTTGCACCGACATAGAAAACTAGATCAACTTAATGATCTCGGTAGGACCGAAAGTAGGGTATCGGTCAGACCGAGAATCATAAAGAGGTTTTGGAAGTTTAAGTCTATGACGAATCGGGGACTCCGAGCGCTCCTCACACAGAGTGGTTCGAATCTGACTTGATCAAATTTTGTGATGTAGCATGAATAGAGTTTGAGACGAGAAAAGCATAGATAGCTAGAGGAGGTTCTTAGGCATTCTTGTCCATCCACTTGGCAAAAGGAAATAAAACCAAAGAATCAAAACAACAAGTGGATGTCCTTGAATGAGTAAAATATGCAACCAGCATGCTCACACAATAAGATGGCAAATGAAATATGTGACAAGGCATGCACAACCAATTCTAGCATCTATCAAGCAATTTACGATGACGAGGTCATCTATATATGAGTATATTGACTTAGGAGTCAAGTGAGAACACTTGATCATAGGTCATACTCATCGTTTAAGCTCAAGTGGGGTTACCACTTTTACATAAAGCATTGTTGTGTTCACATCTTTAGAGTTGCTTTAGCTCAAGTCTTAGAGTAAAGCTCCCCCTAGATGTGATATCCCCCCTTAGAGGGATGAACTAACCTCGGGTTTTGTCGATGATGACTTCATGTAGATGTTGAAGATGTGGATGCTCAATGTTGATGTAGATCACTTGGAGCTATCCATTTGAGTGAATTGCACTTTCAATACCTACATGGGTTAGTCCCACAAGGAACAAACAAGGATATCCATAGACATAGAGTGATGCACACACAAGATGATGTCCATGAAAACTTTTAGGTTACCTTGTCCCTTGTCTTACCAACAAGAGGGTTTGTGACTCCTTGAACTAGTGCAAGATGTGGAAGTTGATTGCACTTGTTCTTGCCAAAATGATAAGAGTGAAGTATGTTGGCGGAGTCACCCTCAAGAACTCTCTAGTTCTTCTTCTTTTGGATCCACACCATCTTGATGGGAATCCTTGGAGTTGTAGTCGTACTTGATGAAGTGGAACTTGAAGTAGTCTTGGGAATCCACTTGACTAAGGTCTTAGGAGCTTCTTCAAATGCATCAATTTCCTCTTGAAGCTTGTCCTTGCCTTTTTGCTTGTAGTCTTGTGGTGGAAGATCATCTTGAGCTTGTGTCCCCTTGAAAGAAGTATCATACTTCTCTTGTTGAGGAACAAACTTTGTCTTGGGGTATTGATCTTCTTCACACTCAACTCCATTGGCATTGAACTTTCGTTCAAAACCAACACCTTGATTCTTCCGGTGCATTCCTTGCTTGCGCACAATTTCCTCGAATTGCTTACTCCCGGCAAGGCTTTTGTACACTCCTTTCTCTATAATTCCCTTCAATAAGCTATTTTCTTGCTCAAGTGTAACTTGGCTAAGAGAATCATTAGTGTAAGCAAGAGAACTACTAGAAGCAACAATATTGGATTTAGCATGATCATTGTTACTGCTAGAGGAAGAATCTTTCTTGTTCTTGTTACTAGACTTGACTTGAGGCATGTAAGTGGATAAGAGTAAACGCTTGGCAATGTAAGAAGAACTTTTCTTGCGGAGATCATCATTGATTGCTTTTAAGAACTCATGCTCTTGCTCAAGATTGAGCTTTTCAAAGCGTAATTTCTCATGAGCTATTAAAAGTTCTCGATGATCTTCGAAGATAGTTTCATGAGCTAACTTAAGAGTGTTTAGTTCTTTAGTTAGAGCCTCAATCTTCTCCTTATCGTTGTCATTCGTTTTATCTTGATTAGCATGATTAATTGACGTTTCATCATAGTATTCATCACTAGAGTTGTCAACAAGCAAATCATCACTTAACAAGTCATCTTCATCACTATTGAAATCAACATACTCGGGGTGTGTTACCTTAGGACCTTTGGCCATGAAGCATCTTCCAATTCCTTCATTTGGTGAGTCAAATATGTCGTAGGAGTTGGTTGACACAAGTGCTAGACCGGCAACACCTTCATCTTGAGTATCTTTGGAGTCGGAGTGATAACTTCTCTCGGAGTGGCTGTCGGAGTCTGAGCCAGATACCCATTCACCAACATGAGCTTGATGTCTTCATTTTGTGTAGCTCCTTGATGATTTCTCCTTCCTTTCCGAATCCTTGCTTCTCTGTGAGTATCTTCGTTCATAACGATCATCTCTACTCCTTCTCTCTCTTGGTGGTGATTCTTTGCTTCTTCTTTTTGGAGAATCTTCTCTTCTCTTGTAGGGAGCCGTACACTCACTGGAATAGTGTCCGGGTCTTCCACAACTGTAGCAGTTTCGCTCTCGACTAGAAGATCTTTTGTCATTGTAGGACCTTGACTTGAAGCTTCTATCTTTGCTTCTACTCTTGTAGAACTTGTTGAAGTTCTTCACCATTAAGCTCAATTCTTCATTGAAGTTTTGTTTCTCACTTGATGATGTAGGGGCTTCACATGAGGCTTTGTAGGCACCACTTGATTTGTTGTGAAGTTCCTCTTTATCCTTAAGTGACATCTCATGAGCAACAATTCTTCCAATCACCTCCGTTGGCTTGAGATCTTTGTAATTGGGCATCATTTGGATCAATGTGCACACGGTATCATATTTTCCATCCAAGGCTCTTAGAATCTTCTTGATGATGAATCTATCGGTCATCTCTTCACTTCCTAAGCCGGCAATCTCATTTGTGATGAGAGCAAGCCTAGAGTACATTTCAGCGACACCTTCACCATCCTTCATTTTGAACTTGTCAAGTTGACTTTGAAGCACATCCAACTTGGATTCCTTGACGGAGTCGGTACCTTCATGCATATCAATCAAAGTGTCCCAAATTTCCTTTGCATTCTCAAGATGGCTGATTTTGTTGAATTCTTCGGGGCACAATCCGTTAAAGAGAATATCACAAGCTTGAGCATTGTATTGCAACATCTTCAACTCATCCGCGGTAGCTTCACGGTTTGGTTCTTTCCCATCAAAGAAGTCACCTTGCAAACCAACACACACAATAGCCCAAACGGCGGGGTTATGTCCAAGAATATGCATTTTCATTTTATGCTTCCAACTAGCAAAATTAGTACCATCAAAGTAAGGACCTCTACGGTGATAATTTCCCTCGCTAGACGCCATACTCTCCTAGGTTGTGAAACCAAGGCTATGACCACCAAAAGCTATGGAGATCAAAGAAAATGGAGACCAAAGCTCTGATACCACTTGTAGGATCGAAAGTATGTCTAGAGGGGGGGTGATTAGACTACTTGACCAAATAAAAACTTAACCTTTTCCCAGTTTTAGTTCTTGGCAGATTTTAGCTATTGTAGGACAAGTCAAGCAATAATCACACAATTCAAGCAAGCATGCAAAGAGTATATTGGCAGCGGAATGTAAAGCATGCAACTTGCAAAAATGTAAGGGGAAGGGTTTGGAGAATTCAAACGCAATTGGAGACACGGATGTTTTTCCCGTGGTTCGGATAGGTGGTGCTATCCTACATCCACGTTGATGGAGACTTCAACCCACGAAGGGTAACGGTTGCGCGAGTCCACGGAGGGCTCCACCCACAAAGGGTAATGGTTGCGCGAGTCCACGGAGGGCTCCACCCACAAAGGGTCCACGAAGAAGCAACCACCCACAAAGGGTCCACGAAGAAGCAACCTTGTGTATCCCACCATGGCCATCGCCCACGAAGGACTTGCCTCACTAGCGGTAGATCTTCACGAAGTAGGCGATCTCCTTGCCCTTACAAACTCCTTGGTTCAACTCCACAATCTTGTCGGAGGCTCCCAAGTGACACCTAGCCAATCTAGGAGACACCACTCTCCAAGAAGTAACAAATGGTGTGTAGGTAATGAACTCATTGCTCTTGTGCTTCAAATGATAGTCTCCCCAACACTCAACTCTCACTCATAGGATTTGGATTTTGTGGAAAGAAGATTTGAGTGGGAAGCAACTTGGGGAAGGCTAGAGATCAAGATTCATATGGTAGGAATGGAATATCTTGGTCTCAACACATGAGTAGGTGGTTCTCTCTTAGAACATATGAGTTGGAATTGTGTATGTGTTCTGATGGCTCTCTCCACGAATGAAGAGGAGGTGGAGGGGTATATATAGCCTCCACACAAAATCCAACCGTTACACACAATTTTCCAATCTCGGTGGGACCGAATCAACAAACTCGGTCGGACCAAAAAGGTAAACCTAGTGACTGTTAGAGATTTTCGATGGGACTGACATGCAACCCGGTAGGACCGATATGGTTAGGGTTTGGGCATAACGTAATCTCGGTGAGACCGATTACACAAACTCGGTGAGACCGAGTTTGGTAATAAGCTAACCAGAGAGTTGGTCAGGCAAACTCGGTGGGACCGATTTGCTCTTTCGGTGAGACCGAAAAGTTACAAAAGGGAAGCAAAGAGTTTACATTGCAATCTCGGTGGGACCGATTCGCTCTTTCAGTGAGACCAAAAAGTTACGAAAGGAAAACAGAGAGTTTGCAATCCCATCTCGGTGAGACCGAGATCCCTATCGGTAGAACCGAATTGCTAGGGTTTGGCAGTGGCTTATGACAAGTGAAACTCGGTGGCACCGGATAGAAAGAATCGGTAGGACTGAGTTTGGCTTAGGGTTTAGGTCATATGTGGATATGGGAAAGTAGTTGAGGGTTTTGGAGCATATCATTAAGCACATGAAGGAAGAGGCTCATTAAGCAACACCTCATCCCTCCTTGATAGTATTGGCTTTTCCTGAAGACTCAATGTGATCTCGGATCACTAAAATATAAAATGAAGAGTCTTGAGCTTTTGAGCTTGATCCAATCCTTTGTCCTTAGCATTTGGAAGGTTCCACTTTCACATCCATGCCATGCCAAACATTGAGCTTTCCTGAGATAGTCATCTTGGAATAGCATTAGCTCAATGAGCTATATGTTGTTATGAATTACCAAAACCACCTAGGGATAGTTTCACTTTCACATAGGCTTCGAGAGAGAGCGTGTTTTGCCCTTTTGTTTCTACTGTTGCTACTTGTCGTTTGATCGTTTGCTTGCTACAATATTTGTGCTTGTGTGTGAGATACTCTTATGATCATGTGCTTGATCATATTATGCTTTAATGTGTGCTTGAATGATGTTATCTTAATACTTGTGTATGACCAATCATGCTTCCCTTGGTGATGAGTGCATATTCCTTATATTCTATCATTTTGAGCGCTCGACCAAGATGTATGTGACATGGAAGAGTAACCCATGATCCTAATCGATTGTGCATTTGCATTCGAAAGCAAATTTTAAATAATGCACAAATTTAGGGGGAGCTCTCACTTATCACATACCTCTCAAAGAAACGATGTATTTCATTCATATTATCATTTGTCGAAGTTTTGATCTATATGTTGTCATCAATTACCAAAAAGGGGGAGATTGAAAGTGCAACTAATCCCCGGG
The DNA here is from genome assembly GCF_018294505.1 of Triticum aestivum. Taxonomy (NCBI): domain Eukaryota; kingdom Viridiplantae; phylum Streptophyta; class Magnoliopsida; order Poales; family Poaceae; genus Triticum; species Triticum aestivum. The sequence continues at coordinate 470,833,968 of NC_057800.1, read as the reverse complement.
TGGTTTTGGTAATTCATAACAACATATAGCTCATTGAACTAATATCCATTTAAGTTAAATATTTCAGAAAGTTCAAAGATTGGCATGGCATGGACTAGAGATGTGGACCACTAAAAATGCTAAGGACAAATATTGGCAAAAGCTCAAGACTCTTCATTTCTATTTTAGTGATCCAAGATCACATTGAGTCCATAGGAAAAGCCAATACTGTTAAAAGGGGATGAGGTGTTGCTTAATGGTCCACTTGCTCAAAATGCTTAGTGATATGCTACAAAGCCCTCAACCACATTCTCAAATCCAAATATGTCCTCCACCTAAAGTCAAACTCAGCCCCATCGATTTGATCTATCTGGCGCCACCGACTTCCTTTGACATAGCCAAAGACAAAAACCCTAATCAGTTTGGTCTCATCGATAGAGATATCGATCTCACCGAGATGGGATTGCAAACTCTCTATTTCCCTTTGTAACGTTTTGGTCTCACCAAAATGAGCGATCGGTCCCACCTAGTTCTCAATGCAAACTCTCTGTTTCCCTTCATAACGTTTCGGTCTTACCGAAATGAGCGATTTCTCCCACCGAGTTTGCCTGACCAACTCTCTGTTTGCTCATTGCTAGAATCGGTCTCACTAAGTTCATGCAATCGATCACACCGAGATGAGGTTTTGCCCTAACCCTAGCATATCGGTCCCACCGAGTTGATCATGTCGGTCCCACCGAGATTCCTAACATTCACATCTTGAACTGAATCGGTCTCACTGAGTTCACCTATTCGGTCTGACCAAGTTGGGTCAAATGTGTGTAAAGGTTGGATTTTGTGTGGAGGCTATATATACCCCTCAACCCCCTTCTCTATTCAAGAGAGATCCATCAGAACGTGCCTACATTTCCACTACTCATTTTCTGAGAGAGAACCACACTCATGTGTTGTGACCAAGACATTCCAATCCAACCACAAGAATCTTGATCTCTAGCCTTCCCCAAGTTGCTTTCTACTCAAATCATCTTTCCACCATAGCCAAATCTGTGAGAGAGAGTTGAGTGTTGGGGATACTATCATTTGAAGCACAAGAGCAAGGAGTTCATCATCATCAAACCATCTATTACCTTTTGGAGAGTGGTGTCTCCTAGATTGGTTAGGTGTCACTTGGGAGCCTCCAACAAGATTGTGGAGTTGAACCAAGGAGTTTGTAAGGGCAAGGGGATCACCTACTTCATGAAGATCTACCCAAGTGAGGCAAGTCCTTAGTGGGCGATGGCCATGGTGGGATAGACAAGGTTGCTTCTTCGTGGACCCTTTGTGGATGGATCCCTCTGTGGACTCATGCAACCGTTACCCTGCATGGGTTGAAGTCTCCATCAATGTGGACATATGATAGCACCTATCGGAACCACGCCCAAAATCTTCGTGTCTTCATTGTGTTTGCCTTCTCCAAACCCTTCCCTTTACCTTCATATCCAGTATTTTACTTTCCGCTGCTACGCTCTTAGAATTACATGTGTAGGTTGATTGCTTGACTTGTGCTAAGTTGCTAAAATCTGCCAAGACTTAAAATTGGGAAATGGCTAGATTTTTATTTGGTCAAGTAGTCTAATCACCCTCCCCCTCTAGACCTACTTTCGATCCTATAATAACCAATAGCGGAACCTGGATGCTCATATTGGTTCCTACATATTCTACGAAGATCTTTATCGGTCGAACCATTATGACAACATACGTTATTCCCTTTGTCCATCATTATGTTACTTGCCCGAGATTCGATCGTCGGTATCTCTATACCTAGTTCAATCTCGTTACCGACAAGTCTCTTTACTCGTTCCGTAATACATCATCCCGTGACTAACTCATTAGTCATTTGCTTGCAAGGCTTATTATGATGTGCATTACCAAGAGGGCCTAGAGATACCTCTCCGATACTCGGAGTGGCAAATCCTAATCTCGATGTATGCCAACTCAACAAACACCTTTGGAGATACCTGTATAGCATCTTTATAATCACCCAGTTACGTTGTGACGTTTGATAGCACACAAGGTATTCCTTCGGCATCCGGGAGTTGCATAATCTCATAGTCAAAGGAATATGTATTTGACATGAAGAAAGCAATAGCAATAAAACTGAATGATCATAATGCTAAGCTAACGAATGGGTCTTGTCCATCACATCATTCTCCTAATGATGTGATCCCGTTATCAAATGACAACTCTTGTCTATGGTTAGGAAATCTTAACCATCTTTGATCAATGAGCTAGTCTAGTAGAGGCTCACTAGGGACAAGGTGTTTGTTTATGTATTCACACATGTATTAAGGTTTCCGATCAATACAATTCTAGCATGAATAATAAACCTTTATAATGAATAAGGAAATATAAAATAACAACTTTATTATTGCCTCTAGGGCATATTTCCTTCAGTCTCCCACTTGCACTAGAGTCAATAATCTAGTTCACATCACCATGTGATTTAACACCCATAGTTCACATCGCTATGTGACAAACACTCAAAGAGTTTACTGGAGTCAATAATCTAGTTCACATTGATATGTTATTAACACCCAAAGAGTACTAAGGTGTGATCATGTTTTGCTTGTGAGAGAGGTTTAGTCAACGGGTCTGTCAAATTCAGATCCGTATGTATTTTGCAAATTTCTATGTCTACAGTGCTCTGCATGGAGATAATCTAGCTAATTGCTCCCACTTTCAATATGTATCCAGATCGAGACTCAGAATCATCAAAATTGGTGTTAAAGCTTGCTTGGACGTAACCCTTTACGACTAACTCTTTATCACCTCCATAACCGAGAAACATTTCCTTAGTCCTCTTAGGTAACTAAGGATAATTTTGACCACTGTCCAATGATCTACTCCTGGATCACCATTGTACCCCTTGCCAAACTCATGGCAAGGTACACAATAGGTCTGGTACATAGCATGGCATACTTTATAGAACCTATAGCTGAGGCATAGGGAATGACTTTCATTCTCTCTTTATATTTTGCCGTGGTCGGGTTTTGAGTCTTACTCACCTTCATACCTTGTAACACAGGCAAGAACCCTTTCTTTGATTGATCCATTTTGAACTTCTTCAAAACTTTGTCAAGGCATGTGCTTTGTGAAAGTCATATTAAGCGTCTTAATATATAAGTAGCTTCATTGAGGTCTTTCATTGAAAAACTCTTATTCAAGTATCTTTTTATGCTATCCAGAAATTCTATGTCATTTCCAATCAACAATATGTCATCCACATATAATATTAGAAATTCCACAGAGCTCCCACTCACTTTCTTGTAAATACAGACTTCTTTGAAAGTATGTATAAAACCATATGCTTTGATCACCCCGACAAAGCGTATATTCCAACTCCGAGATGCTTGCACCAGTCCATAGATGGATCGCTGGAGCTTGCACACTTCGTTAACACCTTTAGGATCGACAAAACCTCCTGGTTGCATCACATACAACTCTTCTTTAAGAAATCCTTAAGGAATGCAGTTTTAACGTCCATTTGCTTGATTTCATAATCATAAAATGCGGCAACTGCTAACATGATTCGGACAGACTTAAGCATCACTACAGATGAGAAATTCTCATGGTATTCAACTCCTTGAACTTGTCGAAAACCTTTTGCAACAAGTCGAGCTTTGTAGACAGTAACATTACCATCAGTGTCAGTCTTCTTGAAGATCCATTTATTCTCTATGGCTCGCCGATCATCAGGCAAGTCGACCAAAGTCCACACTTTTGTTCTCATACATGGATCCTATCTCAGATTTCATGGCCTCAAGCCATTTATCAGAATATGGGCTCATCATAGCTTCTTCATAGTTTGTAGGTTCGTCATGGTCTAGTAACATGACTTCCAGAACAGGGTTACCATACTACTCTGATGCGGAACGTGCTCTATTCGACCTATGAGGTCCTTTAGTAACTTGATATGAAGTTTCATCATCATTATAATTAGCTTCCTCTCTAGTTGGTGTACGCATCATGGGAATGGATATCTCTGATGAACTACTTTCCAATTTGAGAGAAGGTACAATTACCTCATCAAGTTCTACTTTCCTCCCACTCACTTCTTTTGAGAGAAACTCCTTCTCTAGAAAGTTTCCATTCTTGGCAACAAATATCTCGCCTTTAGATTTGTGGTAGAAGGTGTACCCAATTGTTTCCTTAGGGTATCCTATGAAGACACACTTCTCCAATAAGTGTCGCAACCCCAAACTTTAAGAAACGACAACTTAGGTTTCTTGCCAAACCACAATTCATACGCTGTCGTCTCAACAGATTTAGACGGTGCCCTATTTAATGTGATGCAGTTGTCTCTAATGCATAACCCCAAAATGATAGTGGTAAATCGGTAAGAGACATCATAGATCGCACCATATCTAATAAAGTACAGTTACGACGTTCGAACACACCATTACGTTGTGGTGTTCAAGGAGGCGTGAGTTGTGAAACTATTCCACATTGTTTTAAATGAAGGCCAAACTCGTAACTCAAATATTCGCCTTCGCGATCAGATCGTAGAAACATTATTTTCTTGTTACAATAATTCTCCACTTCACTATGAAATTCCTTGAACTTTTCAATGTTTCAGACTTGTGTTTCATTAAGTAAATATACCCATATCTACTTAAATCATCTGTGAAGGTCAGAAAATAATGATACCCGCCGCGTGCCTCAACACTCATCGGACCGCATACATCGGTATGTATTATTTCCAATAAGTCATTAGCTCGCTCCATTGTTCCGGAGAACGGAGTTTTAGTCATCTGAATGGAATTTCTTCATGCGCTTTACACCAATCTGACCTAAATGGCAGTGCCACAAATATGTTGCAGTATCATTATCAACTTCACATCTTCCGGCTTCAATGTTATGAATATATGTATCACTACGATCAAGATTCAATAAACCATTCACATTGGGTGTATGACCATAGAAGGTTTTATTCATGTAAACAGAACAACAATTATTCTCTGACTTAAATGAATAAATGTATTGCAATAAACATGATCTAATCATATATTCATGCTCAACACAAACACCAAATAACATTATTTAGGTTCAACACTAATCTCGAAGGTAGAGGGAGTGTGCGATGGTGATCATATCAACCTTGGAATCATTTCCAACACACATCGTCACCTCGCTTTTCACTAGTCTCTGTTTATTTTTCAACTCCTGTTTCGAGTTACTAATCTTAGCAACTGAACCGGTATCAAATATCGAGGGTTTGCTATAAACACTACTAAAGTGCACATAAATAACATCTATATCAAATATACCTTTGTTTACTTTGCCATCCTTCTTATCCGCCAAGTATCTAGGTCAGTTCCGCTTCTAGTGACCATTCCCTTTGCAGTAGGAGCACTTAGTTTCAGGCTTGGGTCCAGCTTTGGGCTTCTTCCCGGGAGTGGCAACTTGCTTGCCATTCTGCTTGAAGTTCCCTTTCTTTCCCTTGCCATTTTTCTTGAAAGTAGTGATTTTGTTAATCATCAATGCTTAATGCTCTTTCTTGATTTATACCTTCACCAATTTTAGCATCACGAAGAGCTTGGGAATCTTTTTCGTCATCCCTTTATAGTTCATCACGAAGTTCTAGTAGCTTGGTGATAGTGACTAGAGAACCTTGTCAATCACTATCTTATTTGGAAGATTAACTCCCACTTGATTCAAGCGATTGTAGTACCCAGACATTTTGAGCATATGCTCACTGGTTGAGCTATTCTCCTCCATCTTGTAGGCAAAGTACTTGTCAGAGGTATCATACCTCTCGACACAGGCATGAGTCTAAAATACCAATTTCAGATCTTGGAACATCTCCTATGCTTCGTGGCGTTCAAAATGTTTTTGAAGTCCCGGTTCTAAGCCATAAAGCATGGCACACTAAACTATTAAGTAGTCATCATATCGAGCTTGCCAAACGTTCATAACGTCTGCATCTGCTGCTGCAATAGGTATGTCACCTAGTGTAAGGGCATATTTCTCCCTAAGTGGTCTTGGTGATTGATGACAATGCATTTGCGGATTAATCGTGTGCATTGAGATTTTAAGATATCTCTTGTCTAGGCACTAGACAATTCGATGCCCCTCGGAGCCTATCGAAGACGACGGTTCTCTATGTTTCTTTTTGGTGGATTTGAGTCGTAGGAAAGCTGTACTATTAAGAGGGGGTCTGCATCAGAAAGGTATGGGTGGAATCAACACGTACACAACCCCATATGCACCCACAACCGCCTTTCCCTTCTCTGGAGCTTTTCGATGTTTTCTGTGGTGTTTCAGCATCTTGCCAGCGGTAGTCTCGCTAGTGCCCATGGTAGTACTGCTGGGTACTTCCGTGGCACTACCGCTTAGGGTTTCCCCGAGCATACAACGTTCTGTTGTCGGTCTACAATTCACGGTAGTAGGGCATGGTAGTACCGCTCAGGTGGTACTATAGCCCGTACTACCATCTCCACTACCGCTTACGGGGTTTTCCTCTATGCAAGGTTCTGTTCCCACTTTGCTCCAAGCGGTAGTAGAGAAGCACTAGGACGGTAGTACCGCTTCGCATGGTACTGCCGCCCCTGGAACTCTCTACTACCGCTACCTCTCCAAGTCTACAACCCTAAGCGGTAGTACCACCGGGGTCAGTAGTAGTACCGCTCCGGTGGCACTACCATAGATACACTTTGTGTATTTTTAGGCTTGTGCAGAGTAGTACCGCCTAAGCGGTAGCACCGCTCCTAGGAGCAGTAGTACCGCTTAGCTGCGGGTACTGGGTAGAAAACAGTTGGATTTGGTTCCCCTATATAAAGGGGGGGGGTCTTCTTCTTCCTAGGGTTGACCTTTCCCCCCAAGCTCCATTGCCTTTCAAAAGCTCATTCTTGCCCGATCTCTCTCCCTAGCCAATCAAACTTGTTGATTTTCTAGGGATTGGTTGAGATGGACCCGATCTACAGTTCCACCAAGATAAATTTGATTCCCCCCACTAATCCCTTGCGGATCTTGTTACTCTTGGGTGTTTGAGCACCCTAGACGGTTGAGGTCACCTCGAAGCCATATTCCATTGTGGTGAAGCTCCATGGTTTCGTTGGGAGCCCCCAATTAGGTTGTGGAGAGAGCCCCAACCTTGTTTGTAAAGGTTCGGTTGCCGCCTTCAAGGGCACCAATAGTGGAATCTGTCGGATCACGGGTTCCGGCAAAATCCCTCAAGGTTCGAACACTGGAGTGCGCGCGAAGATCTCCCCTCTACCGATCCACGTCCTAGCTCAGCTAAGATCTTACGAACTAACTCGACGAACTCACAACACAAAGGACACAAGATTTATACTGGTTCGGGCCATCATTGTGGTGTAATACCCTACTCTAGTGTGGTGTGGTGGATTGCCTCTTGGGCTGAGAGGAATAGTACAAGGGGAAGAACAGCCTCCTGAGGAGAGGTGTTCTTGTGCTCATTGAACTTGTGGTTGTTCTGGTCTCTCTCGGCCAGACCGATTGATCAATCCCCTAGCTACGGTGCTGGCTAGTCCTATTTATAGAGGCCCTGGTCCTCTTCCCAAATATTGAGCGGGATGGGAGCCAACAACAGCCAATTTGAAAGGGGACAACTAGTACAGCTTATCCTGACAAAAGCAGTCTTCGCCTGCCAAAGGCTCTAGTGGTGACGTCATCTTGGGCTCCACGGTGACCTCCTTCTTGCCGTCCTGCTGGTCTTGGTCTCATTGCACCGATATGGAAACCTTTTCTTGACACCTCGATACTCCGTGCATGCGCCTGCTTCCTTAGCACCAAAGAGGAAACAAGGACAATATGCGCGCTGGCGCCCGCCTGGCCTTGGTCGTCATGGCTCACGTCACTAGAACCTCGCGAAGTTCGCCTGGCCTTGAACTCTCTGCCCCTCATGAGCCAGCCTAGTGAGGCCGCTCCTAAGGAGGTCTTGTGTCGCTCCCCTCGCGAGGCTTGGCCCCTCGCAAGGGTCTTGAATCCTTGCTGGTGAAGATGGGCCGTACGGGCCCGCTTGCAGATCCATGCCGTGGGCCGTAGGCAAGCAAGGCTGGGGACCCCTGTTCCCAGAACACTGACAGTAGCCCCCAGGCCCAAGGCACGCTCGGGCTCCCAATAGCCTGAGGCCTTGGTCGACATGTGGTGGTTGATTGGACGTGGGCGTCTCCGCTTCCCCATGCTGCCTCGGCATCTGCCCGAGTTGACAAGTCCCTGCCGCATGCAAGCAAAAACCATCATTATTACCTTAGATCATGGAGGCCGGCGGTTGGCCTCCCCTTGGCTATAAATGGGGGGCGGAGCCCCCGTCGCCCATCTCTTCCCATTCCGCTTGCTTCTTGATCTTTGCTCCATCGCCAGTTGCAACACCAATGGCGCCATCGAAGAGGTTCTCCACCGCGGAGAAAGGGAAGGCCCCCCGCGAGGGGCCCGACTCTTCGGCGCCCAAGCGTGGACGCGGCCATCCCCACAAGCACTCTGCAACCCCCGCCATGGCCCCGCGCAGCCGTGGTGGTGCCGCTTCGCGTGGCAGGGGCCGCTCTGGTCGCTCTAGTCCTATCGATGAAGGGAGACGTGTCGTGGTCGCGCAGCCTCCCCGGCCGCGCTTCCACTCGGCGGAGGTGCTGCTGGAGTTCGTCATCTGGTCGGAGAAACCGGCCAACAACTGGCTTCAGCTCCCGCGTTACTTCACCGACTAGCTGCCAGCCTCTGGTCCAGGTGGGCTCTGGCTGCAGGCGGACGGCTGCTGCAGCAGGGCCTCCTGGGTCACGGTCGATGTCTCCGCTGCGAGCAACATAGCCCTTGCCCGTGGTTGGCAGATGTTTGCCCGCGTGCGCGGCCTGGGCAGGCGGTGCACCCTCCACTTCAAGTATGCTAGTGACGCGACCCTCTACATGAGGGTGTTTGGGGAAGATGGGCGCCGCGCCGGGTGCTGCCCCGAGGTCAACGACGATGAGGAGGTGCTCGGCCTTGGCGATAGTCGTGATGAGGACGAGGGTGAACCCGCCCTTGGGGCCGACTACGTCTCTTCCAGCTACGGCGGCTCTTCCTCCAGCGACAGCCCCAACAGCGGTGGTTACGACCAGCCGCCATGCCCGCTTTGAGTGCGGCAGTGGGTCGTCTCGTTGCCGCGCCTCCGTGAAGCGCGAGGAGGGGTCCAGCTGAGCTTAGGAAGGCGTCAGGAGCCTACCCATGTGAACCGCTGTAGGGGCAGACGTCGCTTTTTTTTTGTTCTTCCTTTCCTTCCTGCATCAAAAAGAAACCAGAATGGGCCCCAGAGGGGCGTGTATCGAACTATGATCTTAATCACTATGCTATGTTTGTTGCTCCTGTGCTGTGTCACAACTTTGTCATTTTGCGTAGGGATAACTTAGCTTGACTTGTTCGGAGTAGCCTCCTCCTCATGAGGCACTTGCTTGCTTCCCGGTGCCCATCGAGGCTTCCTCGACCTGATAGGCGCTTCGGAACTACAAAAAATTTGTCACGAGGTTTATTGTTCTACCGAGGTTTGGTCGCGGGTGCCGCTGGCCTTGACCCAGCGCTTCGTAACGTGGTACCCGAGGGGCGCGGATTGAGAGAGAGGGGCACCAGCTTGTGGGCTCGAACAAGGGTACATGGCAAAAACAGAAGAAGGAAGCTCATGAAGGTACCTGTTCAGCCCCCTCGCGATGAACGCGCGTGCGAGAGAGAGAGTACAGGCCGACCAAAGAAACGAAGGCAGAAACAGAGGCAGAAGGCGAAAGGACGAGACCAGCAAGAGACAACAGAAAGAAAATTTCAATTAAAGAGGGGCAAGCCAACTTTGGAAAGCAAATGAAAAGCCGCGTCCGGCACCTAGTCTAGTCTTTGATGTCTTCTCACCAGCGCAGAGCTAAGTGCTGCCACTAGGACGTGGGAGGGAGCCCCCGAGGCCCAAGGGAGGCACTCCTGAGACTCCGGGGCGTGTACAGCCCCACTCGTTATTATGTGAGAGTGTCACGGGCGGCGATCTTCACAGGCGCTAGGCCTTTTTCACAGGTGCTGGGCCTTTCTTCACAGGTGTTGGACCTTCTTCATGGGCACTGGGCCTTTCTTCACAGGCGCCAGGCCTTCTTCATAGGCGCTGGGCCTTTTTTCAAGGATAGAACTTCCGAAGGTATTGAATGTTCCAGGCGTTCTGGATGGGTACCCCGTCGTGTGTTTCCAGGCGCACGGCGCCAGGCCTGGAGACATGGACAATCTTGAATAGGCCCTCCCGCATGGGTGAGAGCTTATGCAGCCCTTCCCTGGATAGGACCCGCCCCAGGACGAGGTCACCCACCTCGAGCGCCCTGGAGCGGACGCTGCGATAGTGGTACCGCCGCAGCGCCTGCTGGTATCTTGCCGCCCGTAGTGCTGCTTCGCAGCGACGTTCCTCCCCCAGCATGAGGTCCATCCCCCGCCTGGCATCTTGCTACTTTTCATCAAACGCCAGGACCCGTTGTCGGTGTCAAAACCGGTGGATCTCGGGTAGGGGGTCCCGAACTGTGCGTCTAAGGTTGATGGTAACAGGAGACAAGGGAGACGATGTTTACCCAGGTTCGGGCCCTCTCTATGGAGGTAATACCCTACGTCCTGCTCGATTGATATTGATGTATATGAGAATTACAAGAGTTGATCTACCTCGAGATCATAATGGCTAAACCCTAAAGGTCTAGCTTGTATGGCTATGATAATGAGTCTCTTATCTGGACTAACTCCTCCGGTTTATATAGACACCGGGAGGATCTAGGGTTACACAAAGTCGGTTACAAAGAAAGGAATCTACATATCCGGTCATCAAGCTGGCCTTCTACGCCAAGGAGAGTCCCATCCGGACAGGGGTGCCATCTTCGGTCTTCCTATCTTCACAGCCCATCAGTCCGGCCCATGGCTAATAGGCCGGATGCCCGAGAACCCCTTAGTCCAGGACTCCCTCAGTAGCCCCTGAACCTGGCTTCAACGACAAGGTATCTGGTGCATAGTGCTGTCTTCGGCATTGCAAGGCGGGTTCCTCCTTCCGAACTCAAAAATAGTCTTTGGACGAATTGATCGTCTCCGGACCTGTAACACACAGCCGTAGGGAGTATAGTATTCTACGAATCCAATCTGCTGATAACTTTTAGTAATGTGACGTCATGCTTCTCGGTCATTATTTCGAACCGTTTCCCGTCCCGCCGTTCCACGTTTCGGGGTGTGGTTGTCATCGACACATCTTGTCGAAGCAGAGATCATGTCCCCTAATTGTGGGATTTTCATTAATATGAGCATGGGTAACCCAACCGTCCTGCGGGAAAGATTACTTAGGAATAGGTAGGTTCTTAGGCTTAGGAGGAGGCGTCCAACACCCGCTGCCTTTATAAAGGAACCAAGGCCCCTCTTTTGTGCCAATCCTCTCCTCGGCCTTCCCGACCTCGAGTTCTAGCACCCAAGGTTTGACTTCATCGTTTCAATCCTCCCATCATGTCTGGACCTAGCTCCCAAGGCCAATGGGTGGCTTCCTCCGTTACGGAGGAGGATATCGCAAAGCTTCGGGCGGCCAGATATTTTACCACGGAGGTCCACCAAAGGCTTCCTGCTCAAGGACAGGTTATTCCGACCCCCAGATCTGGTGAGAGGGTCATATTCATCTCCCACTTCCTCCGGGGGCTAGGGTTTGCTCTTCACCCCTTCGTCCTGGGGCTAATGTTTTATTACGGACTAGATTTTCATGACCTATCCCCGGACTCTATCCTCCACGTCTCGGCATTTATCATTACATGCGAGGCCTTCCTCCGAATCCCCCCACACTTTGGCTTATGGCTCAAGACCTTCAGTGTGAAGCCGAAGGTAGTCGACGGGGAACAGGCGGAGTGCGGCGGTGATACGATCAGCCAACTCACCAGCACTCCTTGGCCAAAAGGTTCTTTTACCGAAACTTCCAATCACTAGCAGTGGTAGTGGTTTTACATTACGGAGCCCCGCAGTACCAAGTCGGTAGCTGCACCCACATTCCGTCCTGGTCCACCGTTACAGCTTGCATCATGGGTCAACAAGGGGCTGGACTGGGGATCAGTTGATGAAGTGCAGACTTTACAGAGCCGCATCCGAACCCTCCTCGAGAGAGACATCGATCTTGTCAACGTGATCCAAGTGATGTTAGTTCGCCGAATCCTGCCGTGCCAGCGCAGGTCTCGCCGCATGTGGGAGTTTAATCCAGAAGGACCACAACCCTCCAACACTTCTTCGGCACCACACATAATGGGATGTGGAAGTTATTTTTCAGGAAGCGACACCGAAGATGCTGGCCTTAACTGCAACCGTCCGGATACCCCGGTAAGCACTTGGCTCCCAAACACTTCGTAATTATGCATACCGTAATATGGTACTGAGCAAGCTATCTTCTTCCAAGGCTGGACAAAGAAGGCAGAACTAATTATGTGTTCGGCCCCTCTGCCCGAGGGCCCAGCGAATCCTGTTCTAACAAGGATGCTGGCCCTGGCACCATACCAGATGCTTGTGAAGGAGGGCGAGGCGGAGAGTGAGAGGACCAAAGATGGCCCCTATTCCAAGGGTGCATCGGATATTGTGTCTGGAGGAATCAAAGTCCCTTCATCCGAAGACAAAAGTGAAGGGAGGGGGCCACTGTCTCCTTTCCTCCTAGGAAGAGAAGGGCCGCCTCCGAAGATCGGGAGAAGCAGGCTCCTAAGTGAGGCAAGATGCCTCAGGTGGCTGGCTCGGGCTTGGAGGACGTCGAAGCATAGTCTCATGACGAGGACAAGCCTCGGGCCAAATCGTAAGTGAATCAAGGCTGTTTTAAATATATATTGTTTTTGCAGCTCGGCACGCAGTCTTCCTCAACAATCCTCTTCCTCGGGGGACCTTCTTCCAGAGATGATGGAAAGCGAGACGCCCCCACCAGCCTCTCCGTCTAATAGGGCGGACGAATTAGAGGTGTCTTCGCGGAGGGTCTCTCCCGACCAATAAGTGGTGCAGGGGATGATGAAGACATTACCCAAAAGTGATACTTCGGTGGCCCAGGGTCCGGGGAACAACAATGAGGGCCCCGGACAATCCGATATACAGCCGGATAAGTATGAACGGATCCCTTCAAAGGGTGGTCGTACTCCTACGGCGGCCTCCGGAGATCCAGAGGCGCCGAATATCTTGACGAACATGCTGCGGCAGGCGTCCGTCTCAAAGGAACATCGTACCTTAATGGGAATGGTGGTTGAAAAGGTCTAGTCCGCGAAGAGTGGATTGGATGAGGCCTTTGCGAGCCTACTAAGAGGCTTCGAGGTTTGTACTGTAATATGTGCAATTGTCTTTTATTCACAAAACACACCTGTGTATAGATAGTAGCCCCTGAGACTCGGGTTGGCTTCCCATGGGAGGCGAGTGGAGGATCAAGTAGAAACATTCAAGGACTAATCTGATTAACTTGAACACATGCTGCTTCCCCCCTGGCTACTTCCCAGACTACGGATATTGCCGAGCTGCAACGGAAGCTTGATATGGCCGGGGATGACATTGCGTTCATCAATGTGCGTCTTGACGAATCACAAGGTATGTATTCGGGGCAGTTCCTTCACATACATTTTTTTTGATATAAGCATAATGCTGAAATTTATATACTGCAATATGCATGGCTGCCGATGGTGCTGCCGTCGTTGCAATTCTTCGGGCGGAGCTAGCCCGGGCCAAGGAGCAGGTCTGGTGTAGTAATGCGGCTGCCAAAAAGGCATCGGCTGAGTTAAAAGCCGAATGAGCTTCTCGGCATCAAGACAAGGAGAAGATATCCACGATGGCGCTCGAACTAAAAAGTGCTGCTAGCCGCTGTGAACTCCTTGAGAAGGAGAATGAAGCCAAAACGGCTGAAGTTGACAAGGCCTTACGAGAGGCGAGAGAAGCGCGGTATGAATCCAGAGCCGCCCGTGAGGAGATCCGACAAGCTAGGGAGATTCTGGCTGGTGAGCCATTTTTGCTATAGACTAAGTTCGGTGATCTGAACTATGCTCAGCTTCACCAATCGTGGAGTTCTCCGGACGAGTTTTTAGACTTGCCGAAGAGTTCTTACGATACGACGCAGTTTTACCAGGCACGAGAGGGGTATGCAACAGAGAAGCATTTCTGGTCACAATTTGGCACGTCGAAGCGCCCCTGTTGCTAAATGAGCAGATGTCCCAGTGGGCCGAGCTTCATAGGATATCGGGCGCTGCCATGAAGAATGTCATAACCCGGTTATGGCCAACTGAGCCTGTTCCGAATAGTTACTTCGGCTTCATGCAACGGCTTGTTGATGCGCTGCCACGTATCGACGCTGTGAAGTGGTCGGTGTGCATAGAGGGTGCACGGATGGCCTTTGCCCAAGTCAAGACATTCTGGGGGAAGATGAAGGTCATCGATGTTGCGGTGAAGATTCCACCCAAGGGCAAGGAACACCACGAACCGGAGCATTATTTTGAAGACGTCCTAGTGGCTTCCTGCTTGATAGAGGGTCAGTGCTCGCAAGACATAATGTTCGAGTGAGTTGTATGAGAATTGTACGAGATAATTTTATAGTTAATCTGTTTTTTATATATTACTCGAAAGTTTGTGTTCCTCCTGTGCGGCCGTTTTAATATAATCTGAAATTTTTCCAGTCGTCGGCTTCAGCCCCCTCGTAGGAAGTACGGGGGTGTTCGGAAAAGTATTTGATCACTCTTGACCCAACGTCTTGGTCCGTGAAGGAGGTGTCAATGCGGCAAACCAGGCAACCAGACTATAGGGTGTTAACACTTTCACTTAGCCATAGGAGTTTTATGGTGGGTCTACAACATAGCCCATGGTATGTATGCGGCTTATTCATACAATGCGTGTACATATTTGACCGAAAAGAGGTCCTTCGTGTGACATGGTGGAATCGCTGGAGATTCTGATAAGTCAACAAGTGGTTGACCGGCTCTTGCCACATCATGACAGTCAGTTTTCGGCTTTCTCTACTCAAGTGCTGAGCCAGGTGAACCGGAAGCAAAATCGTAGTAGTTCTCCCTTTGCTACCCTAGCCAATAGAGCGGAACGTAGGATAGCAACAACAGGAGCTGGGCAACCCAGCTATTGACCCAAGACATGATTCGGAGGTGATGCATATAAGGCCAAACTCGCGATGCCGAAGTATGCTGCAAAACTTGTTCAGACTTTGTTGGCAACTCAATTGTTCCCGTACCAAGCCCCTGGCAAGTTTAAGCCGGGGTATATCTATGAAACAACCATAGGAGGCGTATTCATTTGCAGCAAGACGCGGAGAATTAGTATTGGTAATGTGAATTGGGACCTGAGCGATATGCCAAAGATTACTTGATATATATAAAGGCCACGACCCCGACTATTTGATATGCCCTAGGTCGAAGGCAGAGGAGAAAAGCATGTTACAGGCTCAAAAAAGAGTGCGGTCTACAAAAAGTTATTTTGGACCTCCTATCGCACGTTTGCACCGCCTGTCATCGGCAAGGAGATTCCTTGAAGGAAGTCACCCCGTAGGTGAGTGTACGGATCCGAAATCCGATAGAGTCAGTTTTAGATCTTTCTCCTTTGCGCCACCTGTTTTTAAGAGGTAATGAAGAAAGAAAAAGGAAAGTAGATAAAAATGTTACCGAGGTGCTTGCAGACTTGTCCGTATTATGCTTCCGCCAATGCCCATGGTATCCTAAGTGCGTAGTTATGTATGCACGGTATAGTTTTAACGGGTATATGAGATGGGAAACGGAAGCCAAACTTCTATTTCTGCTCCGGATTTGATCGATCTTTGGGGGGAAATTGCTTCTGGCCCCAGCATTTGGCTGGTGAACCGCTCTGTCGTCCCTATTGCCTAGCGTCCCCCTTCCTTTGTGTTCGGCATTGAGCTTGCTGGCCTGCTTGAGGACCCAACAGTTTCTGTTGGTATGATTAGCTGGTTTATTGGGGTGGACGTGAATCTGGCAGGGTCGGTCCAGTATCCTGTCTAGGTTGGATGGTCGTCTCTGTTCGCCTTGAATGGCTTTTTCCGTTGGCCGGGCTTGGGATTGCTGAATCCGGCATTGACCGCTGTGTCGCATGATCTTTCATTGTCATTACGACTATTGTGTTTGCTTTGTCATGGCTTGCCGTTGCCGTCTCGGATTTCGAAAGTGCCTGAGTCGCTAGCGCTATTGCTTCTACGAGTGAGCCAGATGTCTTCTCCCGTGCAAAAGTGGGTCATTAGAGCGGTAAGGGCTGTCATGGATCTAGGTCCTTCTTGACCAAGGTGGCGTGCAAGCCATTCATCCCGGATGCTGCGTTTGAAGGCCGCAAGGCCTTCCGCGTCCGGACAGTCAATGATTTGGTTCTTTTTAACTAAGAACCTGGTCTAGAGCTGCCTGGCTGACTCTCTGGGCTGCTGGACAATGTGACATATGTTCCTTGGAAGGTTTCGCGAAAGGCGTCCTCCAAATCTTCCCAGCTGCCATTAGAATTTTCCGGCAGACTGTTTAACTAGTACCGAGCTGGTCCTTTGAGTTTTAGTGGTAGGTATTTGATGGCATGAAGGTCGTCCCCACGGGCCATGTGGCTATGGAGGAGGAAGTCCTCAATCCATACCATGGGATCTGTTGTTCCATCGTATGATTCAATATTCATGGGTTTGAACCCGTCTAGGAATTGATGCTCCATTACTTCGTCTATGAAGCAAAGAGGGTGTGCGGCGCCTCTATGTTGGGCCACAGTACGACGTACCTCCAATGGAGTCCGTTTGCGGTTTTCGGCCCGGGCGTGGCTAGGTTTGTCACGTTCGAATAGGTGGCCGTCGTTGCATGTCGAGGTATGTCCTCGCGATCCGTAGGTCACTCTTGCGTGTTCTGCTCTGCTACCCAGGTCCTGTTGACGGTCGTGTGCACAACCCCAAGCTGTTTTGTTCATGCCTTTACGGCGAGGTGGGGCGGTTTGGTGTTCGGCTTGAGTTGCCGCTTTACCCAGACCAAGTTGTGGTCGACCTGATGCTCTATGCGATAATGGCACGGGCTCGAGCGCCCTGTCATCGCCCTGGGGTAGCAATCTACTCTTCGGGTAGCTTTTGGCTGGGCCACTAAGGCCGTATTCTTCGGCGGCTAGGAGTTCGGTCCATCTATCATTGAGCAGATCTTGGTCAGCTCGAAGTTGCTGCTGCTTCTTTTTCAGGCTCCTTGCAGTGGCTATTAGTTGGTGCTTCAAGCGCTCCTGCTCAAGACGTTCCTCAGGCACGATGAAATCCTCGGTGCCGATGCTCACCTCATCCTCAGAGAGCGGAAGGTAATTGTCGTCCTCGGAATCTTCGTACGTGGCCTGTTTACCAGGGCTAACCTGCCCATCTTCCCATTCATCTTGGTCATTAGCTATATCAACGGGGTCTTCGCTGTCTTCGGCATCATCGTCCATAGCGTCAATGTTCTCGTAGTCATAATCAAGTGTATTGGTTGAATCCTGGACCGTGGCTATGGACTGGGTGGTGGTTGGGAAGCTAAATTCTCCACCGCCGGCCCCTGGTTCAAGCCGGATATAGTTCGGCTGTGAGTCCTTCGCCAAGGATTGGTTTTTAACGAGTTTAGCACATTGCCCAAAGGCGAGCGCTGGAAGATGTCTGCGGCGCTGAATTGGAAGATCGATAAACGATCAAGCTCGACGTCCGCAGCCTCACGTGGTTCGGAACTTACGGTCAAAGATGAGTCCGGAGTTCCGCTAACAGAGACGTCGTGAGAGGTTAAGTCTATATGCGGCTCCAACACCGTGGAATCTATGGCCTCCATGGTGGGGTTGATCCTCCCGTCCTTGGGTTGCGCAGCTTGCTCCGGATCAAGGGCCAGAGTGGTTACAGGAGCAATCTCCTGGATGCAGCCTGATGACAGATTTAGGTCATGATCATCAGGGCGACCGGGAGCGGCTACCGCGGTCTCAAATCCGGTGAAGATCAAGTCTCCACGGGTGTCCGCAACATAGTTCAAGCTCCCAAATCTGACCTGATGGCCACGGGCGTAGCTTTCGATCTGCTCCAGATGGCCAAGCAAATTGTCCCGTAGTGCGAAGCCGCTGAACACGAAGATCTGTCCAGGGAGGAAAGTTTCTCCTTGGACAACGTCATTATGGATGATTGGAGGGGCCATCAAACCTTTTGGTGACAACATAGTGGAACTCTTAATGAAAGCACCAATGTCGGTGTCAAAACCGGCGGATCTCGGGTAGGGGGTCCTGAACTGTGCATCTAAGGTTGATGGTAATATGAGACAGGGGACATGATGTTTACCCAGGTTCGGGGCCTCTCTATGGAGGTAATACCCTACATCCGACTTGATTGATATTGATGAATATGAGTATTACAAGAGTTGATCTACCTCGAGATCGTAATGGCT
Source organism: Triticum aestivum (assembly GCF_018294505.1). Lineage (NCBI taxonomy): Eukaryota > Viridiplantae > Streptophyta > Magnoliopsida > Poales > Poaceae > Triticum > Triticum aestivum. Next base: position 470,815,636 of record NC_057800.1, on the reverse strand, counting down.
AAACCCTGGAGGTCTAGCTTGTATGGCTATGATAATGAGTCTCTTATCTGGACTAAGTCCTGCAGTTTATATAGACACCGGGAGGATCTAGGGTTACACAAATTCGGTTACAAAGAAAGGAATCTACATATCCGGTCGTCAAGCTTGCCTTCTACGCCAAGGAGAGTCCCATCCAGACATGGGTGTCGTCTTCGGTCTTCGTATCTTCACAGCCCATCAGTCCGGCCCATGGCTAATAGGCCGGACGCCTGAGGACCCCTTAGTCCAGGACTCCCTCACCCGTGCTGAGCGATGTCTGACCTCGTGAGGGAGGACTGCTTCCGCTCCATAGACGAGGAAGAACGGGGTCTCGCCCGTCGGCTTGGTGGTGGTGGTGCGGATGGACCACAGAACGAACTGGAGCTCATCGTGCCAGCCCCTGCCGCAGGCCTCGAGCTTCTTCTTGAAGGTCTTGGTCTTGAGGCCCCTCAGGACCTCCGCGTTGGCACGTTCGGCCTGGCCATTGCTCCTGGGGTGCGCTACCGAAGCGTAGCAGATCTGCGTTCCAAGGTTAGCACAATATGACTTGAAGAGATTACTAGTGAACTACGAGCCATTATCGGTGATGATGCAGTTGGGGACCCCAAAACGGCTCACGAGGCCCTTGATGAACTTGACCGTAGAGACAGCTGGGATGGTGCGGATGGCTTCAACCTCTGCCCACTTAGTGAACTTGTCGATGGCGACATAAAGGTATCGATAGCCCCCAGGCACCCATGGGAACGGGCCCAGGATATCTAGCCCCCACACTGCAAACGGCCACGAGAGTGGAATGGTCTAGAGGCCCTGAGCTGGCTGATGGATTTGCTTGGCATGGGATTGGCAGGCCTCGCAGGACTTCACTAGCTCAGTTGCGTCGTTGAGTGCTGTAGGCCAGTAGAATCCGCCATGGAATGCCTTGCCAACGAGGGTTCGTGATGACGAATGGTGCCCGCAGTCCCCGCCGTGTATGTCGGCTATAAGCTCCTTCCCCTACTCCCTGGAGATACAACACAGTGAAACGTCATTTGGCCGCTTCGTGTATACCTCACCGTCCCGGATGTAGTATGTTGTGGCCTGCCGGGCCACACGCTCCGCGTCCTCCTCCTTCTCCAGCAACGTCCCTTGCATCAGGTATTCCTTGAATTCCTTGGTCTAGCATCCCTCCTAGGGCTCGAGCGCCAAGAGTAGGCGTGCTCCCGAGGTCGGGCCACAGGCCGGGACTCCTGTGGCAGGCGGCTGCGGGAGTTCCTCCCGAGGCTGAGATGTTCTTGAAAGCGGTGGCGTTGCCGATGGCTTGAAGAGCCGCTCCTCAAAGACACCAAGCTCCTGGGGTTGTCGCTTGGATGCTCTTCTGGCGGTGTCGTCAGCTTCCTTGTTGGTGCCACAGGGCACGTGCTGCAACTCCAGGCCCTGGAATTGTTTATCCATCTTGCGCACCTCCGCGAGGTATGCTTCCATGTGTCCGTCCCTTGGCTCATATATCTTGTTGGAGAAGTTCACGAGGAGCTGCGAGTCGCCCCTAACGGTGAGGCGCTTTACCCCCAGTGCCGCTGCAGCCTTCAGGCCGGCTATGAGGCCTTCGTATTCTGCAATGTAGTTGGAGACCTTCTCGCTCTGCTGGAAGTAGAGCTGCACGGTGTAGTAGAGCTTGTCCTGAGTGGGCGAGATGAGCACTGCCCCAGCCCCCGCGCCCTGGCGCGTGAAGGCACCATCGAAATACATGACCCAGCCGTCGGGCACCTCGCTTCCCGGCGAGAGGGACCGGTCTTCGCCTACTTCAAGCACTGGGGCGTCTGTCCATTCTGGCACGAAATCAGCGAGCACGGCTCCCTTGATGACCCTGGTAGTGCTGAACTCCAACTGGAATGCTTGCAACTCGATGTTCCACTCAGCGACCCTTCCAGCAGAGTTGGGGCACCTGAGCACTCTCACCAATGGGTAGGCTAAAACGACCTTGATGGGGTGGCCATGAAAGTAGTGTCGCAGCTTTCGTGAGGCCACCAGGAGTGTGAGCAGGAGCTTCTGAGGCATGGGGTACCGTGCTCTTGTGTCCTGTAACACCGTGCTGACGAAATATACTGGGTGCTCGATGAGGGTGGGCATGCTGATGAGGCTTGCGTCTTCTGGAAGCTAGGGTGCCTCCTGAGGGGGTGGAGCCCCCGATGCTTGATCGCTTGCCGAGGCCTTTGGGGGCTAGAGGGCGTCGTCCTGCTGAGCTTGCTCTTCTGCTGTTGCTACGGCGACCCTTGTGGCGCCCTCCTGGTCTCGCGTCATCTCTGCTGGGGGTGTAGCTTGGCGCGACGCGCCCTTGGCTTGGTGTTCTTCCCGAACCGCTACTACGGCCGCGCTGGCGGAGTAGGGAGTGGCGGCAAGATAGAGCACTAGGGGCTCGAGGGGCCACGGCGCCACCATCACTGGGGGCCTAGTCAGGTATCTCTTGAGGTCTTTAAATGCTCGGTCCGCCTCCGAGGTCCACTTGAACCGGCCCTTCTTCTTCATTAGCTTGAAGAAGGGTAGGGCTTGCTCTCCTAGCTTGGAAATAAAGTTTCCCAACACAGTCACCCGTCCAGCAAGCTTCTGCATTTACTTGAGGGTTTGCGGTGGACTCATGTCTTCAATGGCCTTGACCTTTTCTGGGTTGGCCTCGATCCCCCTGTGGGACACAAGGAAGCCCAGCAGCTTGCCCAAAGGGACGCCAAACACGCAGTTCTCCGGGTTGAGCCGCATGTCCACCTGGCGGAGACTTTCAAAGGTCTCCTCCAGGTCTTGGATCAAGGTCCTTGCCTCCCGAGACTTTACCACGATGTCGTCGATGTAGGCTTCAGCGTTCCTCCTAAGCTGCCGACCCAAGGCGATGTGCATGAGCCGCTGGAAGGTTGTGCCTGCGTTGCGCAGTCCGAAAGGCATGCAAGTGTAGCAATACACCCCACACGGGGTCAGGAAAGGCCGTCTTCTCCACATCTTCTACCGCCATCTTGATCTGGTGATATCCTGAGAACGCATCCAGGAAGCACAGCAAGCCGCACTCGGCAGTGGAGTCGGCGATCTGGTCGATGCGCGGAAGCAGGAATGGATCTTGGGGGCAAGCCTTGTTGAGGTTGGTGAAGTCGACGCACATCCGCTCCTTCCCGCCTTTCTTGGGGATGACGACGGGGTTCTCCAGCCACTCTGGGTACCGAACCTCCCGAATGACACCCGCAGCCTCCAGCTTGCGAGTTTCTTGGACGATGAAAGCTTGCTTCTCCGTGGACTGCCGCCTCGCCTTCTGCTTCACGGGCGTATGTTGGGGCACACCTTTAGGTGGTGCTCTATCACCTCTCTTGGGACCCCCACCAGCTGATCGGGCTCCCAAGCAAACACTTCCTTGTTTGCATGCAAAAACCTCACCAACGCTTCCTCCTGATCAGGCTCGAGGTTGGCGCCTATGATAAAGGTCGCCCCTGAGGACCCGTCCTCCTCGATCGGCACTCGCTTGGTTTCTGCCTTGTCCTGAGTGACAAACTGCTTCTTCTTGGTTGGTGCGGCTCCCTTGGCCTTGGAGGTGTCCGAGTCCGAGGGCTGCGCTACTGCGGCAGTCTTGAGGGCGAGCTTGAGCATCATCAAGGCTTCCCTGGCGTCCCCCTTGATGGTGAGGACACCCTCGCTCCCCGGCATCTTCATGAGGTTGTAAGCCAGATGGGTTGCTGCCATGAACTGGGCTAGAGCTGGGTACTCGAGGATGGCGTTGTACGGGAGGCCGATGTGGGCGATGTCAAAGTCGATGAGCTCGACACGGTAGTTGTCGCACGTGCCGAAGGTCACAAGGAGGCGGATCTGCCCAGGGAGCGGGCGGAGCCTCCACCGACCCACGAGAAAGGCCTGCTAGGGCGGAGCCGCTCGAGCGGTACGTGAAGAAGGCTAAAGGCCTCGACGGAGAGCACGTTGAGGCCGGCGCCGCCGTTGATGAGCGTCTTGGTGATGGATACGTGGCAGATGGTGGGTGTTCAAAGCATTGGGAGCGCACCTGAGCCGACAGTGGAGGCGGGATGATCCCCTGAGTCGAATGTGAGGTCAGCCTCGGGCACGGCCCAGCCTGGCGGAGCCCCCGGGCGGTTGGAAGTGGCGCCGATCTGGCGAAAGAACGGCTTGACGTAACGGTCTGAGGGTGGTGCTTGCGAGCCGCCGAGGAGGGCCGCAACCGCATGGTGCGTCGGTGCCCCGTAGCGCGCAACAAAGAGGCCGCGCAACTCCTCCCAGGACGCCACCGTGGATCGGGGGAGGTTGAGCAGCCAGGCGCGTGGTGTGCCAGTGAGGGCCATGGGAAGCTAGTTGGCCATGACCTTGTCGTCGCTCCCGGCCTTAAGGATGGCTTCCTCATACGCCAGGAGGAAAGCCGATGGGTCCGCCGTGCCGTCGTGCATCTCCGGCTTGAAATTGGGTGGCCACTTCACCTGCCGCAGGGCGGGAGCAAGGGCTCGGAGCCCCCGAGCGCCACTGTGAGCACCCGTAGATCCGTCCGGCGGGGCGGCGCCAGCCATGGAGAACGGGCGCGAAGATGGTGGAGCGTGAATCGACTGAAGAAAAACTCTGGCGCACCCCCTACCTAGCGCGCCAAATCTCGGATCACGGGTTCCGGCAAAAACCCTCAAGGTTCGAACACTGGGGTGCGCACGAAGATCTCCCCCTACCGATCCACGTCCTAGCTCAGCCAAGATCTTACGAACTAACTCGATGAACTCACAACACAAAGGACACAAGACTTATACTGGTTCGGGCCATCGTTGTGGTGTAATACCCTACTCAAGTGTGGTGTGGTGCCTCTTGGGCTGAGGAGTAATAGTACAAGGGGAAGAACAGCCTCCTGCGGAGAGGTGTTCTTGTGCTCGGTGAACTTGTGGTTGTTATGGTCTCTCTCAGCCAGACCGATTGATCGATCCCCTAGCTACAGTGGTGGCTAGTGCAATTTATAGAGGCCCTGGTCCTCTTCCCAAATATTGAGTGGGAAGGGAGCCAACAATGGCCAATTCAAAAGAGGACAGCTAGTACAACTTATCCTGACAAAGCAGTCTTCGCCTGCCAAAGGCTCTGGTGGTGACGTCGTCTTGGGCTCCACGGTGACCTCCGTCTTGCCGTCCTGCTGGTCTTGGTCTCGTTGCACCGACATGGAAACCTTTGCTTGACGCCTCGGTACTCCGCGCCTGCGCCTGCTTCCTTAGCACCGAAGAGGAAACAAGGACACTGTGCGCGCTGGCGCCCGCCTGGCGCCTGCCTGGCCGTGGTCGTCATGGCTCACGTCACTAGAACCTTGCTACATTTTCCTGGCCTTGAACTCTCTGCCCCTCGCGAGCCAGCCTGGTGAGGCCGCTCCTGAGGAGGTCTTGGGTCGCTCCCCTCGTGAGGCTTGGCCCCTCGCGAGGGTCTTGAGTCCTTGCTGGTGAAGATGGGCCATACGGGCCCACTTGTAGAGCCACGTCGTGGGCCGTAGGCAGGAAAGTCTAGGGACCCCCGTTCCCAGAATGCTGACAGAATCATGGCATCTTGCATTGTGTGAGGGCATGAGGAGAATACAGTGGCCCTAGTGGCTTCTTGGGGAGCATTGTGCCTCCACACCACTCCAACCAAGACGTACTTCCTCTCAAAGGGAAGGAACTTCAGTAACACATCCTTGTCTCCACCGGCTCCACTCTTGGTTATCTCTTACCTTTACATGTGCAAACTTTTATTGTGTTGTATCCCTTGCCTGCTTGTGTGCTTGTTGTTGGCATCATATAGGTTGCTCACCTAGTTGCACATCTAGACAACTTATTTTGATGCTAAGTTTAATTTGGTCAAGAAAAGATGAAAATTGTTAGTTGCCTATTCACCCCCTCCCCCTCTAGTCAACCTTATTGATCCTTTCAATTGGTATCAGAGACCCGTCTCTATATTAAGGACTTTGCCATTCGAAGAGTATGGTTGACACCACAGACGAGGTGGAGGAGCACCCCGGTGCGAGTCCCACTTTGTCTGCGGCCGGGGGGGATCCTCAGTCTCTCGTGATGAGTTCAATGTGGCCTTGGACACATTGAAAACCTCCATGACGGCCGAGGTCAAAGGCAAGCTTAATAATTTTCCTGATAGTCCTAAAAATTATCCACTGCACCATTGGAAGTGGTCGATCCCACTAACAAGGTGATGGATGATAACTCCAAAAAGGGGAAAGCTACTAGTGATGAAGTTCCTTTGACTAGTGGTAGAAGTGGAAATGGCATCTTTGCCCATGTTGAATCCCCTCTTACTTATGGAGGACCGGTTCCCTCCACGCATATGAATCATGTTGGTCCTCCTGCTAAACTTGTGAAAAATGAGGATTTTGCCTCTTGGGTGTAGCGCTTTAAACGTCATTTAACTCATAGCTCTACTAATCTTTGGAGAATTATTGAGCAAGGTTTCTACCCGCATGACCCAAACAACTTCACTCTTAGAGAAGCCGCGGATCATCAATTCGTGATGAAGCGCCGCAGCGAGGTCACACAGCCTGCTAGCTTTTGCATTTCCTTAAGAGTCTGTGGCGGACTCATCCTTTCTATTGCCTTGACCTTCTCCGGATTTGCCTCGATCCCCCTATGTGACACCCGAAAGCCCAACAGCTTGCTGGAGGGGATTCCAAGCACACATTTCTCCGGATTGAGCCGCAGGTCCACCTTGCGCAAGCTGGCGAACGTATCTTCCAGGTCCTTGATGAGGGTCCTTGCCTCCCGAGATTTCACCACTATGTCGTCGACGTAGGCCTCAGCATTCCTCCTGAGCTACTGGCCCAGAGTGATGTGCATGAGCCATTGGAAGGTTGCCCCGGTGTTGCGTAGCCCAGAGGGCATGCAGGTGTAGCAGTAAACACCACACGGGGTCGAGAAGGCTGTCTTCTCGACATCCTGCTGTGACGCCCCGAGACCAATGTGCTAGGTGTCTTCCAGTTATTCGCTATTGTTGTCGTGTCTTTCGCTTGCATGTTGCATATTGCCATGTCATCATCCGCATTGCATTTGCATGTTTTCAAAACTTGCATTCGTCCGGGTTCCCCCAGTTCCGTCCGTTGTCCGTTCTGAGCCCAGACACACTTGCACGCGCCCGCGGCACGTCCAAAATATTACTTTATAAGTGGCCAAAAAATATTCTTGAAATGGGATGAAAGTTGGCATGCGGTGTTGTTATGTTGTCAGTAGGCCACCTGCCAAGTTTCATCACATTCGGAGTCTGTTTGATGCCCCAACGGATTACTATAGCGACAGTATAGTCGGTCTAACGTCGGACGTTTTCAGTCTCCGGAAACCTTGTCGGGCTGCATTTCTGTCTCTCTCTTCTCAGCCTGAGACCTCTCCTACACAGCCCACAAACCCAACCTAGTCCACCCTCGCGCCCGGAACCGTCCGAAACCACCCCTAGATCCAAACCCTAGCCTCCCCGGCTATAAATAGAACCCCCTCCTTCCAAATCTGGACATTCCTTTCCCTCCTCCTCGATTTCCGTGCCCCCAATCATCAGATTCGCGCCGCTCCAGCCTCTAGCCGCCACTTGTTGCCGTCGCGGCTGCATCTCCAGCCAATCCCTGCACGCCACCTCACTCACCGGCACCCCCTCAGCCAACCAGAAGCATCCACGTCGCCCGCTCCACCTCACCAGCGCGCGCCCCGCCACCGCTGGCCCGCCGAAGCCCATCGCCAGCCCGTGCCGGGCCAATCCGGGCCCGAGCCGCACGCCCGCTCGCAGCGCCGCCCGGTTGCCTGGCCTGAGCCACCGTCGCCCATTACACCAGCTCCTTCGCCCCGAGCTCCTCCGCGCCTCTGCCTACCTTGCCGCTGTCCCGCGCCGGCGAGCGCCACCGGAGCTCCACTGGACCTGCAACCAGGCGCCGCCACCGCTTTCCCTGGCCGTTTGCCCTGCTCCCATCTCTCTCCTGTAACCTCTCTCTCTCCATGGCCAGGAAGCCGAGCCGCTGCTGTCGGTTGTCGCTGGCCCCGTTGGCACCGTCACCCGGCCGGATCCGGCTTCCCTAGTCCCGGATCTGCTCGTTCCCGTCCTTCCCGCTTCGTCCCATCGCCAGAGTACGCAAGCCGCCACCGCTCGTCCTCGTCGGGAGGAGGACGACGCCATCCACGTCGCTGGCCTCGTCTACTTAGGCGGGCCGCGTCCCCGTGAGGCCCGGCCCAGCTCCACTCCAGCCCGCAACCGAGCTGCTCAGTTGCAGCGTTCCTGCCCAACCTCCACCGCCTTGGGCCAAAGCCCATGGGTGAGCATCCCCCAGCGCCTCATGTTTTTTCCTTTTCCCTGCTGTTGGGTCAGCAGATTCGGCCCATGTATGTTTTTTTAGCATATGAGATTTTAGCTATTTATCCTGAATTGCCAGTTTTGCAGAAAAGCCCTCTTACTTCATTCATTTAATAACTAACAAACCGTGCATCATATGTAAAAACTTTATATATGTAGAATGCTTTGAATTTTGTGTAGATTAATAATTTCCAGCTTTCATCCATATTAAAAATGTCTAAAATGATGTTTTTTTAAATTTTGCTTAAATGCCATGTTAAAATGATTTAATTCATAACTAAATAACCGTAGCTCCATTTTAAATAATCTTTATATGTAAATGGGGTAGAAAAATGCATATATTAACATGGTGTACTTGATTTGCATGTTAAACAACTCTAATATATGATTTAGGGCAGAACAATACCAAATCCATAATTTGCATATGAGGATTTTCCGGACTTGTTGTTTGTTGTTTCGGCCTCATTTAAACTTGCCTAGATAGGTAGTTTTCTTATGCCTCACCTCTTGCCATGATTATAACATTTAATATTGTTGGCTACATAAACGAGAGTGAATTAAATGATTGAATGTGGTGTTTCGTCAATATGCAACTCGTTGCATATTGAGCTCCACTTAACTTGTAGTTTTGCTTGTGCACTTTGCCGTGCCATGTTTCTTTAATCGAACATGCATCATACTTGTTTGCGCATCATGCCATGTTTACGTGATGGTTGTTTACTATGTTGTTTTCTTTTTTCTGGTGTTGCTTCTTCGGGTTAGTTCCGATAACGTCGCGTTTGTGAGGATTCGTTCGACTTCGTCCGTTTGTCTTCTTCATGGACTCGTTCTTCTTCCTTGCGGGATCTCAGGCAAGATGACCATACCCTCGAAATCACTTCTATCTTTGCTTGCTAGTTGCTCGCTTTATTGTTATGTCGCACTACCTACCACTTGCTATATCATGCCTCCCATATTGCCATGTCAAGCCTCTAACCCACCTTCCTAGCAAACCGTTATTTGGCTAAGTTACCGCTTTTGCTCAGCTCCCCTTATAGCGTTGCTAGTTGTAGGTGAAGCTGAAGTTTGTTCCATGTTGGAACATGGATATGTTGGGATATCACAATATCTCTTCTTTTAATTAATGCATCTATATACTTGGTAAAGGATGGAAGGCTCGGCCTTATGCCTGGTGTTTTGTTCCACTCTTGCCGCCCTAATTTCCGTCATACCGGTGTTATGTTCCTTGATTTTGCGTTCCTTACACGGTTGGGTGTTATGGGAACCCCTTGATAGTTCGCTTTGAATAAAACTCCTCCAGCAAGGCCCAACCTTGATTTTACATTTGCCTAACAACCTATACCTTTCCCTCGGGAGTAATTAACTTGAGGGTCATCTTTATTTTAACCCCCCGGTCTAGTGCTTCTCTAAGTGTTGGTCCAACTGGGCAACTAGCGGGGCCACCTCGGGGCAACTTGAGGGCTGGTTTTACTTGTAGCTTGACCTATCCAATGTGTCCTGAGAACGAGATACGTGCGACTCCTATCGGGATGTCGACACATCGGGCGGCTTTGCTTGTCTTGTTTTACCATTGTCGAAATGTCTTGTAATCGGGATTCCGAGACTGATCGGGTCTTCCCGGGAGAAGGAATATCCTTCGTTGACCATGAGAGCTTGTGATGGGCTAAGTTGGGACACCCCTGCAGGGTTTGAACTTTCGAAAGTCGTGCCCGCTGTTATGGGCAGATGGGAATTTGTTAATATCCGGTTGTAGAAAACTTGACACTTAACTTAATTAAAATGAATCAACCGCATGTGTAGTCGTGATGGTCTCTTCTCGGCGGAGTCCGGGAAGTGAACACAGTTTTTGTGTTATGCTTGAATGTAAGTAGTTTCAGGATCACTTCTTGATCACTTCTAGTTCACGACCGTTGCATTGCTTCTCTTCTCGCTCTTATTTGCGTAAGTTAGCCACCATATATGCTTAGTGCTTGCTGCAGCTCCACCTCACTACCCTTTCCTATCCATAAACTTAAATAGTCTTGATCTAACGGGTGTGAGATTGCTGAGTCCTCGTGACTCACAGATACCTCCAAACAGTTGCAGGTGCTGATTATACCAGTGCAGGTGGCACAACCGAGCTCAAGTGGGAGCTCGATGAAGATCTTGATCGTTGTTTTGTGTCTTTTCTGGTTGATCAGTAGTGGAGCCCAGTTGGGCGATCGGGGTCTAGTATTTGGGGTTGTCTTCTTTTATTTTGGTTCCGTAGTCAGACCTTGATTGTACTCTGGATGATGTATGTTTAACTTGAATTTGTGTGAAGTGGCGATTGTAAGCCAACTCTTTATCCCTTTCTTATTCTGTACATGCGATTGTGTGAAGATTACCCCTCCTGTGACAAACCTACCATGCGGCTATGCCTCTAAGTCGTGCCCAGACACGTGGGAGATATAGCCGCATTGTGGGTGTTACACCTGCACCGCCATCTTGATTTGGTGATACCCTGAGAATGCAACTGGGAAGCATAGAAGGTCGCATTCGGTAGTGGACTCGACGATCTGGTCGATGTGCGGAAGTGGAAAGGGGTCTTGAGGACACGCCTTGTTGAGGTTGGTGAAGTCGACGCACATGTGTTCCTTCCGGCCTTTTTTAGGTACCACGACCGGTTTCGCCAGCCATCTTGGGTTCCACACCTCCGAAATGACACCAGCATCTTGCAGCTTGCAAGTTTCTTCGACAATGAATAACTGCTTCTCTACGGACTGCCGTCGTGCCTTCTGCTTCACCGGGCGTACATTGGGGCACACATTGAGGTGATGCTGAATCACCCCCTTGGGACTCCGACCAGGTCCTTGGGCTCCCATGTGAACACCCCCTTGTTCGTGCGTAAGAAATCGACCAGTGCCTTTTCTTGGTCTGGGGCGAGGTTGGCGCCTATGGTGAAGGTGGCTCCTGATGACCCATCTTGGTTGATTGGTACCTGCTTTGTTTCGGACTGGTACTGAGAAAACATCTGCTTCTTCTTTGCTGGCGCAGCCCCCAGGGCTTCTAGGACCTCTCTCGCTTATGGCCGCGCGGCAGCCGCGACCCTGAAGGCGAGCTTGAGAGCCGCTAGTGCCTCCTTGGTGTCCTCAGACACAGTAAGGGTGCCGGTGCTTCCCGGCATCTTCACGAGGTTGTAGGCGGGGTGAGTCGCTGCCATGAACTTGGCCAGGGCCGGGTACCGAAGGATGGTGTTGTATGGGAGGCCGATACGGGCGATGTCGAAGTCGATGAGCTCGGTGCGGTAGTTTTCGCGGGTACCCAAAGGTGACGGGGAGGCGGATTTGCTCTAGAGGGCTGGTGGAGCCGTCGACGACCCCGAAGAATGGCTTGCTGGGGTGGAGCCGGCCGTGCGACATGTGGAGCAAGACAAAAGCCTGCACGAAGAGCACATTGAGTCCAGCCCCGCCAGCGATGAGGGCCTTGGTTACCGCCACGTTTCAGATGGTGGGGGTGCAAAGCATCAGGAGCGCGCCTGCGCCCGCGGTGGTCACATGATGGTCTCTCGAGTCGAAGGTGAGGTTGGCCTCGGGTGCCGCCCACCCCGAAGGAATCCCCTGTTGCACGTAGGCGGCACCTACTTGACGAAATAACTGCTTGATATGGCGGTCCGATGGCGGCGCCTGAGAGCCGCCGAGGAGGGCTACGATGGCGTGCTGGTGCCGTGAAGTGCGCGATGAAGAGGTCGTGCATCTCTTCCCAGGAGGCCACAGAAGACTCCGGCAGACTGAGAAGCCAGGCGCGCGGTATGCCCGTGTGGGCCATGGGGAACCAATTAGCCATGACCTTGTCATCGCCGCATTTCACCCAGACGGCCTCCTCATATGCCCGGAGGAAGCTCGCCGGGTCCACCATGCCATCGTAGCGAGGTGGCATCCCTGGCTTGAACTTGCGCGGCCACCGTACCTGCCGCAAGGCGGGGGCGAAGGCCCGGAGCTCCACAGGGCCTCCGCGCGTTCCTGTTGGCCCAGACGGAGAAATCATGTTGCAAGTAATAATGTGAACTTGATATGTGTTCGATATTTTGATAGTATGTATGTTCTGATTCCCTTAGTGGTGTCATGTGAACGTCGACTACATGACACTTCACCATATTTGGGACTAACCGAATGCATTGTGGAGTAGCAATTAGATGATGGGCTGCAAGAGTGACGGAATCTTAAACCCCATTTTATGCACTATTTCGTAAGGGACCGATTGGATCCAATAGTTTAATGTTATGGTTAGAATGTATTCTTAATACTTTTCTCATAGTTGCGGATGCTTGCGGGGGGGGGGGGGGGGGGGGGGGTTAATAATAAGTAGGAGGCTTGTTCAAGTAAGAACAGCACCTAAGCACCGGTCCACCCACATATCAAATTATCAAAGTATCAAACATGAATCAAACCAACATGGTGAAAGCGACTAGATGAAAATCCCGTGTACCCTCAAGAACGCTTTGCTTATCATAAGAAACCGTTTTGGCATGTCCTTTGCCTCAAAAGGATTGGGCTATCTTGATTTATTTTTTCTACTATTATCATTACTTGCTTGTTACAAATTATCTTGCTATCTAACTACTATGCTACTTACAATTTCAGCACTTGCAGACATTACCTTGCTGAAAACCACTTGTCATTTCCTTCTGCTCCTCGTTGGGTTCGACACTCTTACTTATTAAAAAGAGCTACAATTGATCCCCTATACTTGTGGGTCATCAAGGCTATTTTCTGGCACCGTTTCCGGGGAGTGAAGCGCCTTTGGTAAGTGGAATTTGGTAAGGAAACATTTATATAGTGTGCTGAAATTTATTGTCACTTGTTACTATGGAAAACAATCCTTTGAGGGGTTTGTTCGGGGTATCTTCACCTTGACCGGAACCACAATTAGCTACCCCTCAACCTACTGCACCTACTGAAAATATTGAATATGAAATTCCTTCGGGTATGATAGAACAACTACTAGCTAATCCTTATGCAGGAGACGAAACCAAACATCCTGATATGCACTTGATATATGTAGAACAAATTTGTGGATTGTTCAAGCTTCCAGGTTTACCCGAAGATGAAGTTATGAAGGTTTTCCCTTTCTCTTTGAAGGGAAAAGCATTGGCATGGTATAGGCTATGCGATGTTATTGGATCCTGGAATTAGAACGATTGAAATTGGAGTTCCATCAAAAAAATTATCCTATGCATCTAGTTCATCGTGATCGGAATTATATATATAATTTTTGGCCTCATGAAGGAGAAAGTATCACTCTAGCTTGGGGGAGGCTTAAGTCAATGTTATACTCATGACCCAATCATAAGCACTCAAGAGAAATTATTATCCCGAATTTTTATGCTTAGCTTTCTCATAATGATCAAACCATGCTTGATACTTCTTGTGCTTGTTCTTTTATGAAGAAGACTATTGAATTCTGGTGGGATCTTTTGGAAAGAATTAAATGCAACTCTGAAGATTGGGAACTTGACGAAGGTAAAGAGTCAGGTATTCAACTTAAGTGTGATTGTGTTAAATCTTTTATGAATACTGATGCTTTTCAAAAATTTATCACTAAATATGGACTTGACTCTGAGATAGTAGCTTCCTTTTGTGAATCATTTTCTACTCATGTTGATCTCCCTAAGGAGAAGTGGTTTAAATATCACCCACCTATTAGAGAAGAAATTAAAGAACCGGTACTAGTTAAATAAGAAACTATAATTTATAATATTGATTCAGTTGTTCCTACTGCTTATATTGAGAAACCACCTTTCCGTGTTAGGATAACGGAACATGCTAAAGTCTCAACTGTGGTCAACAAAAGCTATATTAGACAACCTAAACCTGATGAAAAAACTAAAGTAGAACCTAGTATTGCTATGGTTAAGGATCTCTTGGAACTGTTGGAAGAAAATGTAGATGGGCATGTTATTTACTTCTGTGAAGAAGCTGCTAGAATTGCCAAACCTGGTAAAAAGGATAAACATAGACCTGTTGTTGGCATGCCCGTTGTCTCAGTTAAAATAGGAGATCACTGTTATCATGGTTTATGTGACATAGGTGCTAACGTGAGTGCTATTCCTTATTCCTTATATCAAGAAATTATGAATGACATAGCACCCGCAGAGATAAAAGACATAGATGTTACTATCGAACTTGCTAATAGAGACACTATATCACCAATTGGGATTGTTAGAGATGTTGAAGTCTTGTGTAGGAAAATAAAATACCCTACTGATTTTCTTGTTCTTGGTTCCCAAAAGATGACTTCTGTCCCATTATCTTTGGTATACCTTTCTTGAACACTGTTAATGCTAGAATAGGCTGTGAGAAGCAAACTGTCGGTGTTAGTTTTGGTGGTGACTCTCGTGAGTTTAATTTTTCCAAGTTTAGTAGAAAACTTCATAAAAAATAATTTCCTAGTAAAGATGAATTAATTGGTCTTGCTTCTATTGTTGTGCCTCCTACTGATCCACTAGAACAATATTTGCTAGACCATGAAAATGATTTCCATATGCATGAAAGAAATGAAATAGATAAGATTTTCATTGAACAACGTCCTCTACTTAAACACAATTTGCCTATTGAAACTCTAGGAGGTCCTCCTCCACCTAAAGTTGATCATGTGTTCGAATTAAAACAATTGCCGGACACTTTGAAATATGCTTATCTTGATGAAAAGAAGATATATCTTGTTATTATTAGTGCTAACCTTTCAGAACATGAAGAAGAATGATTATTGAAAGTTCTAAGGAAGCCCCAAGCTGCTATTGGATATACTCTTGATGATTTAAAGGGCATTAGTCCCACTCTATGTCAGCACAAAATTAATAGGGAACCTGATGCTAAACCCGTTGGTGATCACCAACGTCGGTTAAATCCGAAGATGAAAGAAGTGGTAAGAACGAAAATATTAAAACTTCTAGAAGTAGGTATAATCTATCCTATAGCTGATAGTAGATGGGTAAGTCATGTTCATTGTGTCCCTAAAAAGGGAGGTATTATTGTTGTTCCTAATGATAAGAATGAACTTATTCCACAAAGAATTGTTACAGGTTATAGAATGGTAATTGATTTTAGAAAATTAAACAAAGCAACTAGAAGAGATCATTACCCTCTGCCTTTTATTGAACAAATGCTAGAAAGATTATCTAAGCACAAACATTTTTGCTTCCTTGATGGATATTCTGGTTTTTCACAAATACCTATTTCTCAACCTAATCAAGAAAATACCACTTTTACCTGGCCCTTTTGAACTTATGCTTATAGACGTATGCCTTTCGGTTTATGCAATGCACCTACTACCTTTCAAAGATGTATGACTACTATATTCTCTGACTTTTGTGAAAAGATTGTTGAAGTTTTCACGGATGATTTCTCTGTTTATGGGAAGTATTTTGATGATTGTTTAAGCAATCTTGATCGAGTTTTGCAGAGATGTGAACAAACAAATCTTGTCTTGAATTGGGAAAAGTGCCACTTTATGGTTAATGAAGGTATTGTCTTGAGTCATAAAATTTCTGAAAGAGGTATTGAAGTGGACAAAGCTAAGGTTGATGCATTTGAGAAAATGCCATGTCCTAAAGATATCAAAGGTATTCATAGTTTCCTAGGTCATGCAGGTTTCTACAGGAGATTTATCAAAGACTTTTCTAAAATTTCTAGGCCTCTTACAAATCTTCTACAAAAGTACATTCCATTTGTTTTTATGATGATTGTTTAGAAGCCTTTGAAACACTCAAGAAAGCCTTAATATCTGCACATATTGTTCAACCACCTGATTAGAACTTGCCTTTTGAAATTATGTGTGATGCTAGTGATTATGCTATTGGTGTTGTTCTAGGACAAAGAGTTAATAAGAAACTGAATGTTCTTCATTATGCTAGTAAAACTCTAGACATTGCTCAACGAAATTATGCTACTACTGAAAAATAATTCTTAGCGGTGGTGTTTGCTTGTGATAAATTTAGACCTTACATTGTTGATTCAAAAGTAATTGTTCACACCGACCATGCTGCTATTAAATATCTTACGGAAAAGAAAGATGTTAAACCTAGACTTATTCGATGGGTTCTCTTGCTACAAGAATTTGATTTACATATCACTGATAGAAAAGGAGCTGAGAACCCCGTAGCTGATAACTTGTTTAGGCTTGAATATGTGCCTAATGACCCACTACCTATTGATGATAATTTTCCTGATGAGCAGTTAGCTGTAATAAATGTTGCTCAAAACACTCCTTGGTATGCTGACTATGCTAATTACATTGTTGCTAAGTATTTACCACCTAGCTTTACATAGCAACAAAAGAAAAAAAAATCTTTTATGATTTAAGACATTACTTTTGGGATGACCCACATCTTTATAAAGGAGTAGATGGTATTATTAGACGTTGTGTACTTGAGCATGAACAGGGAAAAATCCTATGGAAATGTCACTCCGAAGCTTATGGAGGGCATCGTGTTGGAGATAGAACTGCTCACAAGGTATTGCAATATGCATTTTATTGGCCTACTCTCTTCAAGGAAGCCCGTAAGTTCGTCTTATCTTGTGATGAATGCCAAATAATAGGTAATATCGGTAAAAGTCAAGAAATGCCTATGAATTATTCACTTGTTGTTGAACCATTTGATGTTTGGGGATTTGATTACATGGGACCTTTTCCTTCCTCTAATGGGTATACACATATTTTGGTTGCTGTTGATTATGTTACTAGAAGCTATTCCAACTAGTAGTGCTAATCACAAAACCTCTATTAAAATGCTTAAGGAAGTTATTATCCCAAGGTTTGGAGTCCCTAGATATTTAATGACTGATGGTGGTTCACACTTTATTCATGGTACTTTCTGTAAAATGCTTGCCAAGTGTGATGTTAACCATAGAATTGCATCACCTTATCATCCTCAGTCATGTGGTCAACTTGAACTTAACAATAGAGAAATAAAATTAATCTTGCAAAGGACTGCCGATAGGTCCCGAAAGAATTGGTCTAAGAAATTAGATGATGCACTTTGGGCTTATAGAACATCATATAAAAATCCCATGGGTATGTCTTCTTATAAAATGGTTTATGGAAAAGCTTGTCATTTGCCTCTTGAATTAGAACATAAAGCATATTGGGCAATCAAGGAACTCAACTATGATTTCAAACTTGCCGGTGAAAAGAGGTTATTTGATATTAGCTCATTAGATGAATGGAGAACCCAAGCTTATGAAAATGCCAAGTTGTTTAAAGAAAAAGTCAAAAGATGGCATGATAAGAGAATCCAAAAGCGTGAGTTTAAAGTAGGAGAATATGTTCTTTTGTACAACTCTCATTTCAGATTCTTTGCGGGAAAAATCCTCTCAAAATGGGAAGGCCCCTATGTCATCAAGGAGGTTTATCATTCTGGAGCCATCAAAATAAATAGTGCCGAAGGTACTACCCCGAAGGTTGTTAATGGGCAGCGAATAAAACATTATATATCAGGTACGCCCATTAATGCTGAAAGTAATATTATCCAAACTTTTACACGGGAAGAACGCATAAAATAGTCCTTCCGGAATACTCCAGAATCATGAAAATAAGGAGGTACGTGATACGGTAAGTAAACGGACTCCAAAAAATCCGCAAAAATATTTTTTGTCGGTTTTGGAATATCAGAAAATTAGGAAAATAAGAAACTTCCAGGAAGCATACCCTGGTGGGCACAAGACACCAGGGAGCACCTGGGTTGCCAGGCGTGCCCAGGTGGGTTGTGCCCACCTGGGGTACCTTCCGGACTCCGTTTTTCTACAGCTTGCTTGTTTCCCAAGATAAAAAAATATTTATATACCCCCTGAACCTGTTGACCACCGTCTCGCGAAGAAATCTTTTGTTTTCTTTTCTTGCTGCTTTCCTGTGAGATCTGAAAATATGTCATCCCAAGACTCTAAGGGTGAGAGCTATGTCACTGATTTCATCGCAAACCCCAAGTCTTATGGGGATGTGGAGCACTATAGCTGGAATTTCGAAGAGAATGAAGATGAATCAGTTCCTTCCTGCTTCAAAAATGAAAGCATGGAGGCATTATGCAAGAGCATAATAAAGCTCGAGATGGAGAATGATGAGTTGAGGGTAGACAACTTTATCCTCCGGAGCAAGTTGGAGGAAAAGAAGGGAAACCCTCTACTTCTTCATCACCACCACGTTCTTCTTCATCACCAAAAGAGAATTGAGTATCAGGTAAGGGCACTCCCCTTGGCTTCCGCCAAGCTTGGGGGAGGTGCCCCGATATCGTATCATCCCCACTATCTTTTGCATTTACTTATTTTAGTTCGATCTTTTGCTTTAGATGAATAAAAGTTTAGTTTGATCCTTTCTTTTCGAGAGTTTGCTTAGTGACCTATCCTTGTAATCATGTGTGAGATATATAATAAAGTGTAGTTTGAGTTTTTGCTTTCTTTATTTTTCATGTTGAAATTAAAAGAAAGGAAATAAATAAAAAGAAAGCAAATAAATGAAAAAGATCATATGCTAATCTTATGGTAGGTGATGACACCACATAAGGAAAAGTATAAGTAGAAAATTTTGTTAGAGATTGACAAACATAGCATTAGTCAATGATGCAACTCATGAAAGAATTAATAATGGAAGAGAAGATTCACGTATAAATATACTATCCTAGAAATCTTTTGTGATTGTGAGCCCTCATCAAAATATTATAAGCCAAAATTGTTGACATTGGACAAGGAAGACAACCTAATGGTTTATGTTTGTTTATATTCATATATAAGTCATATTGTCATAGATCCTTTAACATGTGGTTCTTGCCCCTACCTTTGCTAGCCAAAAAAATCCGCACTAAGTAGAGATACTACTTGTGCATCCAAAAACCCTTAAACCCAAATCTTATTTTCAAGAGTCCACCATACCTACCTAGGGATTGAGCAAGATCCCTCAAGTAAGTTGTCATCGGTGCAAAAAGGCAATAAAAATTGCTTCTAAAAGTGTGAGATCATTTAGTGTAAGAGAAAATTGAGCGTTGCACGAACTTGTGATGGTGAATAATAAAAGTGACAGACTGCATAATAAAGGTCGCTATCACAAGGGGCAATGCAACATGATATTCTTTTGCATTAAGGGGTGAGCATACAAACAAATAAGCGCATGGCAACCTTTGCTTCCCTCTACAAAGGGCCTATATTTTACTTTTATGTATTTATTTTATGCAAAGAGTCAAAGTTTTCCCTCTATTCCTTTTTATTTTTCTCCTTTTGCAAGCATCATGCGGTGAGGAAAGATCTAGGCACATATGTCTAGTTGAATATATATAGCGTGAGTTATTATTGTTGACATCACCCTTGAGGTGAATACGTTGGGAGGCGAAACTACAAGCCCCTATCTTTCTATCTGTCCGGTTGAAATGTTTTGCTCATGTGTACGAGGAGAGTGTTAGCAATCATGGAAGACTATATGATGGTTGAGTATGTGAACTTGCCTAAAGGCTCCGATACGTGACCCTTCCTAAAAAGATGATGAATTGTAGTTGCAAAGTTGACTGAGAACATAGTTTGTTAGTTTCTAATAGAGTTTTTGCTTTATACTTCAATAGTGTGATGAATTGTCACTTTTTCATGAGAAGTCTATGATAAAAGTCTTATGTTTAAGTTTGTTGCTGTTATAATAATCAACCTGATGCTTCTATGTTCGTATTTTGTTTTTATCGACACATCTCTCTAAGAATGAGGACATGTTTTTCGATTTCGGTTTTCGCTTGAGGACAAGCGAGGTCTAAGCATGGGGGGAGTTGATACGTCCATTTTGCATCATGTTTTCCTACTATTATTTATGATGTTTTTATCCATAATAATGCTTTTTGGAGTAATTGTATTGCCTTTTCTCTCATAATATGCAAGGTATACACAAAGAGGGAGAATTCCGGCAGCTGGAAATCTGGACCTGGAAAAGCTACGTCAAGCTACCTATTCTACACAACTCCAAACAAGATGAAACTTCACGGAGAATTTTTATGGAATATATGAAAAATATTGGAGCGAATAAGTACCAGAGGAGGCCCACCAGGTGGGCACAACCCACCTGGGCGCGCCCTGGTGGGTTGTGCTCACCCAGGCCCACCTCCGGTGCACATATTCTGGTATGTAAGTCATTTTGACCTAGAAAAAAATAAGGAGAGGACTCTCGGGACGGAGCGCCGCCGTCTCGAGGCGGAATTTTGGTAGGAGCACTTTTGCCATCCAGCGGAACGATTCCGCCAGGGGAACTTCCCTCCCGGAGGGGGAAATCATCGTCATCATCATCACCACCAACAACTCTCCCATCTTTGGGAGGGCGGTCTCCATGAACATCTTCAACAGCACCATCTCATCTCAAACCCTAGTTCATCTCTTGTGTTCAGTCTTGTTACCGGAACTATAGATTGGTGCTTATGGGTGACTAGTCGTGTTGATTACATCTTGTAGTTGATTACTATAGGGTTTCACTAAAAAAATACACTTCTGTGATGATACGTGTTTGTCACAGTAGGTCACGTTTTCTGTCATGCATGTACATCCATGACGATTTTATGACAGAATCAAGATAGTCATACCTGTGCTGTCGTAGAAGTGTTCGATGACATTACCAAAATTATCACCATGGAAGTGTCCACTTCCATGATGATAAATCATGCGTCATAGAAGTGCTTTCGTCAAGGGCGACCGACACGTGGACCGTTAAGCTATCGGATCCGGTTTTGGATCCGATAACCCGTTAACAGCCCGGACCAATGGGGATTTTCCACGTGTAAAATTCTCATTGGTCGGAGGAAACACATGTTTGCTCACCGTTGGGACAGATGGCATCCACTCATTGCACATGAGGCGCCTATGATAGGTAGACACGTGGCACAGCCCAACAGAGGCCCATTCGGTTGAAAAGGCCGGCCCAGCTAAAGGCCCACCAAGTTTTTTAGACACTACTGGGCTGGCCAGTTAACAGCTTGCCATGTTTTGGGCCAAATTGAGGCCCATAGCAGATCAGGCCATTCACATCATGTCGTGTTTTGGGCCAAATTATGGCCCATATTGGATCAGGCCCGTTAGCAGGCCACTGTTCTTTTGGGCACATTCTAAGATAGGTTTGTATTTCAGCCTATTAAATGCCCGTTAACCAGTTCGGCCTGATAATAGTTTTGGCCTGTTAGCGGACCGTGGTGCATATGGGACGTTGTCGGCCCGGTTTAACTTTAGGCCCTTTAACGGCCCATGTAGAAACTGGGCTATTTCTTGTCCAAAGTAACTTTAGGCCTCTTAACGGTCCATAGTCTTTGTGGATAAATTTCAGCCCAACAGGCCTATCGGCCTGTTAATGGCCCGTGGAATAGTTGGGCCTAATTACAACCCACGCGGCCTGCTTACAGCCCATCTAATAATGGCCCGTGACACTTTTGGGACTATGGCCCACGTGGATACTGGCCTTCTTAAAGCTCATAATTTTATTGGGCCAAACAGGTCCGATATATATTTTGGCCTATTAACTGCTCATCCTATTTGGGCCAAACATGGGCCTTAGGCAGTTTCGGCCTGTATTGGCCCATGAATTTTTGGCCCAACACCGGCCCAATCTAGGTTTTAGCCTGTTAAAAGCCCATGGTATTCTCTGGCCCAGCTGGCTAGAACTTTACTCAGCCTGTTAAAGGCGGGAAACTACTATAGGTTTAGACCTGCTAATGGCCCAAGATGATTATATGCCCACGTTTTGGCCCAAATGAGTAACGGGCTGGCCTGAAGACCGATAACACTGAGATCCACTGAACCTTCCAGCCTAAATTACAGCATATCAATCAAAATAAACTTATACTATACAATAAAGAAATTACGGCATATTAGATCCATTGGGAATCAAAGTTCGCTACCAGTGATAATAAAGTGCAACGTGACCGTGGATTACATACACTAGGCATCAAAGGTCGCCGCCAGTGCATATAAACGCGCCGACAAAAGAATTTACAAAATTGAGAGCACTTCAGAAGGCACTAGGCATGGCTAGGACGGTCCCTGCAAGCAGCCGAACAAGCTGATGAGACCTCAGTTGTGTCAACGATAGATGCTCCATCCCTAGCTATATGGCACCATAGTGCACAAGGCAGTCCTCTGGCATCTTCTGTGCATCTTTGACTTCAAGTCAGAGATGGGATGAAGCAAGCCTTTCCGCTTTAAGTTGAGACTGAATAAGTCGAACTGATTGAGGCAGCGACTGCACAGAGGTTGTCTCACACATGGTGGTGAGTAGCTTCAACTCACTGTCCTCAATATGATTTGGCTCACTATCTTTCTAAAGTTCTCCTGGCATAAAAGATACGACTCTAAAAGAGAAACAAGGAGACACGTAACAGGTTTCAAAATTATATAAGTAAACAAATGGATCTATTCTGCATAAGGAACCTGTTTTTACAACTACAATTTAAAACTGGTAGTTGTTGCAAACATTCAATCAGATGTAAACAGCAAAGTAAATAGTAGTGGGGGAAATGATGCCTATCCAACTCTATACTAGAACAAAGTTTGAAGTCTTGAGAAAGATGAACTTACATTACATGTTAACACGGGCTGGACAAAGCCCTTCTCCATGTTGATGGAAGGATAATTCAATAAATTCCCCAAAGAAAATTATTTATAAGCGTTGCCATTATTCTACATTTTGCAAAGAGTAAATATAGATCAAATAATATTGGAAGAGACAGAGGACAATGAAGCTCAGGTGCAGATTGATGATACATAATCAGATAGCAATTAATTAAGTACAGGGTTACAAGGCAAAAGGTATTGACAAGAGGAATACAGACATCAACGTGTGCAGTGGCATTGGCTTTATTCGACATTTTGGTAAGAGTAAATGTAGATATGATAATTTGTAGAAAGTGGAGGGCAGGGCAGATAAGATGTAGAGTAATGCTAGACAATCAACTATCTCACGATGCAAGTAAAGTAATACCACCACCGTCCGTTATTACTTGTAGCTCAAATGGATGTATCTAGCACTATTAAGTTCTAAATACATCCAATTGATCAACAATTAATTCGATACATAGGGAGTACATGACAACATGTACTTACATGAGCAATCCAAAACTTCATAACCATTGTGTTAATTCTACATTTATCTAAGATTAAATATAGATCTTATAATTTCAAGCAAAGGGAGGATAAATAAGTGAACATTTACAGTGATGCTACATAATCAAACATCAATGAGTGTAAGTATGCTGACAAAGGGCAAGAGGTACTGACAAGAGCAATGCAGAGCCCGGTATTGTTGTGAGATCCTATGATCCTTTGAGCAAGGAGATTCATCTGAAATTAGTTTTCATACAAGAGAGAAGGTAAGGCACATGCAGAAATTTAGGATTCAAATTTTGAACTGATATCATAGACAGTACCTGACGCTGGGCTCTCAGCAGTTCTAATAGGGGTTTGGCTAGTGGAGTAGGGGTAAAGTGTGGTACAGTTGGGCCTGTGTTTTCTGTGGCTGCTGATCTATCTGATTTATCAGGTATCACTACCTTTTCCAAATACCTAGTTTGTACTTCTTAAGGATCTGCACTCACCCTCTTCCTTTTGGACATCTATTACAAAAGAATAACATTTGACTGGAAAAATTTGGTATGACGACACATGGAATAGGTACAGAAAATGGATAGGTATGGCATATACTCATATATGATGCTTAAACTAAGCAGATGGTGTAACGAAGTAGAAGTAATGCAAGAGGTTAGATGCAAAATATGAGTGACCAATACAACCTTGCCAAGTTAGAGCAAGCACCTTGATGGGTGAATAAGATAGGCCATCCTCCACCATGCCAAGTTTGTTAGCCAGTGGATTGTTCCACAATATTCCTCTCGTGTGCCCATTATCATATTCATTTTGATAATGTTCAACGCCTGACATGCATGAAAACATAAAAACAAGTGAGATTATCTTTGTAATGCACAAGTGATTCTAATCCAATACTGCCTCCCTGTAAACACCTTTGTGCTATCTCTATAATTCTTCTGAGAGATGCCATGCATGCTGTAATTTGGTGTGTGTATTAATATAATGTGGCCTACTACTCAAAATATGAGAGCTCTAGAAGTGATGATACTTCGCAGATGACAGCTTCAACATATAGTAAAGAAGAACAAGTCGACCTGACCTGACAGAGTCAAAATATACTAAGGGAGAACAACTCGACCTGACTAGTCGACCGCAAATGTCTCTGCTACTATTCCCAACAAGGAACATACTTAATAAAGAAGAGAAGAGGATCATCTTAAAGAATAGTAGAAGAGCAAGCAGATTGAAGATATTACAAGTCTTTCTATACAATGTCGGTTGCCCACCCATGATCAACCATAGTGCACAGAGAAATACTATTCCTTTCGGTCTCTCCATATGTGGCTCGCATGCATTTTAAAACTAAAGTAGCAACATTTAGCTGACCAATTAAACATCTCTCAGTTTTACTAATATCCGCATAATATCAGATTTGAATTTGTACAACTAAGCTTGTTTAGCTCGATGGGTGGAGAAGTGCTATTACAACACGAACCACGTAGGCTGGTCGGGGTCATCATAAAATGGGGAAACCGTAAGCATGATGAGTATAGTGTTGACCATGGCAGTGGGATGGAAGATCTGAAGTTGCAAACCGCATAAAGGGTAGTTAGCAACCGGCGTTTGCTTTGAAATAACAACTAAGATTTGGTATGGACAAGAAAGTACAGTCAACAAGTGACAAAGAAATGCAGTTCTGCTGTCTCTCTATATGTCGCAACATGCATTTGGAAACTCAAGTGGGACCTTTAGCTAACCAATTATATGTGTGTGTTAACTAATATCAGTATCATATCACAATCATATTTGAACAACTAAGCTTTGGAATTTTGAGTGTTGTGTTGTTTTAGCTTGAAGGGTGGAGTAATGCTAGTACGACAGAAAGCACCTACACAGATCATAGTAGAGTAGATAAAAGGGGGAAACCCTAAGAATCCAGAGTAAAATCAGGAAAGTGGAACTAGCTGGACTAGTGGGTGGCGCACATGCTTTTCGAAATGAATATAGGAACATGAGGTGACCAATTAAATGTTCTTTGTTTTAGTAATATGAGTGTCGGGGATATACCCCACGGCGTAAACCGACCGGAAGTATAACCCAGCCGGACTAGGCGTTTCATTGGTAAACCGCCAGAGGATTGGCGGTTTACGTGATTGGCGGTTTATGTGTCTGGCGGTTTACGTGTCTGGCGGTTCACTGGTATGACGATTCACGAGCCTGAAGACTCATTGCTGACCCGGCGCGTGTTCTAGATGGATGACAAGGCCCAAGGCCCAGCATGCCGGTTTATGTTAATGGTGGGCCGGTTTAAGAGGAAAGGCATGAGGAACATTTATCTTACAAGGAGCTAAGACCTGGACTTGTATCCGGTTTGTATTAGAGATAGACTAGTCCTAATCCTAATAGGACTCTACATGTAACCCGCCCCTCCAACATATATAAGGAGGGACAGGGCTCCCCAAAAGGGGGCAAGATTCACAAGTTCCGCGAGTTGGACAAGTTAGGTTTAGACAATAGCTCTTGAGATAGAGCACTCTTGTAACCGTGGTCATCATCATCAATATCAATGAAGCAGGATGTAGGCTTTTACCTCCACCGTGAGGGGCCGAACCTGGGTAAAACATCGCGTCTCTCGTCCCGCTTAACCCCTCTCAAGCTACCACATAGATGCATTGGCCTCGCGACTAAGTCCTGACACTAAAGACATCTGCCGTGACAATTCCACGACAATGAGCATCATATCAGATTTGTATTTCAACACCTAAGCTTTGGAATTATGAGTGGCATGTTGTTTCGCTTGATGGGTTGAGGTCTTGAGGAGCAGTGCTAGCACGACACGAAGCACCTACGATGATGGTAGTGAAACTAAAGGGGGGAAACCATAAGCTTTACGAGTATAGTGACCGTGCCATGGCGGATTTGAAGGTGCAAACCGGACAAAGCTACTTCACAACCAATGTTTGCTTTCAACTAGCCACTACGATTTGGTACAGACAAGAAAAGTACATTAAACAATTTACGATCTATTTTTCAGGTGAGATCAATTACTTAAGCACATATGGAAGAGTACCACCTCTCTTGCGACGCCGTGTAGGCCCCTGCTGATACGTTGAGGGTGCTGCGGGTGCGATGGTTGTCAGCGGCGGGGAAGAAGACTTTAGACGGCAGACGGCCGGGTCGGGGGATAAATCATGTTGCCATGGACGAGGCGGTCGTAGGAGCGGCAACGGCAAGGTGGACGACGGTGCCGATGAAGTGAGAGGACGCGATGAAAGGATCCTGGTCCAACGCCATGGATGAGATACGTCCATCTCTTGCAGTGGACGGCGGGGTAGGGGTAGCGGCTCCGGCAAGGTGGAGGATGGGTGGCGGATGGAGGAGGTTGGCCGCAGTGGGGAGGTTG
Source organism: Triticum aestivum (assembly GCF_018294505.1). NCBI lineage: Eukaryota > Viridiplantae > Streptophyta > Magnoliopsida > Poales > Poaceae > Triticum > Triticum aestivum. Next base: position 470,788,885 of record NC_057800.1, on the reverse strand, counting down.
TTGTGGCGCCGACGATGTATGAATGGGGAAATGGAGGGGGAGGGGGTCTCAAACTTTGGGACGCGCTTGTCTGAAATGTGGGAAAGTTACGAACTTATCCCCCGTTTAAAATTTCAGACATCACTTCGGTTGGGGATAGGACAGTAATCTCGCATCTCCAAAATATTTGCCGGTAGCGATTTCGAGCGAGGAGAGGGTGTTTTGCCACCCACGGTTGGTGCTCACGGTGTATGAACGAGGCTGACAGGTTGGGCGATTGTGTCACATCTGAGGGATGTTACACATCTGCCGCTATTTAAAGTATTTGCGTACATCGATTTAAGACAAGGAGAGTTTGTTTTGCCACCCACCGTGTATGAATGGGGAAATGGAGGGAGAGACACATGTCTTTCGCACGAGCTAGAATCAACTGTCTTTTGCCGCCCACATTTGGCACCCACCGTGTCTGAATGGGCTCAGAGGCGGTCGTGTCATGTCTGATTGAACTTACTAGTCTACCCCTATTGACAGCAGTGTAAATCCGGTCGATAAGGATGTCAAAGTGTCAGGGGTAGACAGTAATTTCCATCTCGCAAACACTTGCTTCAGGCCGCCCACAAATGATAGCGGGTGTTTAGCCGGTTCGTTCAAAACTTGGGAGAATTAGCATTCACGTTTTCCCTGGGCCCTAGCAACTAAATACAAATCCAATTTGTATTCGATTACAAATATCCATAGATAATTCTATGTTTTGTTATTTATTTCTTCAATACCACAACAAAGATTTATTCCACCATTATATATGATTATGATTTAGAAATGTTGTGATCTTCGAATTCAGTAGGTTGGATACACTTTGAGTCAAACAATTATTTCATCCAATACAATATGCTCACACGAAAAACAGTTCACCTTATGTCAATCATACAAGTACTGAGGATTACCTCGCCTAAAAAATTCGGATCATTACAACACATGGACAACATAGGGGGTCTTACAACATAATCCATTCAGAGACATGACACAACATGCAAGTACAATAATCTATTGACAATTTCAACTGGTATCTAAAGAAGAACAGGGATTACCATGGGCTTCAGATAGCAGAAATGGCAGGACCTCCTTCGTCTTCAAATGCAACATTCTTTCTTCCTCCAATTCTTGGGTTGCTTGCATAATGTGTGCAGCTAATTGCATAATTTCCAGCTTCAAGATCAAGATTGCCTCATTCATGGCAGCCACACCATCTCTTTTTGCCTCTAGTAGAGCCTCAAGAACTATAATATCCATGCTCGGACTGCTCTCCGACGGTGTTGCCTCTGAACTGCTACCATCTGGTAACATGGATGGTGCACTGCTTCCACAAATAGATTCTGGGGTTGTACATTGTGTCCTAGTGTGAACGGCATCCTGAAAGGAATCCGCTGGACATAAGTAAGAGATAGTGAAACGACCAAACCTTGAAGGATTTGAGTCTCTGTGCTTACCGTGCTAGTCCCTGGATCGAACTCGCTAGCACAAATAGTATAGATGAATAATAGAATAGCAAGTGCATCATTTATTACATCGTATGATCCAGAATATATAAAATAAAACAATTTGCATAGCACTTGGCTAGCTTTATTCAACCAAACAATGGAAAGTAGCAGAAAATAACGATGAGTCCCATCATAGCCCACTGGCGATGCTGAGTGCAGACTCACGACCCTAACGGTACCTTACTCTTCGTATAACATAGAAGACCTACATGTATATGCATAGTATATCAAAAGGAAGTCTTGAGGGTTTATTTTTGCAGAAAGCTGATTTTGTCCTCAGAACTACCTAATAGTCAAATTTTTATTTAGTTCTTTTATTACTACAATTAAATGCACAAGGTTGAGTTGGCAAAATCAACTCCAACCTACCCTTTATTAAGTTGCCCAACAAATTTATTAAGTGTCACATCTGTTAAGATCATCCAACAACTGTAATGGCATAGTGGCTCAAAGTTACCCATAACCGGGGGCACGGCTAATCATGATTAGTTTTAATACTCTGCAGAGTTTTGTACGCTTTACCCACTGGAACCAATCCAAAGATTGAGACAAAGTCTTTTAGAAGAGGTTCCCTTAACCACCTGACGGCCACATCCCACCTACATATGCTACATCTGTCGACACAGTCTGGGCAAGGGTTCCAACAACTGATCAACTAAGCCAGAGCCCATATAGCCAGTGGCCGCACATGGAATCTACTAGTCACTAAGTCTGTCTGATCTTTTTGAACCTGGGCGGCATTCCACTTAGGGTGCACTCTCATGAGCGCATGGCCTTAGAAATGGTGCAAGACCCCATGATGCCTTCCCTCAACGCCAAGCAATACCACTTCTGCCCAGAGGTGAGTTAAATCCCTAATTACTACTCAATTTAGTTATATATATAATCCTCACATAAACTCAATGAATACATGAACCACCCCCGTCTACAAAGCATAGCAAACTACAACTACCACGATTTGCAAAGACGGGAAGATAGCTCATCAGCATAGCAAAAATAATATAGTATTCCTACACATGCATATATTCATAGTGTGATATAACTACATGCATAGAAAACAATAGGTAAAGGATGATCAACATGTAACTTGTCTTGGTTCTGGTTCAGAAAGTCACACTCCTGACAATAGCTCGCGTCGGACTACGGACAATCTACATGTTTCACACAATTCAACAAATCAATCACCGGAACACGAATAGAACCAAAACAAAACCAACAGCAACAAAACCATTTTTAAAACTCAACAACAGAAGCTTAAAAGCACCTAAACTGCACTACGGTCACAACGCAAAAAGAATCACTCGATTCCGATAAACGGTTTGAGAGTTATGGCCTCCGGAAGATTTATTTCGAATTCAAACGAATTCAAATTTGAACAGAGCAAACATGTGCAAAGTTGCTACTGTGGTGATGTGCCTATTTTTGTGAGATCATAGGAAAAAGAATTACCTAATTTGGATATACAAATTAGAAGTTATAGCTAATTGAAGTTAGAGGAAGAATCTGAAAAATAAAACAAAAGAAAAACAGAAAACTCCTGGTACTGCAGCAACTCCTGCGCGTGCACTGTAGCAAAGTGCCAAGTGGCGGTGTTCGATTGGTTGGGCGCGTGTGCTCACCATACCAGGGGAAAAACGGCGGCGGCGGTCGGGCGGCGGCGGCAGCGCTCCTCCGACGACTCTCCGGCGATGGGGGAGTGACGGACGGGTGCGGAGGTGAGTGGCGGAGGCGGTGGTGGTGTCGGACGGCGGTGAGGTGGACTGTGCCGGCGGTGATGAAGACCTGAACGCGGCAACTCCGGCGGCGGCAGTCGAGCTTGTTCCACTCGCGCTGCTGCGTTTTCGTCCAAGCAAGAATGTCAGGAAAGTGCGGCGTTCAGAGGGGGTTCTAGGATGACAAGTGGAGTGGCCGGGGCGTTCGTACGGTGGCGGAAACAGCCGGCGAACGACGGCGAACTCCGAGCTCTGCGACGAGATGTGATTTGCCCTAGCCGATGCGTGTGGTAATGGGAGAGGTCGAGGCAGGGGTTCGGGGGTTCCTCGAGGGCGTGGGGTCGCTCTAGGCGTCTCGGACGTGCATGGGGTGGCCCGGTGCTCGAGTTCGACTAGGGCTCACGCTCGGGTGCGCGTGTGCGGCTGCGCGTGCGGTCAACTCGGGAAAGAAGAGTCGGAGAGAGAGAGACGGAGGCGTGTCGGGTGCGGGCTGGCAGCGCGGATTGGGAGAGGCTGCGGCGTTGAGTGGGTTGCGGCTGTGCGGGGTTAGGTGGGTCGCGGTGGCTGCAGTGGTGTGGGCGGCGCTGCTGGGCCGGCTGGCTGGCCGGCTCACTGCCTTTCTCTTTTTTTTAAACACAGCAGCAGAAAACAAAATAAATAAAATAAAATACACAATATAAAATCTAAATAAAAATACCTAGACACACATAAAAATATATACTACTAACATAAACTACAGGAACACTAGTTCCAATACTGATGCAATTTTGTAAAATCCTTTTGATGCAATAGGTCACTCAAACAGCAACAAAAACCACAAATAAAATACTTTGAAGATTGCAAAAATTACCAGAACATATCAGATGATCTGGAAACAATATTATGCACATTATGAACATTTTTAAAATAGGGGAGAAGTCATGTTATCTCCACTCCAAATAAATTGCCTTTTGTTGCATAATGATTTGAATATTCTGAAAAAGCAAATAATGCAATAAAAAATACGATATGCATATGAATGATCTATTAACATCCTAATTTAGGAAAATTGGGATGTTACAAACCTACCCCCCTTAAGATGAATCTCGCCCTCGAGATTTGGGCTGGCTAGCAAATAGGTGTGGGTGATCCTGCTTGAGATCTTCCTCTCGTTCCCAGGTAGCTTCTTCCTCTGTGTGATGATCCCACTGAACCTTGCATAACTTAATTGTCTTGGTGCGAGTAACCCTCTCCGCTGTCTCCAGAATCTTAATAGGCTTCTCCACATATGTCAAATCACTCTCCAACTGAATTGCCTCAAGTGGCACTGTGTCCCTCAATGGAACATCCATCATCTCTGCATGGCACTTCTTCAACTGAGATACATGAAACACATTATGAACTCCTGACAAGGATTCTAGCAACTCCAGCTGATAAGCTACCTCCCCTCTATGCTCCAAGATCTTGTAAGGCCCTACAAAACATGGTGCTAACTTACCTTTGATTCCAAACCTCTTAATTCCATGAAGTGGTGAAACTCTAAGGTATGCACGGTCTCCTACCTCATATGTCACCTCCTTATGTTTTGCATCTGCATAACTCTTCTGTCTGGACTATGCTATCTTCAGCCTGTCACGAATCAACTTGACCTTCTCCTTGGCATCTCTGATCAAGTCTGGTCCAAAGAATTGACACTCTCCAACCTCATCCCACATTAATGGTGTCCTGCACTTCCTACCATACAATACCTCAAATGGTGCCATCTTCAGACTAGCCTGGTAACTGTTATTATATGAGAACTCTGCATAAGGTAAATTATCATCCCAACTAGACCCATAGTCCAAAGCACAAGCTCTCAACATATCCTCCAAAATCTGATTTACCCTCTCTGTCTGCCCATCTATCTGTGGATGGAAAGCTGTACTGAACTCTGGCCTGGTGCCCAAGGATTCATGCAACTGACGCCAAAATTTAGATGTGAACTCCATACCTCTATCAGACACTACCTTCCTTGGAACTCCATGCATACAAAAAATCTTAGACATATAAATCTTTGCTAGCTGAGCACTAGTATAAGTAGTCTTTACCGGGATGAAGTGAGCAACTTTAGTCAAACGATCAACAACTACCCAAATAGAATCATAACCTAATCGAGTCCTGGGTAAACCTATAATGAAGTCCATACCAATCTCATCCCACTTCCAATCAGGTATAGGCAATGGCTGTAACAAACCTGCTGGTCTCTGATGTTCCGCCTTAACTCTTTGGCACACATCACATGTTGCAATATACCCAGCAATTTCCCTCTTCAGGCTAGGCCACCAAAATCTTTCCCTCAAATCCAAATACATCTTAGTATTACCTGGGTGAACAGAATAAGGTGAATCATGCGCCTCCTGAAGAATCAACTTCCTGATATCTACATCTTGAGGTACACAAATACGCTTCTCAAACCATATGGCTCCATGTTCATCCGCACGGAAACCTTCTGCCTTACCTTTAACCATATTCTCTTTTATCTTAGAAATCTCCTTATCATTCTTTTCAGCTTCTCTGATCCTGTCAAGCAAAGTAGGCTTTACCTCAAGTGTTGCTAAATATCCCTTAGGAACCATCTCCAACCTGAGATTCCTGAACTGTTCACATAACTCGGGTGGCATATTATCAATGTTAATTGCATTAGCATGGCTCCTACGACTCAATGCATCAGCAACAACATTAGCCTTACCAGGATGATACTGCACATTGAAATCATAATCCTTAATAAGCTCCAACCATCTCCTCTGCCTGAGGTTCAAATCCTTCTGAGTAAAAATATACTTCAAGCTCTTATGATCAGTAAATATATCACAATGATTACCATAAGATACTGCCTCCGGGTTTTCAATGCATGCACAACTGAGGCCAACTCCAAATCATTTGTAGGATAATTATGCTCATGATTCTTAAGCTGACGTGAAGCATAAGAAACAACTTTACCTTCCTGCATCAAAACACTCCCAAGTCCTTGACGAGAAGCATCACAATATACCTAGAAGTCCTTATGTATATCAGGCAGAGTTAAGACTGGTGCTGTAACCAAACACTGCTTCAATTCCTGAAAGCTGGCTTCACATTCATCAGTCCAAACAAAATTTCTTCTCTTTCTTCAACAATTCAGTCATAGGCTTTGCAATCTTAGAAAAGTTCTCAATAAATCTCATGTAATAACCTGCAAGGCCCAAAAAGCTGTGAATCTCTCCAACTGTCGTGGGTGTCTCCCACTCTGTAACTGCAGCAACCTTAGATGGATCAACTGCAACTCCATTACCTGACACAACATGTCCAAGGAATGCTACCTCATCCAGCCAAAACTCACATTTGCTGAACTTGGCATACAGCTGATGTTCCCTTAGTTTCTCCATTACCAAACGCAAATGCACCTCATGCTCTTGCTTATTCTTGGAGAACACCAATATATCATCAATGAAAACAACCACAAATTTATCCAAGAACTCCATAAACACCTTGTTCATCATATTCATGAAGTATGCAGGGGCGTTAGTCAATCCAAATGACATAACAGTATATTCATACAACCCATACCTCGTAGTAAAAGCAGTCTTTGGAATATCTTGCTCACGAATCTTCAATTGATGATAACCAGAACGAAGGTCAATCTTAGAAAACAAAACTGGAGCTCCCCAAGGTGATGAACTTGGGCGAATAAATCCTTGTGCCTGCAATTCTCTTATCTGCTTCTTCAATTTCTCCAACTCTTGAGGAGGCATTCTATATGGTCTCTTTGCAATAGGTCCAGTGCCTGGTATTAAATCAATCAGAAACTCAATATCTCTATCTGGTGGCATACCTGGCAACTCCTCTGGAAACACATCTGGATAATCTCTCACAACTGGCACCTCTTCCAGGCTACCCCCCTTAAGAGAGTTCACCTGCACCTGATTACGCTTATACTTACACACATATTTGATCCTCTTCCCTCCTGGTGCACTGAGAGTAATAGATCGACTGGCACAATCAATACGACATTTATATAACTGCAACCAATCCATACCCAGAATAACATCCAGACCTTGTGACTTCAATATAATCAAATCCGTAGGAAAATCATGCTTTCCAATAGACAAAGTCAAATGATGGCAACCAACACCTGCTATCATCTCAGCTCCTGGGGAACTCACTCTAATAGGCATACTAAGTGCTTTGGTTGGCAATCCATTTTTATCAACAAATACCCTCGAAATAAATGAATGCGATGTACCCGTATCAAAAAGAACAAGTGCAGGTACTGAATTAATCAAGAACTTACCAATCACTACATCAGGTTCATTGTAAACCTCCTCCACATTAACATGATTTACATGACCCTTTCGGAAGGGGTTTGGCTTGCTGGATCTTGAGTTCTTCGCCCCCGGGCAATCTTTGGCATAGTGCCCCATAGCCTTACACCTGAAGCACTGCACCTGACTCAAATCCCTTGGCGCACGTGTAACCTGGTGGTTCTGGTTATTGTTCCCTCCATTGCCATTACCATTACCATTACTTCTGCCATTGCCATTGTTACTCTTGTGCCCATTATGATGATGGTGGCCATTATGGTTGTGGCCATTCCCTCCATCATGATTATGATCATTACCTCCATGATGATTATGTCCATTACCTCCATGATGATTATGTCCATTACCTCCATTACCATGATATGAAGTGCGTGGTTTCTGCTATGGTCCTGAATTATACCTATTATTGTTATTGTACTTCCTCTTGTGATTCTCTATGGCATGTTGCTTTCCCTCCAACACAATGGCCTTATCAATTAGGTCCTGACAATTCCTAAAAGTGGCCACTGTCAACTATAGGCTCAAGTCATCATTTAGGCCCTCCAAAAATTTCTCCTGCCTAGCTGCATCAGTGTTAACATCATTAGGAGCATAGCATGCAAGATTATTAAATTCCTCCACATAAGCATTAACAATGCGACCTCCCTGGCGCAAACTGCGAAACTCCTTCTTTTTCAGACTCATAGCACCAGCAGACACATGTGCAGCACGAAAAGCATCCTGAAACTGAGGCCATGTGATAGTAGCAATGGGATAAGTGACCAAGTAATTGTCCCACCAAGCTGCAGCAGGACCCTCCAACAAATGTGAGGCAAACCTCACCCTCTCTGCATCAGTGCATCCAACCGTCTCCAGGTTCCTATTAACTGCACGGAGCCAGTCATCAGCCACAATAGGTTTAGGGGAACTGGAGAACCTCTGAGGATTCAACCTCAAGAACCTGGTAAGCATATCCACAGGTGGCGGTGGCGGCGGATTGTTGTTGTTATTGTTGTTGTTCTGGTTCTGAGTAAGCAACTGGATCAACTGGGCATGTCCCTCAATAACCTGCTATATGTATGGTGGTACTCCATTGCCATTATTGTCTCCTCCTGTAGTATTGCGTCTAGTATCACGCCTCGGCGGCATCTGGTGGGCAAGCATAGATGAGTTATAGATATAATAGGGCCAAAAGCTATGTATATATAAATATATTCTACCCATATGCATAATATGATCAGGCCAACAAAACACAACAACGAATAACACCAATAAACAATATGGTAATATTTTTTATATATATATAGTCGAATAATTTCGACACTAAGCAATTTAACAAACAACTATCAATCAAGCAAACAATCTAGTATCTTCATACCACGAAAGTGGGCATAATCAGATACGCTAACACGATAACGTTGCAATATAAAACAAACATGAATGGTGGTCTCAGCACTAGTTCCTACTTAACTGTTCAAGATACTTGAGGGGGTTAACTAATAAACAGTAAGAAGGATAGCTAGTTTATAAAATAACTTTCACTCCTATGGTTTTTCTAATCCATTTTCTAGGGTCACGTCCTACAGTCAACACACTGCTCTTATACCATCTGTAACAACCAAACCTCGAAGGATTTGAGTCTTTGTGCTTACCGTGCTAGTCCCTAGATCGAACTCGCTAGCACACGCAGTATAGATGAATACCAGAATAGCAAGTGCATCATTTATTACATCGTATGATCCAGAATATATAAAATAAAGCAATCTGCATAGCACTTGGCTAGCTTTATTCAACCAAACAGCGGAAAGTAGCAGAAAATAACGATGAGTCCCATCATAGCCCACTGGCGATGCTGAGTGCAGACTCGCGACCCTAATGGTACCTTACTCTTCGTCAGAATATCCTGCAACATGAGACATTGCAGCCATATAGGCCAATACTTTGAATGTATTGGCAAGTTACATAGGAGTAATAACATAGCAGACCTACATGTATATGCATAGTACAACAAAGGAAGGCTTGAGGGTTTATTTTTGCAGAAAGCTGATTTTATCCTAATAACTACCTAATAGTCAAATTTTTATTTAGTTCTTTTATTACTACAATTAAATGCACAAGGTTGAGTTGGCAAAATCAACTCCAACCTACCCTTTATTAAGTTGCCCAACAAATTTATTAAGTGTCACATCTGTCAAGATCATCCAACAACTGTAATGGCATAGTGGCTCAAAGTTACCCATAACCGGGGGCACGGCTAATCATGATTATTTTTAATACTCTGCAGAGTTTTGTACGCTTTACCCACTAGACCCAATCCAAATATTGAGACAAAGTCTTTCAGAAGAGGTTCCCTTAACCACCTGACGGCCACATCCCACCTACATATGCTACATCTGTCGACACAGTCTGGGCAAGGGTTCCAACAACTGATCAACTAAGCCAGAGCCCATATAGCCAGTGGCCGCACATGGAAGCTACTAGTCACTAAGTCTGTCTGATCTTTTTGAACCTGGGCGGCATTCCACTTAGGGTGCACTCTCATGAGCGCATGGCCTTAGAAAAGGTGCAAGACCCCATGATGCCTTCCCTCAACACCAAGCAATACCACTTCCGCCCAGAGGTGAGTTAAATCCTGAGTTACTACTCAATTTGTTAATATATATAATCCTCACATAAACTCAATGAATACACGAACCACCCCCGTCTACAAAACATAGCAAACTACAACTACCACGATTTGCAAAGACGGGAAGATAGCTCATCAGCATAGCAAAAATAATATAGTATTCCTATACATGCATATATTCATAGTGTGATATAACTACATGCATAGAAAACAATAGATAAAGGATGATCAACATGTAACTTGCCTTGGTTCTGGTTCAGAAAGTCACACTCCTGACAATAGCTCGCGTCGCACTCCGGACAATCTACACATTTCACACAATTCAACAAATCAATCACCGGAACACGAATAGAACCAAAACAAAACCAACAGCAACAAAACCATTTTTAGAACTCAACAATAGAAGCTTAAAAGCACCTAAATTGCACTATGGTCACAACGCAAAAAGAATCACTCGATTCCGATAAACAGTTTGAGAGTTATGGCCTCCGGAAGATTTATTTCAAATTCAAACGAATTCAAATTTGAACAGAGAAAACATGTGCAAAGTTGCTACTGTGGTGATGTGCCAATTTTTGTGAGATCATGGGAAAAAGAATTACCTAATTTGGATATATAGATTAGAAGTTATAGCTAATTGAAGTTAGAGGAAGAATCTGAAAAATAAAACAAAAGAAAAACAGAAAACTCCTGGCACTGCAGCAACTCCTGCACGCACACTGTAGCAAAGTGCCAAGTGGCAACATCCGATTGGCTGGGCACGTGTGCTCACCAGAACAAGGGGAAAACGGCGGCGGCGGTCGGGCGTCGGCGGCGGCGCTCCTCCGGCGACTCTCCGGCGACTCTCCGGCGATGGGGAAGTGACGGACGGGTGCGGAGGTGAGTGGCGGAGGCGGTGGTGGTGTCGGACGGCGGCGAGGTGGACTGTGCCGGCGGTGATAAAGACCTGAACGCGGCAACTCCGGCGGCGGCGGTCGAGCTCGTTCCACTCGCGCTGCTGCGTTTTTGTCCAAGCAAGAATGTCAGGAAAGTGCGGCGTTCAGAGGGGGTTCTAGGATGACAAGTGGAGTGGTCGGGGCGTACTTACGGTGGCGAAAACAGCCGGCGAACGACAGTGAACTCCGAGCTCCGCGACGAGATGCGGTTTGCCCTAGCCGATGCGTGCGGTAACGGGAGAGGTTGAGGCAGGGGTTCGGGGGTTCCTCGAGGGCGTGGGCTCGCTCTAGGCGTCTCGGACGTGCATGGGGTGGCCCGGTGCTCGAGTTCGACTCAGGCTCGTGCTCGGGTGCGCGTGTGCGGCTGCATGTGCGGTCGACTCGGGAAAGAAGAGTGGAGCGGCACGGGTCCCGCTGGTCAGAGAGAGAGAGAGAGAGAGAGACGGAGGCGGGTCGGGTGCGGTCTGGCACGCGGATCGGGCGAGGCTGCAGCGTTGAGTGGGCTGCGGCTATGCTGGGTTAGGTGGGCCGCGGTGGCTGCAGTGGTGTGGGTGGCGCTGCTGGGCCGGCTGGCTGGCTGGGCCGCTGGCTGGCCGGCTCGCTACCTTTCTCTTTTTTTAAACACAGCAGCAAAAAACAAAATAAATAAAATAAAATACACAATATAAAATCTAAATAAAAATACCTAGACACACATAAAAATATATACTACTAACATAAACTACAGGAACACTAGTTCCAATACTGATGCAATTTTGTAAAATCCTTTTGATGCAATAGGTCACTCAAACAGGAACAAAAACCACAAATAAAATACTTTGAAGATTGCAAAAATTACCAGAACATATTAGATGATCTGGAAACAATATTCTGCACATTATGAACATTTGTAAAATAGGGGAGAAGTCATGTTATCTCCACTCCAAATAAATTGCCTTTTGTTGCATAATGATTTGAATATTCTAAAAAAGCAAATAATGCAATAAAAAAATATGATATGCATATGAATGATCTATTAACATCCTAATTTAGGAAAATTGGGATGTTACAGATAGTTATCGCATGATCCAGGCAGTAAGCTTACATGGTAAACGACATACGAATTATTGTCGAGCATGGCAAGCTATATTTAAATGGTTCGAAGCAGCATCAGCCGAAAATAAATTAAAATGGTAAGATGAAACTAGGGATGTGAGTGGCAAATCAACGACATCCGCCAGTCCCATCTAGTTAGTTTTTGCTAGCTCCCTGGTTCATTTTCCTCAAAAAACAAAAACTCTTTTGAACTAGCATACCACTAGTGGACTTTAATCAGGATTAAACGGGACCCAGTTGACATCCCTAGTTGAAAGGGAGTGTACCACCACTATATTTAAGTTGCCAAGGCATCTAAGCAGTTCAAATAATCTGAGAAAGCACTTAACAGTGTGGCCTCATATAAACTACGAAGACAGTCTTGTGATGAAGTTCAGAGTTAAAGTTAAGGACTCAAATGAACTAGGCATGCATTTCTTTATGATAGTACAGCAGGCACTGCTAACATATTGGCCAACTTGGGTATAGCCTAACAAGTAACAAACAAGGATTCGAATCAAGCAATACAACAAAGCAGACAACTAAAGTATTTGTAATTCTATAGGATTATAGGTTGAGGGCACAAGCCAATAAAGCAGACCACATGCATTACATTTCACATGTACTAAAACACATTGGCTTACCATATGTTGATGTGAAGCCTTGCTGTTGTTGCAATGTTCTTTGAAGATATCATCATCATCCCATGGTTGCAAATCTAGTTGTTGTAGTTTACTCTACACCCTCTATTTAGGTAAAATTAATTTTAATCGCGTGCACTGGTTCGAATTGATCATCAATGGTTCATCTAAACTAATGAAAGAAGGGTGTCTGCTTACACGACAATTATCTGCTTCACTCTATTTTTATGCTTGTTCGAGGTGCCAGCCCTAAAGAACAAATATTTTGCTTGATGGGGTTGGCAACTCCATAATTAATAGAAGCATCAAATTAGTCATGCAACTTGGGAAGATCAAGAACACACAAAAAAGTAATGAACAGAGGCTCGGAGCAGTGATGTAATAGCTAGCATCAGAAAATTTAGGGTAAAACGAACAAAAAGCAGCGGAACCACATGCTAGTTTGCTGATGTGTAATTAAGCATAGAGAACATGAAGCAGTCTGATGGAACCAACAAGTGGCATCGGAACAACAACATTATCATAAATATAGCATGCAAGAAATAAAATAGTACGAAGTGATATCTAGGAAGTACAGTAATACTTAGGACAAAACTAAAGCATATTAACTATATGTGCACTGGTATGTAATTTAGCACATGTAACATGTTCACTGCCAGAAGTATGGCCCTACAAGTGTAATCAGAATAAGGTGTCTCATGAAAATTGAATGATGCCCTGAAGAAATTCAAAGGTGCGGTGCTTATGCTAAGAAAGTGAACGTACGCGCCGGCCGTTGGATAATAGTACCTCATTCTCGGTGGCATATGGGTATCGTTGTCATACTTGATAGCTAAGGATCGTCGATGGTGCTCGTGTTGTGGTTGATTTTGGGCCGGCTGTCACCGTTGTTGAAGCACCTCCGGTGCTTCGGTTGTGGCGCCTGTCAACATACAAGAAATCTCATCTGTGGTAAGTGAACAGTTGCACGATAAAGAAGAGAAAAACCGAAGGAGTACAAATCAAAATAACCTGATGAGCTTGCGGCGTCAGTAAAGCGGGGCCGGTGGAGTTGAATATGGTGTCCGTGGAGCGTGTCCGATGCAGTGGACAAAGGCTTCGGCAGGTGCGGTGTACAGTGCTTTCAGTGAGGCGGATCTGTTGACGCGGACGAGGGCTTGTATGAAGGGCCAGCGATGGGGCGGACGAGGGGATCAGTGAAGGGCCTACACTATGGTGGACGAGGGCGCCGGTTAAGCAGATCCGGTGCGGTGGACCATGATGGCGGTCAAGGAGATCTGGAGCGGTTGACAAGCCAGTCGCTGAAGCGGCTCTGGTGAAGTGGTGAGTTGGCAGTTGCGGGTTCCAAGGTGCGGAAGGTAGATCCGGCGGGGTGTGAGGTCCACCGCTGCGGCGGAGGACTAGATTCGGCGGCTTGCCATGGTTGGGGGGTCGGGGAAGGGGAGGGGCTCTGGGGAAGAATGTTGGGGGCAAAGAGGGAAAAACAATGGAGTTACCAAAGCAGCCCTTTCCGTTCATGTGGCAGGGGTAAAACAGGAATATCGCAGGGCTAAACTTTCGGGCGCGAGATATTTCGATGTGAGCGGGAAGTTTGAAAGCTTTTGGCGCCTGAAATTATAAGTGTTCTGCTCTTGTACGGCCGACTATGATATCATGGCCGAGAATTTATTTGTTTTGCATGCAAAAAAGGTGCAAGTTTTGAAAATCAATGTCTCCAACTCGAAACTTAGTTTGTCCATTCAATTCAAATATGGATCATTGAGCTAGTACAAGCAAATACCATCATACGGTCCAATTCAAATGAAATTCAAAATGTGTTTATCCTAAATATGATGACAAAACCAAAATGTGTATGTGTATGAATAAAGTGGATGATTATAAAGTTTGAACATGCCTGTATGTGTATATCTCTAGGTTTGATATATGAATTTGAAATCATGGAATCCCGGCTTAAAAATGTACCTCCGTTCAAATGAATTACAAAAGCTAATGATGGGGTCAAATTCCAAAATTCCAATCTTAGATTTGTAATTTTGGTACATCAAGGTATATCACGCATGTTCAAAAGTATCGTTATCTCATAGTCCAAACTGTGAAACAAATTGATCAACCATGAGTGCACACACAATTGACCATATATATCTCAGTTACGCTAAAGTCCCTCAAATATAGACACTTCACTCATTACCTGAAGCCACCCCCCCACCCACCCCCCACCGACGCCCCCCCGCCCCACACACACGCGCGCGTGCGTGTCGTTCTCTCCCCAGACACGAACACACGGGCACATTAACACCCCCTCTCTTATAATGTCTGTCCGGACCCCAATATAGGTCTCTTATCACTTTGTCTCTCGGGGATGCACACATCTCTTCCCCCACTCTCTAGGTCTCCCGGCATCTCTCTTTCCCAAGCACACGCACTATGTAGAGTGTATATTTCCCATACACACAAAACATCGCCCCAAACATCTATCTCCCTAGTTATGTGGTTCTCGCACACTCACCTCACACACCACCCCCACTGCAAACAAGTGCACTTTGTCTCCTTGTGCACCACTCTCCTCTTTCTATTTCTCCCACATGCGGACCCGCCCCAGCTCCTTCCCTGTATACATATATGTCGTGACTCTTTCCATAGCTCCCTAATGTATATTCGTTCTCAATCTCGCACGTTGTTCTCTACACCATCTATTCTAGATCTCTCATGAAGTCCCTATCACACACACGATGACTCGCTTCCCTTGCGTCTCCGTACATAGGCCAATTTCGAACAACATCAACATTGTCTCCCTATCTATACGCCACTTATGGACACAAATGATCCCTCTCTCCCCCCTCTTTTCCTCTCTCTCTCTCTCTCTATGTGTGTGTGTGTGTGTGTGTGCGTGTGTCGCTAGCTCTCTCTCTCACTCTCACACCCCTCTCCCACACACCCTCGATGTCTCTTCCAAATAGTCTCCCCGCCCGCACCCATGCTATCCCGCTACTACACATGTCTTTGTCTCTCTTTGACACACATGTCATACCATTCCCCTTCCCTTATACTAGGTTTACATCATTAGTGGTCTCTCTCTACTCCACATACACACACTCCCTCTCACACACAAACGCGCGCACAAACACACACAGACACGCACAAACACCCATCTATCTGGATCCTTCTTTTAAGACACACACCCTTGCATATTCTCTCCAACTCTAGGTATGTATATATCTCCCCCCTCTCTAGCTCAGATGCACACCAAAATTCTCCATCTCTCTAACTCACACATCTCTCCCCATGTCCGCATGTGTATCTCACACACTCACTCTCTGATAATGTCTATGTGTCTCCATGTTACACAACACAAAGCCCCATGTACATGTCTCTCTCTATCCTCCACACACATAGACACAAAGAATCTCTTATCATTGCCTCAGTCTCTAGACATATCACACACGCACTCTCTCTCTCTCGCCAACACGCTCAACAAGGGTTTCCCCATGAATAATGTACCATCTATTCATCAACAGTCGTGGCAGTATGGTGTACACAAGACATGAAAAAGAATAAATCTACACATGCATAGACCACCTAGTATGACTACTAGGACTAGAGCAAGATGAAAGCGTGCCGCCGTCACCCCCTGAAGGAAATATTCCCAAGAGGCAATAGTAAAGTTGTTATTTATATTTACTTATATCATGATAAATGTTTATTATTCATGCTAGAATTGTATTAACTGGAAACTTAGTACATGTGTGAATACATAGACAAACAGAGTGTCACTAGTATGCCTCTACTTGACTAGCTCGTTGAATCAATGATGGTTATGTTGCCTGACCATAGACATGAGTCGTCATTTGATTAATGGGATCACATCATTATAGAATGATGTGATTGACTTGACCCATCCGTTAGCTTAGCACAATGATCGTTTAGTTTGTTGCTATTGCTTTCTCCATAACTTATACATGGTCCTATGACTATGAGATCATGCAACTCCCGAATACCGGAGGAACAATTAGTGTGCTATCAAACGTCACAACGTAACTGGGTGACTATAAAGATGCTCTATAGGTGTCTCCGATGGTGTTTGTTGAGTTGGCATAGATCGAGATTAGGATTTGTCACTCCGAATATCGGAGAGGTATCTCTGGGCCCTCTCGGTAATGCACATCACTATAAGCCTTACAAGCAATGTAATTAATGAGTTAGTTGCGAGATGATGCGTTATGGAACAAGTAAAGAGACTTTCCGATAAAGAGATTGAACTTGGTATTGAGATACCGATGATCGAATCTCGGACAAGTAACATACCGATGACAAAGGGAACAACGTATGTTGTCGTGAGGTTTGACCTATAAAGATCTTCGTAGAATATGTAGGAACCAATATGAGCATCCATGTTCCGCTATTGGTTATTGACCCGAGATGAGTCTCGGTCATGTCTACATAGTTCTCGAACCCGTAGGGTCCGCACGCTTAATGTTCGGTGACAATCGGTATTATGAGTTTATGTGTTTTTATATACCGAAGGTAGTTCGGAGTCCTGGATATGATCACGAACATGACGAGGAGTCTCGAAATGGACGAGACATAAAGATTGATATATTGGAAGCCTATGTTTGGACATCGGAATGGTTTCGGATGAGTTTGGGCATTTTCCGAAGTACCGGGAGGTTACCGGAAACCCCCGGGGAGTGTATGGGCCTTATTGGGCCATAGTGGAATAGAGGAGAGGAAGGGAAAAGGTGGGAGGCACGCCCCCTAGCCCAATCCAAATTGGGAGGGCCCCTCTTTCCTTCCCTCTCTCCTCCCCTTCCTTCTCTCCTACTCCTACTACTTGGAAGGGGGGAATCCTACTCTCGGTGGGAGTAGGACTCCCCTAGGGCGCGCCATAGAGGGTTGGCCCTCCGCCCTCCTCCACTCCTACATATATGGGGGAGGGGGCACCCCATACACACACAAGTTCATCATTGTCTTAACCGTGTGCGGTGCCCCCCTCCACCATAATCCACCTTGGTCATATCATAGCGGTGCTTAAGCGAAGCCCTGTTCCGTTAGCTTCATCATCACCATCATCACGTCGTCATGCTGACGAAACTCGCCCTCGACACTTGGCTGGATCTAGAGTTTGTGAGACGTCACCGAGCTGAATGTGTGCAGATCGCGGAGGTGCCGTACCTTCGGTGCTAGCATCGGTCGGATCGTGAAGATGTTCAACTACATCAACCGCGTTGTCATAACGCTTCCGCTTACGGTCTACGAGGGTACGTGGACAACACTCTTTCCCTCTCATTGCTAT
The DNA here is from genome assembly GCF_018294505.1 of Triticum aestivum. Taxonomy (NCBI): domain Eukaryota; kingdom Viridiplantae; phylum Streptophyta; class Magnoliopsida; order Poales; family Poaceae; genus Triticum; species Triticum aestivum. The sequence goes on along the minus strand of NC_057800.1, from coordinate 470,770,795 downwards.
GCATCACCTAGATAGATCTTGCATGTGCGTAGGAATTTTTTTGAAATTACTGCGTTCCCCAACAGTGGTATTAGAGCCAGGTTTATGCGTAGATGTTATATGCACGAGTAGAACACAAAGGAGTTGTGAGCGTGGGTATATACATATTGCTTGCCGTCACTAGTTGATTCTTGATTCAGCGGTACTGTTGGATGAAGCGGCTCAGACCGGCATTACGCGTACGCTTATGCGAGACTGGTTCTACCGACGTGCTTCACACACAGGTGGCTAGTGGGTGTTAGTTTGTCCAACTTTAGTTGAATCGGATTCAATGAACAGGGTTCTTTCTGAAGATCAAAAAGCAATCACTATACTGTGTTGTGTTTTCTTGATGCGTAGATAAGAATGGTTCTTACTCAGCCCGTAGCAGCCATGTAAAACTTGCAACAACAAAGTAGACAACGTCTAACTTGTTTTTCCAGGGCATGTTGTGATGTGATATGGTCAAGACATGATGCTAAATTTTATTGTATGAGATGATCATGTTTTGTAACAGAGTTATCGGCAACTGGTAGGAGCCATATGGTTGTCACTTTATTGTATGAAATGCAATCGCCATGTAATTGCTTTACTTTATCACTAAGCGATAGCGATAGTCGTAGAAGCAATAGTTGGCGAGACGACAATGATACTTCGATGGAGATCAAGGTGTCAATCTGGTGACCATGGTGATCATGACGGTGCTTTGGAGATGGAGATCAAAGGCACAAGATGATGATGGCCATATCATATCACTTATATTGATTGCATGTGATATTTATCCTTTATGCATCTTATTTTGCTTAGTTCGGCGGCAGAATTATAAGATGATCTCTCGCTAAATTTCAAGGTACAAGTGTTCTCCCTAAGTATGCACCGTTGCTACAGTTCGTCGTGCCGAGACACCACGTGATGATCGGGTGTGATAAGCTCTACATTCACATACAACGGGTGCAAGCCAGTTTTGCACATGCAGAATACTCGGGTTAAACTTGACGATCCTAGCATATGCAGATATGGCCTCAGAACACTGAGACCGAAAGGTCGAGCGTGAATCATATAGTAGATATGATCAACATAGTGATGTTCACCATTGAAAACTACTCCATTTCACGTGATGATCAGACATGATTTAGTTGATATGGATCACATGATCACTTAGATGATTAGAGAGATGTCTATCTAAGCGGGAGTTCTTAAGTAATTTGATTAATTGAACTTTAATTTATCATGAACTTAGTACCTAATAGTATTTTGCATGTCTATGTTGTTGTAGATAGATGGCCCGTGTTGTTGTTCTGTTGAACTTCAATGTGTTCCTAGAGAAAGCTAAGTTGAAAGATGATGGTAGCAACTACACGGACTAGGTCCGTAACTTGAGGATTATCCTCATTGCTGCATAGAAGAATTACATCCTAAAAGCACCACTAGGTGAAAAACCCGCTGCAGGAGCAACGCCAGATGTTGTGAACACCTGGCATAGCAAAGCTGATGACTGCTCGATAGTTCAGTGTGCCATGATTTACGGCTTAGAACCGGGACTTCAACAACATTTTGAACGTCATGGAGCATATGAGATTTCCAGGAGTTGAAGTTAATATTTCAAGCAAATGCACGGATTGAGAGATATGAAGTCTCCAATAAGTTCTACAACTGCAAAATGGAGGAGAATAGTTCTGTCAGTGAACATATACTCAGAATGTCTGGGTACCACAACCACTTGACTCAGCTGGGAGTTAATCTTCCTGATGATAGTGTCATTGACAGAGTTCTTCAATCATTGCCACCAAGCTACAAGAGCTTCGTGACGAACTATAATATGCAAGGGATGGATAAGACTATTCCCGAGCTCTTCGCAATGCTAAAGGCTGCGGAGGTAGAAATCAAGAAGGAGCATCAAGTGTTGATGGTCAACAAGACCACTAGTTTCAAGAAAAAGGGTAAAGGGAAGAAGGGGAACTTCAAGAAGAAAAGCAAGCTAGTTGCTGCTCAAATGAAGAAACCCAAGTCTGGACCTAAGCCTAAAACTGAATGCTTCTACTGCAAAGGGACTAGTCACTGGAAGCGGAACTGCCCCAAGTATTTGGCGGAGAAGAAGGATGGCAAAGTGAAAGGTATAATTGATATACATGTTATTGATGTGTACCTTACTAATGCTCGCAGTAGCGCCTGGGTATTTGATACTGGTTCTGTTGCTAATATTTGCAACTCGAAACAGGGGCTATGGATTAAGCGAAGATTGGCTAAGGATGAGGTGATGATGCGTGTGGGAAATGGTTCCAAAGTCGATGTGATCGCCGTCGGCACGCTACCTCTACATCTACCTTCGGGATTAGTTTTAGACCTAAATGATTCTTATTTGGTGCCAACATTGAGCATGAACATTATATCTGGATCTTGTTTGATGCGAGACGATTATTCATTTAAATCAGAGAATAATGGTTGTTCTATTTATATGAGTAATATCTTGTATGGTCATGCACCCTTGACGAGTGGTCTATTTTTACTAAATCGTGATAGTAGTGATACACATGTTCATAGTATTGAAGCCAAAAGATGCAGAGTTGATAATGATAGTGCAACTTATTTGTGGCACTGCCGTTTGGGGCATATTGGTGTAAAGCGCATGAAGAAACTCCATTCCGATGGACTTCTGGAATCACTTGATTATGAATCACTTGGTACTTGCGACCCATGCCTCATGGGCAAGATGACTAAAACTCCATTCTCTGGAACAATGGAGCGAGCAACAGAGTTACTGGAAATCATACATACTGATGTATGTGGTCCAATGAACATTGAGGCTCGCTATGGATATCGTTATTTTCTTAACTTCACAGATGATTTGAGCAGATATGGCTATATCTACTTGATGAAACATAAGTCAGAAACATTTAAAAAGTTCAAAGAATTTCAGAGTAAAGTGGAAAATCATCGTAACAAGAAAATCAAGTTTCTACGATCTGATCATGGAGGTGAATATTTGAGTTATGAGTTAGGTCTTCATTTGAAACAATGCGGAATAGTTTCGCAACTCACGCCACCTGGAACACCAAAATGTAATTGTGTCTCCGAACGTCGTAACCGAACTTTATTAGATATGGTGCGATCTATGATGTCTCTCACTGATTTACCGCTATCATTTTGGGGTTATGCTTTAGAGACGGCTGCATTCACGTTAAATAGGGCACTACCAAAATCCATTGAGACGACACCTTATGAACTGTGGTTTGGCAAGAAACCCAAGTTGTTGTTTCTTAAAGTTTGGGGTTGCGATGCTTATGTGAAAAAGCTTCAACCTGATAAGCTCGAACCCAAATCGGAGAAATGTGTCTTCATAGGATACCCAAAGGAAACTGTTGGGTACACCTTCTATCACAGATCCGAAGGCAAGACATCCATTGCTAAGAATGGATCCTTTCTAGAGAAGGAGTTTCTCTCGAAAGAAGTGAGTGGGTGGAAAGTAGAACTTGATGAGGTAATTGTACCTTCTCCCTTATTGGTAAGTAGTTCATCCCTGAAATCGGTTCTAGTGATTCCTACACCAGTAAGTGAGGAAGCTAATGATGATGATCATGAAGCTTCTGATCAAGTTACTACCAAACCTCGTCGGTCAACCAAAGTAAGATCCTCACTAGAGTGGTACAGTAATCCTGTTCTAGAGGTCATGTTACTTGACCATGACGAACCTACGAACTCTGAGGAAGTGATGATGAGCCCAGATTCCGCAAAATGGCTTGAGGCCATGAAATCTAAGATGGGATCCATGTATAGTGGACTTTGGTTGACTTGCCCGATGATCGGCAGGCCATAGAGAATAAATGGATCTTCAAGAAGAAGACTGATGCCGACAGTAATGTTACTGTCTACAAAGCTTGACTTGTTGCAAAAGGTTTTCGGCATGTTTAAGGAGTTGACTACGATGAGACCTTCTCACCCGTAGCAATGCTTAAGTCCGTCTGAATCATGCTAGCAATTGCCGCATTTTATTATTATGAAATTTGGCAAATGGATGTCAAAACTGCATTCCTTAATGGATATCTTAAAGAAGAGTTGTATATGATGCAACTAGAAGGTTTTGTCGATCCAAAAGGTGCTAACAAAGTGTGCAAGATCCAGCAATCCATTTATGGACTGGTGCATGCCTCTCGGAGTTGGAATATACGCTTTGATAGTGTGATCAAAGCATATGGTTTTATACAGACTTTTGGAGAAGCCTGTATTTACAAAAAAGTGAGTGGGAGCTCTGTAGCATTTCTGATATTATATGTAGATGACATATTGTTGATCGGAAATGATACTGAATTTCTAAATAGCATAAAAGGATACTTGAATAAGAATTTTTCAATGAAAGACCTCGGTGAAGCTACTTATATATTGGGCATCAAGATCTATAGAGATAGATCAAGGCGGTTAATTGGACTTTCACAAAGCACATACCTTGATAAAGTTTTGAAGAAGTTCGAAATGGATCAAGCAAAGAAAGGGTTCTTGCCTGTGTTACAAGGTATGAAGTTGAGTCAGACTCAATGTCCGACCACTGCAGAAGATAGAGAGAAAATGAAAGTCATTCCCTATGCTTCAGCCATAGGTTCTATCATGTATGCAATGATGTGTACCAGACCTGATGTGTGCCTTGCTATTAGTTTAGCAGGAAGGTACCAAAGTAATCCAGGAGTGGATCACTAGACAGCGGTCAAGAACATCCTGAAATACCTGAAAAGGACTAAGGATATGTTTCTAGTTTATGGAGGTGACAAAGAGCTCGTCGTAAACAGTTACATCGATGCAAGCTTTGACACTGATTCGGATGACTCTAAGTCACAAACTGGATACATATTTTTATGAAATGGTGGAGCTGTCAGTTGGTGCAGTTCCAAGGAGAGCGTCATGGTGGGATCTATGTGTGAAGCGGAGTACATAGCTGTTTTGGAAGCAGCAAATGAAGGAGTCTGGATGAAGGAGTTCATATCCGATCTAGGTGTAGTACCTAGTGCATTGGGTCTAATGAAATTTTTTTGTGACAATACTCGTGCAATTGCCTTGGCAAAGGAATCCAGATTTCACAAGAGAACCAAGCACATCAAGAGACGCTTCAATTCCACCCGTGATCAAGTCAAGGAGGGAGACATAGAGATTTGCAAGATACATACGGATATGAATGTTGCAGACCCATTGACTAAGCCTCTCTCACGAGCAAAACATGATCAGCACCAAGACTCCATGGGTGTTAGAATCATTACAATGTAATTTAGATTATTGACTCTAGTGGAGACTGAAGGAAATATGCCCTAGAGGCAATAATAAAGTTGTTATTTATATTTCCTTATATCATGATAAATGTTTATTATTCATGCTAGAATTGTATTAACCGGAAAATTAGTACATGTGTGAATACATAGACAAATAGAGTGTCACTAGTATGCCTCTACTTCACTAGCTCGTTGAATCAATGATGGTTATGTTTGCTGACCATAGACATGAGTTGTCATTTGATTAACGGGATCACATCATTAGAGAATGATGTGATTGACTTGACCCATCCATTAGCTTAGCACGATGATCGTTTAGTTTGTTGCTATTGCTTTCTCCATAACTTATACATGTTCCTATGACTATGAGATCATGCAACTCCCGAATACCGGAGGAACACTTAGTGTGCTATCAGACGTGACAACGTAACTGGGTGACTATAAAGATGCTCTACAGGTGTCTTCGATGGTCTTTGTTGAGTTGCATAGATCAAGATTAGGATTTGTCACTCCGAATATAAGAGAGGTATCTCTGGGCCCTCTCAGTAATGCACATCACTATAAGCCTTGCAAGCAATGTAACTAATGAGTTAGTTGCGGGATGACGCATTACGGAACGAGTAAAGAGACTTGCCGGTAACGAGATTGAACTAGGTATTGAGATACCGACGATCAAATCTCGTACAAGTAACATACCGATGACAAAGGGAACAACGTATGTTGTTATGCGGTTTGACCGATAAAGATCTTCGTAGAATATGTAGGAACCAATATGAGCATCCAGGTTCCGCTATTGGTTATTGACCGGAGATGAGTCTCGTTCATGTCTACATAGTTCTCAAACCCGTAGGGTCTGCACGCTTAACATTCGGTGACGTTCGGTATTATGAGTTTATGTGTTTTGATGTACCAAAGGTAGTTTGGAGTCCCGGATATGATCACAAACATGACGAGGAGTATCGAAATGGTCGAGACATAAAGATCGATATATTGGAAGCCTATGTTTGGACATCGGAATGGTTTCGGATGAGTTCGGGCATTTTCCGGAGTACCGGGAGGTTACCGGAACCCCCCAGGGAGTGTATGGGCCTTATTGGGCCTTAGTGGAATATAGGAGAGGAAGGGAAAAGGAGGGAGGCGTGCCCCCCTAGCCCAATCCGAATTGGGTGGGCCCCCCTTTCCTTCCCTCTCTCCTCCCCTTCCTTCTCTCCTAGTCCTACTACTTGGAAGGGGGGAATCCTATCCCGGTGGGAGTAAGACTCCCCTAGGGCGCGCCTTAGAGGGTCGGTCCTCCCCCCTCCACTCCTTTATATACAGGGGAGGGGCACCCCATAGACACACAATTTGATCATTGTCTTAACTGTGTGTGGTTCCCCCCTCCACCATAATCCACCTTAGTCATATCGTAGCGGTGCTTAGGCGAAGCCCTGTTCCGGTAGCTTCATCATCACCGTCATCACACCGTCATGCTGACGAAACTCTCCCTCAACACTTAGCTGGATCTAGAGTTCGTGGGACGTCACTGATCTGAATGTGTGCAGATCGCGGAGGTGCCATACCTTCGGTGCTAGGATCGGTCGGATCGTGAAGACGTTCGACTACATCAGCAACGTTGTCATAACGCTTGTGCTTACGGTCTACGTGGGTATGTGGACAACACTCTTCCCCTCTCGTCGCTATGCATCACCTAGATAGATCTTGCGTGTGCGTAGGAAATTAGTCACTCATGGTTGATATTTACTTTCAATCACGTACGCATAGGCACTATGTAACTAGCCTTGCTTATTGGCTTCCAAAGCATAACTTTCACTCCTACTTACAATATGTAGAGTATTTAACAAAAAACTACCACTTTCAACCAGCCCTAGGAAGAAACTGTTGTACAAAAAATAGCAAAAACAAACCCAAAATTTCTTAATCTGTGCCAAAAACTACTACCTAGTGCCGATTAGGTTCGTTTAAACCCGTTTATGACAAGGTTGGCCCACAAGTTCGTGCTGACGAGGCAGCTTAAACCAACACATTTTGTTTGACCGTTGACACGAGGGACCCACATCTGACCTTCTATCCTCTTATATTCCCCCTCAAATCATTATTTTTCCTGAACATTACTTCAAACAGTATGGATGCGTGTTCATCGGTCGCGCCGGTGATGAGCGTGTTGGCCGCCGCTCCGCTGGACGGGCTGGACGCTGCGCTGGCCTTAATGACGAAGCAAGCAAAAGAAAGGGAGAATGAAAAGGAGGGCGAATAAAACGGCAAGGGTGGAGTGGGGGAGAGGAAAACGAGAGGCAAATGGCAAATAATGTAATGCGAAGGATAAGAGTTGTGATCGGTACTTGGTATGTCTTGACTTGGCGTACATCTCCCCGGCAACGGCGCTAGAAATGGCTAGTTGTCGGGAGATCAAATCTTGACTTGACTTTGCATAATCCTCCTCGGCAACGGCGCTAGAAATCCTTCTTGCTACCTCTTGAGCACTGCGTTGGTTTTCCCTTGAAGAGGAAAGGGTGGTGCAGTAAAGTAGCGTAAGTATTTCCCTCAGTTTTTCAGAACCAAGGTATCAATCCAGTAGGAGACCACACGCAAGTCACCTCGTACCTACACAAACAAATAAGAACCTCGCAACCAACGCGATAAAGGGGTTGTCAATCCCTTCACGACCACTTGCAAGAGTGAGATCTGATAGAGATGATAATAATAAGATAAATATTTTTGGTATTTTTGTGATATAGATTGAAAGTAAAGATTGCAAAATAAAATAGATTGGAAACTTTTATGATGGAGAATAGACCCGGAGCCCGTAGGTTTCACTAGTGGCTTCTCTCAAGATAGCATAAGTATTATGGTGGGTGAACAAATTACTATCGAGCAATTGATAGAAAAGCGAATAATTATGAGAATATATAGGCATGATCATGCATATAGGCATCTACTACTATTACTCCACACATCGACCGCTATACAACATGCATCTAGAGTATTAAGTTCATAAGAATAGAGTATCTTTTTATCCTCAATGTCAACAATACAATACGTGTCGTTTCCCTTTCTATCACCGGGATCGAGCACCGCAAGATTGAACCCAAAGCTCAGCACTGCTCCCATTGCAAGAAAGATCAATCTAATAGGCCAAACCAAATTGACAATTCGAAGAGACTTGCAAAGATAAACCAATCATACATAAAAGAATTCAGAGAAGATTCAAATATTGTTCATAGATAAACTTGATCATAAACCCACAATTCATCGGATCTCGACAAACAAACCGCAAAAGAAGATTACATAGAATAGATCTCCAAGAGAATCGAGGAGAACTTTGCATTGAGATCCAAAGAGAGAGAAGAAGCCATCTAGCTACTAGCTATAGACCCAAAGGTCTGAAGTAAACTACTCACACATCATCGGAGGGGCCATGGAGTTGATGTAGAGGCCCTCCGTGATCAATGCCCCCTCCGGCGGAGCTCCGGAAAAGGCTCCAAGATGGGATCTCTTGGATACAGAAGGTTGCGGCGGTGGAAATAGGGTTTCGTGGTGCTCCTGGATGTTTGTAGGGTATATGGATATATATATATATGAGGAAGAAGTAGGTCGGTGGAGCAACGAGGGGCCCACGAGGGTGGAGGGCGCGCCCAAGGGGGGTGGGCGCACCCAGAAATCCTGCTTGCTACCTCTTGAGCACTACGTTGGTTTTTCCCGAAGAGGAAGGGATGATGCAACAAAGTAGCGTAAGTATTTCCCTTGGTTTTTGAGAACCAAGGTATCAATCCATTAGGAGGCTACACGCCAGTCCCTCGTACCTACACAATACAAATAAATCCTCTCAACCAATGCGATAAGGGGTTGTCAATCCCTACACGGCCACTTACGAGAGTGAGATCTGATAGATATGATAAGATAATATTTTTGGTATTTTTGTGATAAAGATGCAAAGTAAAATAAAAGCAAAGTAAAAGTAAAGGAAATAACTAACTATTGGGAGATTAATATGATGAAGATAGACCTGGGGGGCCATAGGTTTCACTAGTGGCTTCTCTCGAGAACATAAGTATTCTACAGTGGGTGAACAAATTACTGTTGAGCAATTGACAGAATTGAGCATAGTTATGAGAATATCTAGGTATGATCATGTATATAAGCATCACGTCTGAGACAAGTAAAGCGACTCCTGCCTACATCTACTACTATTACTCCACTCATCGACCGCTATCCAGCATGCATCTAGAGTATTAAGTTAATGAAAACAGAGTGACGCCTTAAGCAAGATGACATGATGTAGAGGGATAAACTCATGCAATATGATGAAAACCCCATCTTGTTATCCTCGATGGCAACAATACAATACGTGCCTTGCTGCCCCTACTGTCACTGGGAAAGGACACCGCAAGATTGAACCCAAAGCTAGGCACTTCTCCCATTGCAAGAAAGATCAATCTAGTAGGCCAAACCAAACTGATAATTCGAAGAGACTTGCAAAGATAACCAATCATACATAAAAGAATTCAGAGAAGATTCAAATATTGTTCATAGATAGGCTTGATCATAAACCCACAATTCATCGGTTTCAACAAACACACCGCAAAAAGAAGATTACGTCGCATAGTTCTCCACAAGAGAGGGGGAGAACATTGTATTGAGATCCAAAAAGAGAGAACAAGCCATCTAGCTACTAACTATGGACCCGTAGGTCTGAGGTGAACTACTCACACTTCATCGGAGGGGCTATGGTGTTGATGTAGAAGCCCTCCGTGATCGATGCCCCCTCCAGCGGAGCTCCGGAACAGGCCCCAAGATGGGATCTCGTGGATACAGAAAGTTACGGCGGTGGAATTAGGGTTTTGGCTCCATATCTGATCGTTTGGGGGTACGTAGGTATATATAGGAGGAAGGAGTATGCCGGTGGAGCAAATGGGGGCCCACGAGGGTGGAGGGCGCGCCTGGGGGGTAGGCGCGCCCCCTACCTCGTGGCTTCCTCTTTTGTGTCTTAACGTAGGGTCCAAGTCTCCTGGGTCTTGTTCGTTGAGAAAATCACGTTCCCGAAGGTTTCATTCTGTTTGGACTCCGTTTGATATTCCTTTTCTTCGAAACTCTAAAATAGTCAAAAAACGTCAATTCTGGGTTGGGCCTCGGGTTAATAGGTTAGTCCCAAAAATAATATAAAAGTGGATAATAAAGCCCAATAATGTCCAAAACAGTAGATAATATAGCATGGAGCAATCAAAAATTATAGATACGTTGGAGATGTATCAAGCATCCCCAAGCTTAATTCCTGCTCGTCCTCGAGTAGGTAAATGATAAAAACAGAATTTTTGATGCGGAGTGCTACTTGGCATAATTTTAATGTAATTCTTCTTAATTGTGGTATGAATATTCAGATCCGAAAGATTCAAGACAAAAGTTCATATTGACATAAAAATAATAATACTTCAAGCATACAAACAAAGCAATTATGTCTTCTCAAAATAACATGGCCAAAGAAAGTTCATCCCTACAAAATCATATAGTTTAGTCATGCTCCATTTTCGTCACACAAGAATGCTCTCATCATGCATAACCCCGATGACAAGCCAAGCAATTGTTTCATACTTTAGTAATCTCAAACCTATAAACTTTCACGCAATATATGAGCGCGAGCCATGGACATAGCACTATGGGTGGAATAGAATATAATGAGGGGGGTTGTGTGGAGAAGCCAAAAAGGAGAAAGTCTCACATCAATGAGGCTAATCAATGGGCAATGGAGATGCCCACCGATTGATGTTAATGCAAGGAGTAGGGATTGCCATGCAACGGATGCACTAGAGCTATAAATGTATGAAAGATCAACAAAAGAAACTAAGTGGGTGTGCATCCAACTTGCTTGCTCATGAAGACCTAGGGCACTTGAGGAGGCCCATTGTTGGAATATACAAGCCAAGTTCTATAATGAAAATTCCCACTAGTATATGAAAGTGACAAAACAAGAGACTCTCTATCATGAAGATTACGGTGCTACTTTGAAGCACAAGTGTGGCAAAGGATGGTAACATTGTCCCTTCTCTCTTTTTCTCTCATTTTTTTGGGACTTCTGTTCTTTTTTATGGCCTTTCTCTTTTTATATATATATAATTCCTCACTTGGGACAATGCTCTAGAAAATGATGATCATCACACTTATATTTATTTACAAGTCAATGATTACAACTCGATACTAGAACAAAAGATGACTCTATATGAATGCCTCCGGCGGTGTACTGGGATATGCAATGGAACAAGTATGACATGTATGAAAGAATTATGAATGGTGGCTTTGCCACAAATACTATGTCAACTACATGATCATGCTAAGCAATATGACAATAATGAATGTGTCATGATAAACGAAATGGTGGAAAGTTGCATGGAAATATATCTCGGAATGGCTATGGAAATGCCATAATAGGTAGGTATGGTGGCTGTTTTGAGGAAGATATAAGGAGGTTTATGTGTGAAAGAGCGTATCATATCACGGGGTTTGGATGCACCGGCGAAGTTTGCGCCAACTCTGAATGTGAGAAAGGGGAATGCACGGTACCGAAGAGGCTAGCAAGGATGGAAGGGTGAGAGTGCGTATAATCCATGGACTCAACATTAGTCATAAAGAACTCACATACTTATTGCAAAAATCTACAAGTCATCAAAAACCTTGGCACTATGCGCATGCTCCTAGGGGGATAGATTGGTAGGAAAAGACCATCGCTCATCCCCGACCGCCACTCATAAGGAGGACAATCAAATAACACCCCATGTTTCAAATTTGTTACATAACGTTTACCATACGTGCATGCTACGGGACTTGCAAACTTCAACACAAGCATTTCTCAATTTCACAACTACTCAACTAGCACGACTTTGATATTATTACCTCCATATCTCAAAACAATCATCAAGCATCAAACTTCTCTTGGTATTGAAAACACTCATAAGAAAATTTTACTAATCTTGAATACCTAGCATATTAGGATTTTAAGCAAATTATCATGCTATTTAAGACTCTCAAAATAATCTAAGTGAAGCATGAGAGATCAACAATTTCTATAAAACAAATCCACCACCATGCTCTAAAAGATATATGTGAAGTACTAGAGCAAAACTATATAACTCAAAAGATATAAGTGAAGCACATAGAGTATTCTAGCAAATTCCAAATCATGTATGGCTCTCTCAAAAGGTGTGTACAACAAGGATGATTGTGGTAAACTAAAAAGTAAAGACTCAAATCATACAAGACGCTCCAAGCAAAACACACATCATGTGGCGAATAAAAATATAGCTCCAAGTAAAGTTACCGATAGAAGTAGACAAAAGAGGGGATGCCTTCCAGGGCATCCCCAAGCTTTGGCTTTTAGGTGTCCTTAGATTATATTGGGGGTTCCATGGGAATCCCCAAGCTTAGGCTCTTGCCACTCCTTGTTCCATAATCCATCAAATCTTCACCCAAAACTTGAAAACTTCACAACACAAAACTCAAAGTAGAAAATCTCGTGAGCTCCGTTAGCAAAAGAAAACAAAAGACCACTTCAAGGTACTGTAATTAACTCATTATTTATTTATATTGGTGTTAAACCTACTATATTCCAACTTCTCTATGGTTTATAAACTATTTTACTATCCATAGATTCATCAAAATAAGCAAACAACACACGAAAAACAGAATCTGTCAAAAACAGAACATTCTGTAGTAATCTGTAGTTAGCACAAGATTTGGAACCCCAAAAATTCTAAAATAAATTTCTGGACGTGAGGAATTTATCTATTAATCACCTGAAAAAAGAATTAACTAAATAGCATTTTCCAAATAAAAATTGCAGAAGTTCTCGTGAGCGCTAAAGTTTCTGTTTTTTACAGCAAGTGTAACAAGACTTTCCCGAAGTCTTCCCAATGGTTCTACTTGGCACAAACACTAATTAAACACAAAAAACACAACCAAAACAGAGGCTAGACAAATTATTTATCACTAAACAGGAGCAAAAAGCAAGGAATAAAAATAAAATTGGGTTGCCTCCCAAATAGCGCTATCGTTTAATGCCCCTAGCTAGGCATAACAAACAAGGATAGATCTAGGTATTGCCATCTTTGGTAGGCAATCCATAAGTGGCTCTCATAATAGATTCATAAGGTAATTTAATTTTATTTATAGGAAAGTGTTCCATGTCTTTCCTTAATGTAAATTGGAATCTAATATTTCCTTCCTTCATATCAATAATTGCACTAATCGTTCTAAGGAAAGGTCTACCAAGAATAATAGTGTCGGGGGTTGGGTGCGACATATGCCAAAGGATGGCTTATCATGGTGAGGGCAAGTAGAACGTCGCCGGTGCCTGGAAACAGGATGAGGTGAAGACAAGCACGCCGGCGAATCTTACCCAGCTTCAGGGCTCTCCGGGGAGATAATACCCCTACTGCTGCTCTGCGGGGTCTCCGCATGATCACTATGGCAAAGTGTTTACACGATTGCTCCTTGAGTTGTTTCCTAGAGGTAGGAGAAGGCAAGGCTATCTCTCTCCTTCCTATATGATCTGGTCTAGTCCTAATGGATTCCAACCCTTTGCATGGGTGCCCTGGGGGGTTTATATAGGCCTACCCCCCAGGGATACAATGGAAATCCGGCTGGACGCGGGCCCAGCCGTCAGTCTCTCCGGCCGCCGTTTTATCCGCCGACTCCTGGGGCCCGCCGACTGGCCCGGTATGGAGCCGTCAGGCCGCATCGGCCGCGGACGGGTCTTGCCGGCTGCTGATTACTGTAGCCGTGCTTCTAATGACGCGGGCTTGGTCATGGAGTCGTGGCAACAGCCCCGCCACCTGGCGGGCGATCACTACTGCCACTCTCTGTCACATCTATTTAATGGTGCATGGGCCCCGGGGGAGGAGCTGGTCGACTCTCAAGGGCCGACTCCCAACGGGTCCAACTGGTGGCGCACTTGCCGTCTTCTGGGATCCTGCTGGCTGGTGGGACCCGTCGCCTAGGGTCGTACAGACAAACCGTCATGGGCGCAGGATTCGGTCCACCGGTGCTGATGTCAGGGCCAGAGTAGCAACAGTGCCACGCTGCACAGAAATCTCTACGGGTACGGCGTACTGTGGCCATGCCTGCCTCTGGAAAGGGGTGGGAGCAGGCTTCACTGTAGCCACTCCCCTGTCTTGTCCCTCTTGATGAGGACATGGGGTTTGTTGGAGTCGCGGGCTGACTCCCCAAGGCCGGCTTCTTGGGAAGTCGTCAGTCAGGAGTCGGCTTATCCTAAAGTCGTCCCTGGGACTCGGCCGCGAGTGGCTAGTCGGTGGCCTTGCCGCCGACTACTCAAAAGGCGGCTCTTTGTCCTGGGGTCTTGAGGGGCGCAGCCTGCCCCGATGTCTTGAAAGGTTCTGGGACTCTGGTTAGCCTACCCGTGGCCCATTACTCCGACAGTAGTCCCCGAAGCTGATGAGGCGCTGCGGACGATTGGCCGAGGTGCCTCAGCAGTTTCTCTTTCTGGGTGCCTGAGACATGGATCTTGCTTGACTTCTGCCAAGCCGACTAGATGGAGTCGGACTCCCCCAACTCTGACTCGCACAATATTTCGAACATCGCGGCGGGACCCAAGTAGCGTGCTGGCTAAGCCTCCAGGCCGCCGCCCGTTCCAGGCCTATCACGTGATAACACGTGGCCGGGCTAGTCTGCCAGCCTACGCGCGTGACGGGATAGGCCCGTAGGCGGGGCCCGCCACTATCGCGCCTCGGCGCCTGAGTGGATCCGCTGTGGCCCAGGCGGACGGTTGGGATTCCCGTGGAGTTACTGCGTAGTAACTTTGTCGTGGAAACATGGGCGTCGTGGGGTCGTGGGCGTAGTAAATCCCACGACCGCCCCCTCGGCTTCGCAGCCCATGAGGCCATAAGTAGGGGGAGGAGGGGAGCGCGGCGGAGCACGCGCGCCCCTTCTCCACGCTACTCCTTGCTCTTCTTCATCTTCTTCTTCCTCGCACCGCCGCACGCCCAAGCTTTGCCGAACGCCGCGGCGATCCACTCATGATGAGTTCTTCTTCTACCGCCGCGCCTCCCTCGGTGCATTCCGGCACCTCAGACGGCTCAGAAGTCCATGATGACCACATCGAGTTCCTCCGCAAGACTCGTTGGCTTCCCGGCGAAGATTACGTGCGGGTACGCCTTGCGCCGAGGGGGAGTGAAGGAAATATGCCCTAGAGGCAATAATAATGTTATTATTTTATTTCCTTATATCATGATAAATGTTTATTATTCATGCTAGAATTGTATTATCCGGAAACATAATACTTGTGTGAATACATAGACAAACTAAATGTCACTAGTATGCCTCTACTTGACTAGCTCGTTAATCAAAGATGGTTATGTTTCCTAACCATAGACATGTGTTGTCATTTGATTAACAGGATCACATTATTAAGAGAATGCTGTGGTTGACATGACCCATTCCATTAGCTTAGCACCCGATCATTTAGTATGTTGCTATTGCTTTCTTCATGACTTATACATGTTCCTATGACTATGAGATTATGCAACTCCCGTTTGCCGGAGGAACACTTTGTGAGCTACCAAACGTCACAACATAACTGGGTGATTATAAAGGAGCTCTATAGGTGTCTCCAAAGGTAAATGTTGGGTTGGCGTATTTCGAGATTAGGATTTGTCACTCCGATTGCCGGAGAGGTATCTCTGGGCCCTCTCAGTAATGCACATCACATAAGCCTTGCAAGCATTGCAACTAATGAGTTAGTTGCGAGATGATGTATTACGAAATGAGTAAAGAGACTTGCCGGTAACGAGATTGAACTAGGTATTGAGATACCGACGATCGAATCTTGGGCAAGTAACATACCAATGACAAAGGGAACAATGTATGTTGTTATGCGGTCTGACCGATAAAGATCTTCGTAGAATACGTGGGAGCCAATATGAGCATCCAGGTTCAGCTATTGGTTATTGACCAGAGAAATGTCTCGGTCATGTCTACATTGTTCTCGAACCCGTAGGGTCCGCACGCTTAAGGTTTCGATGACAGTTATATTATGAGTTTATGAGTTTTTATGTACCAAAGTTAGTTGGGACTCCCGGATGTGATCACGGACATGACAAGGAGTCTCGAAATGGTCGAGGCATAAAGATTGATATATTGGACGGCTATATTCGGACACCGGAAGTGTTCCGGGTGATTTCGGAGAAAACCGGAGTGCCGGAGGGTTACCGGAACCCCCTAGGAGAAGTAATGGGCCTTATGGGCCTTAGTGGAGAGAGAGAGGGGTGGCCAGGGTGGGCCGCACGCCCCCTCCCCCTCTGGTCCGAATTGGACTAGGAGAGGGGGGCGGCGCCCCCCTTTCCTTCTCCCTCTCCCCCTTCCTTTCCCCCTCCTAGTAGGAGTAGGAAAGAGGGGAGTCCTACTCCTACTAGGAGGAGGACTCCTCCTCCTTGGCGCGCCTCCCCTTGCTCCTTTATATACGGGGGCAGGGGGCACCCCTAGACACACAAGTTGATCCTCGTGATCGTTTTCTTAGCCGTGTGCGGTGCCCCCTTCCACCATACTCCTCGATAATATTGTAGTGGTGCTTAGGCGAAGCCCTGCGACAGTTGAACATCAAGATCGTCACCACGCCGTTGTGCTGACGAAACTCTTCCCCGACACTTTGCTGGATCGGAGTCCGGGGATCGTCATCGAGCTGAACGTGTGCTAGAACTCGGAGGTGCTGTAGTTTCGGTGCTTGATCGATTGGGCCATGAAGACGTATGACTATATCAACCGCGTTGTGCTAACGCTTCCGCTGTCGGTCTACAAGGGTACGTAGATCACACTCTCCCCGCTCGTTGCTATGCATCACCATGATCTTGCATGTGCGCAGGAATTTTTTTGAAATTACTACGTTCCCCAACAGTGGCATCCGAGCCTAGGTTTTATGTGTTGATGTTATATGCACGAGTAGAACACAAGTGAGTTGTGGGCGATATAAGTCATACTGCTTACCAGCATGTCATACTTTGGTTCGGCAGTATTGTTGGACGAAGCGGCCCGGACCGACATTACGCGTACGATTATGCGAGACTGGTTCTCCCGACATGCTTTGCACAAAGGTGGCTAGCGGGTGTCAGTTTCTCCAACTTTAGTTGAACCGAGTGTGGCTACGCCCGGTCCTTGCGAAGGTTAAAACAGCACCAACTTGACAAACTATCGTTGTGGTTTTGATGCATAGGTAAGATTGGTTCTTGCTTAAGCCCGTAGCAGCCACGTAAAACTTGCAACAGCAAAGTAGAGGGCGTCTAACTTGTTTTTGCAGGGCATGTTGTGATGTGATATGATCAAGACATGATGCTAAATTTTATTGTATGAGATGATCATGTTTTGTAACCGAGTTATCGGCAACTGGCAGGAGCCATATGGTTGTCGCTTTATTGTATGCAATGTAATTGCGTTGTAATGCTTTACTTTATCACTAAGCGGTAGCGATAGTCGTGGAAGCATAAGAGTGGCGAGACAACAATGATGCTATGATGATGATCAAGGTGTCGCGCCGGTGACGATGGTGATCATGTCAGTGCTTCGAAGATGGAGATCACAAGCACAAGATGATGATGGCCATATCATATCACTTATATTAATTGCATGTGATGTTTATCTTTTATACATCTTATCTTGCTTTGATTGACGGTAGTATTATAAGATGATCTCTCACTAATTATCAAGAAGTGTTCTCCCTGAGTATGCACCATTGCGAAAGTTCTTCGTGCTGAGACACCACGTGATGATCGGGTGTGATAGGCTCTACGTTCAAATACAACGGGTGCAAAACACTTGCACACGCGGAATACTCAGGTTATACTTGACGAGCCAAGCATATACAGATATGGCCTCAGAACACGGAGACCGAAAGGTCGAGCGTGAATCATATAGTAGATATGATCAACATAGCGATGTTCACCAATGAAATTACTCCATCTCACGTGATGATCGGACATGGTTTAGTTGATTTCGATCACGTAATCACTTAGAGGATTAGAGGGATGTCTATCTAAGTGGGAGTTCTTTAATTAATATGATTAACTGAACCTAAATTTATCATGAACTTAGTACCTGATAGTATATTGCTTATTCATGTTTGATTGTAGATAGATGGCCCGTGCTGTTGTTCCGTTGAATTTTAATGCGTTCCTTGAGAAAGAAAAGTTGAAAGATGATGGTAGCAATTACACGGACTGGGTCCGTAACTTGAGGATTATCCTCATTGCTGCACAGAAGAATTATGTCCTGGAAGCACCGCTGGGTGCCAGGCCTGCTGCTGGAGCAACACAAGATGTTATGAACGTTTGGCAGAGCAAAGCTGATGACTACTCGATAGTTCAGTGTGCCATGCTTTACGGCTTAGAATCGGGACCTCAACGACGTTTTGAAAATCATGGAGCATATGAGATGTTCCAGGAGTTGAAGTTAATATTTCAAGCAAGTGCCCAGATTGAGAGATATGAAGTCTCCAATAAGTTCTATAGCTGCAAGATGGAGGAGAACAGTTCTGTCAGTGAGCATATACTCAAAATGTCTGGGTATAATAATCACTTGATTCAATGGGGAGTTAATCTTCCAGATGATTGCGTCATTGACAGAATTCTCCAATCACTGCCACCTAGCTACAAGAGCTTCGTGATGAACTATAATATGCAAGGGATGAATAAGACTATTCCCGAGCTCTTCGCAATGCTGAAAGCTGCGGAGGTAGAAATCAAGAAGGAGCATCAAGTGTTGATGGTCAACAAGACCACTAGTTTCAAGAAAAAGGGCAAAGGGAAGAAGAAGGGGAACTTCAAAAATAACAGCAAGCAAGTTGCTGCTCAAGAGAAGAAACCCAAATCTGGACCTAAGCCTGAAACTGAGTGCTTCTACTGCAAGCAGACTGGTCACTGGAAGCGGAACTGCCCCAAGTATTTGGCGGATAAGAAGGATGGCAAGGTGAACAAAGGTATATGCGATATACATGTTATTGATGTGTACCTTACCAATGCTCGCAGTAGCACCTGGGTATTTGATACTGGTTCTGTTGCTAACATTTGCAACTCGAAACAGGGACTACGGATTAAGCGAAGATTGGCTAAGGACGAGGTGATGATGCGCGTGGGAAATGGTTCCAAAGTCGATGTGATCGCGGTCGGCACGCTACCTCTACATCTACCTTCGGGATTAATATTAGACCTAAATAATTGTTATTTGGTGCCAGTGTTGAGCATGAACATTATATCTGGATCTTGTTTGATGCGAGACGGTTATTCATTTAAATCAGAGAATAATGGTTGTTCTATTTTTATGAGTAAAATCTTTTATGGTCATGCACCCATGAAGAATGGTCTATTCTTATTAAATCTCGATAGTAGTGACACACATATTCATAATGTTGAAGTCAAGAGATGCAGAGTTGATAATGATGGTGCAACTTATTTGTGGCACTACCGTTTAGGTCATATCAGTATAAAGCGCATGAAGAAACTCCATACTGATGGACTTTTGGAACCACTTGATTACGAATCACTTCGTACTTGCGAACCGTGCCTTATGGGTAAGATGACAAAAACACCGTTCTCCAGTACGATGGAGAGAGCAACAGATTTGTTGGAAATCATACATACAGATGTATGTGGTCCGATGATTGTTGAGGCTCGTGGCGGATATCGTTATTTTCTCACCTTCATAGATGACTTAAGTAGATATGGGTATATCTACTTAATGAAACATAAGTCTGAAACATTTGAAAAGTTCAAAGAATTTCAGAGTGAAGTTGAAAATCATCATAACAAGAAAATAAAATTCCTACGATCTGATCATGGAGGAGAATATTTGAGTTACGAGTTTGGTGTACATTTGAAACAATGCGGAATAGTTTCGCAACTCACGCCACCCGGAACACCACAGCGTAATGGTGTGTTCGAACGTCGTAATCGTACTTTACTTGATATGGTGCGATCTATGATGTCTCTTACTGATTTACCGCTATAGTTTTGGGGTTATGCTCTAGAGACGGCCGCATTCACGTTAAATAGGGCACCATCAAAATCCGTTGAGACGATGCCTTATGAACTATGGTTTGGCAAGAAACCAAAGTTGTCGTTTCTGGAAGTTTGGGGCTGCGATGCTTATGTGAAAAAACTTCAACCTGATAAGCTCGAACCCAAATCGGAGAAATGTGTCTTCATAGGATATCCAAAGGAAACTATTGGATCCACCTTCTATCATATATCCGAAGGCAAGACTTTTGTTGCTAAATTCAGAAACTTTCTAGAGAAGGAGTTTCTCTCGAAAGAAGTGAGTGGGAGGAAAGTAGAACTTGATGAGGTAACTGTACCTGCTCCCTTATTGGAAAGTAGTACATTACAGAAATTGGTTTCTGTGACACCTACACCAATTAGTGAGGAAGCTAATGATAATGATCATGAAACTTCAGAGCAAGATACTACTGAACCTCGTAGATCAACCAGAGTAAGAACCGCACCAGAGTGGTACGGTAATCCTATTCTGGAAGTCATGCTACTAGATCATGATGAACCTACGAACTATGAAGAAGCGATGGTGAGCCCAGATTCCGCAAAATGGCTTGAAGCCATGAATCTGAGATGGGATCCATGTATGAGAACAAAGTGTGGACTTTGGTTGACTTGCCCAAAGATCGGCAAGCAATTGAGAATAAATGGATCTTCAAGAAGAAGACTGACGCTGATGGTAATGTTACTGTCTACAAAGCTCGACTTGTCGCAAAAGGTTTTCGACAAGTTCAAGGGATTGACTACGATGAGACCTTCTCACCCGTAGCGATGCTTAAGTCTGTCCAAATCATGTTAGCAATTGCCGCATTTTATGATTATGAAATTTGGCAGATGGATGTCAAAACTGCATTCCTGAATGGATTTCTGGAAGAAGAGTTGTATATGATGCAGCCGGAAGGTTTTGTCGATCCAAAGGGAGCTAACAAAGTGTGCAAGCTCCAGCGATCCATTTATGGACTGGTGCAAGCCTCTCGGAGTTGGAATAAACGCTTTGATAGTGTGATCAAAGCATTTGGTTTTGTACAGACTTTTGGAGAAGCCTGTATTTACAAGAAAGTGAGTGGGAGCTCTGTAGCATTTCTAATATTATATGTAGATGACATATTACTAATCGGAAATGATATAGAATTTCTGGATAGCATAAAGGGATACTTGAATAAGAGTTTTTCAATGAAAGACCTCGGTGAAGCTGCTTACATATTGGGCATTAAGATCTATAGAGATAGATCAAGACGCTTAATTGGACTTTCACAAAGCACATACCTTGACAAAATTTTGAAAAAGTTCAAAATGGATCAAGCAAAGAAAGGATTCTTGCCTGTGTTACAAGGTGTGAAATTGAGTAAGACTCAATGCACGACCAATGCAGAAGATAGAGAGAAAATGAAAGATGTTCCCTATGCTTCAGCCATAGGCTCTATCATGTATGCAATGTTGTGTACCAGACCTGATGTGTGTCTTGCTATAAGTCTAGCAGGGAGGTACCAAAGTAATCCAGGAGTGGATCACTGGACAGCGGTCATGAACATCCTGAAATACCTGAAAAGGACTAAGGATATGTTTCTCATATATGGAGGTGACAAAGAGCTCATCGTAAATGGTTACGTTGATGCAAGCTTTGACACTGATCCAGACGATTCTAAATCGCAAACCGGATACGTGTTTACATTAAACGATGGAGCTGTCAGTTGGTGCAGTTCTAAACAAAGCGTTGTAGCGGGATCTACATGTGAAGCGGAGTACATAGCTGCTTCGGAAGCAGCAAATGAAGGAGTCTGGATGAAGGAGTTCATATCCGATCTAGGTGTCATACCTAGTGCATCGGGTCCAATGAAAATCTTTTGTGACAATACTGGTGCAATTGCGTTGGCAAAGGAATCCAGATTTCACAAGAGAACCAAGCACATCAAGAGACGCTTCAATTCCATCCGGGATCTAGTCCAGGTGGGAGACATAGAGAGTTGCAAGATACATACGGATCTGAATGTTGCAGACCCATTGACTAAGCCTCTTCCACGAGCAAAACACGATCAACACCAAAGCTCCATGGGTGTTAGAATCATTACTGTGTAATCTAGATTATTGACTCTAGTGCAAGTGGGAGACTGAAGGAAATATGCCCTAGAGGCAATAATAATGTTATTATTTTATTTCCTTATATCATGATAAATGTTTATTATTCATGCTAGAATCGTATTATCCGGAAACATAATACTTGTGTGAATACATAGACAAACTAAACGTCACTAATATGCCTCTACTTGACTAGCTCATTAATCAAAGATCGTTATGTTTCCTAACCATAGACATGTGTTGTCATTTGATTAACAGGATAACATTATTAAGAGAATGATGTGGTTGACATGACCCATTCCATTAGCTTAGCACCCGATCGTTTAGTATGTTGCTATTGCTTTCTTCATGACTTATACATGTTCCTATGACTATGAGATTATGCAACTCCCATTTGCCGGAGGAAACCTTTGTGTGCTACCAAACATCACAACGTAACTGGGTGATTATAAAGGAGCTCTACAGGTGTCTCCAAAGGTAAATGTTGGGTTGGCGTATTTTGAGATTAGGATTTGTCACTCTGATTGTCGGAGAGGTATCTTTGGGCCCTCTCGGCAATGCACATCACATAAGCCTTGCAAGCATTGTAACTAATGAGTTAGTTGCGAGATGATGTATTACGAAACGAGTAAAGACACTTGCCGGTAACAAGATTGAACTAGGTATTGAGATACCGACAATCGAATCTCAGGCAAGTAACATACCAATGACAAAGGGAACAATGTATGCTGTTATGTGGTCTGACCGATAAACATCTTCGTAGAATATGTGGGAGCCAATATGAGCATCCAGGTTCCGCTATTGGTTATTGATCAGAGACATGTCTCGGTCATGTCTACATTGTTCTCGAACCCGTAGGGTCCGCATGCTTAAGGTTTCGATGACAGTTATATTATGAGTTTATGAGTTTTGATGTACCGAAGTTAGTTCAGAGTCCCGGATGTGATCACGGACATGACGAGGAGTCTCGAAATGGTCGAGACATAAAGATTGATATATTGGACGGCTATATTCAGACACCGGAAGTGTTCCGGGTGATTTCGGAGAAAACTGAAGTGCCGGAGGGTTACCGAAACCCCCCCCCCCCCGGGAGAAGTAATGGGCCTTATGGGCCTTAGTGGAGAGAGAGAGGGGCGGCCAGGGTGGGCCGCGCACCCCCTCCCCCTCTGGTCCGAATTGGACTAGGAGAGGGGGGTGCGGCGCCCCCCTTTCCTTCTCCCTCTCCCCCTTCCTTTCCCCCTTGTGGGAGTAGGAAAGAGGGGAGTCCTACTCCTACTAGGAGGAGGACTCCTCCTCCTTGGCACGCCCTAGGGCCGGCCGGCCTCCTCCCCTTGCTCCTTTATATACAGGGGCAGGGGCACCCCGAGACACACAAGTTGATCCTCGTGATCGTTTTCTTAGCTGTGTGCGGTGCCCCCTTCCACCATACTCCTCGATAATATTGTAGTGGTGCTTAGGCGAAGCCCTGCGACAGTTGAACATCAAGATCGTCACCACGCCATTGTGCTGACGGAACTCTTCCCCGACACTTTGCTGGATCGGAGTCCAGGGATCGTCATCGAGCTGAACGTGTGCTAGAACTCGGAGGTGTCGTAGTTTCGGTGCTTGATCGATCGGGCCGTGAAGACGTACGACTATATCAACCGCGTTGTGCTAATGCTTCCGTTGTCGGTCTACAAGGGTACGTAGATCACACTCTCCCCTCTTGTTGCTATGCATCACCATGATCTTGCGTGTGCGTAGGAATTTTTTTGAAATTACTATGTTCCCCAAAAGGGAGATCTCTCCGGCGCCGGAGGAGGGCGAGCGGGTTATCTTCCGCTCGCACTGCCTGCACGGATTGGGGCTGCCGGCGAGCAGCTTCTTCCGCTCCTTTCTGGAGTTCTATGGCCTCCAGCTGCACCACCTCACGCCCAACACGGTGGTGCTGCTGTCCGCCTTCGTGGCCTTGTGCGAAGGCTTCCTCAGAGTCCTCCCCACCCTTGAGCTCTGGGGGGAGTTCTTCTACTCCAAGCTCGGCACCCAGGCTGTAGGCATGCCAGCTCAGTGCGGCGCATTCATCGCTGCGCGGAGGTCGGGGGCTGACAACCCCTTCCCCACCATCAAGCTGATAAAGTCGGTGAAGATGTGGCAGCGATCGTACTTCTACATGAAGAGCGTCTTCGAGAGGGGCGATTGGGTCAACCTGCCGGCTTTCGAGGCCAGCCCGCCGGCTGGGAGACTACCCAATTGGTCGTTCCGGGCTAAGTTGCTGATGCTTGCGGGAGCCGGCGCCATCGCGCAACTCCGAGTGCTGACGCAGTCGGAGGGCCTGACTGGTCCGTACCTGCTGGCCGCCTTCATGGCGCGCCGAGTTCTCCCACTCCAAGGCCGCCCCCACATGATATGCCAAATGAGCGGGCGCCGTGACTCGAGTCGGATGTGCACCAAGGACATGCCTCATGAGGAGGTGGCCTACATGGTGAACTACCTCTCAGACAGCAAGCTCCTGGAGGACTGGCGGTTCGGCAAGGAGCCGTACTCCCGCGCCAACCCCCCACCCATAGTGAGTTGCCCTTTCTTTCTTTCTTTGTATTGTCTTCTTTCTTGCCGAGTTTGTTTGTGCGACCTGACCAGTCGGCTTTGGTCAGAATCCCCTCCTCCATCCACCAGTCGGCACCACGGGGCCGGCCCACGAGTTCCTTGCCAACCGGGCGGAGAGCGATGTCGACGACCCCGATCTGGGGGCGGTGGCTTTGGAAGACGACGCCGAGGGAGGAGGTGGCCCGTGGCTCAGGGTCAGTCTAGAGGACTGGCCTGATGATGAGGAGGAGGTCGCCCCCCCGCCACTAGCCAGGAGCCAGCCATCCCGGCGCGGGCTCTTCTATCGCGCAGGGTGCTCCAGGCGGCGGGAAGAAACATAGAGCCGTGCCGACCTTGTTTGGCAGCCGGCCGAAGAAGCCCAAGAGTTCAGCTGCGGTGACCAAATGGGACGAGGCGGCCGCGAAGGCCATCCGCTTCTGCAAGGAAGTAAAGAAGCCGCCACTGGTCTCCACGTGAGTATTCCTGTCTTAATGCTTTATTCTTTCTTTGTAGCTTTTGTCTGAGTCTTTTACTTGCTTCCCTCGCTTCAAGGCTCCCCTCACTCTTGAGAGGGTTGTCGCCGCCTCTGTCATGGGGTCAGCGGAGACGTCCGCCACCACTCGGCGGATTGACCCCGCTGCTGACCTCCGGGAGGCGACGAAGCAGAACGCGCAGGAGAAGCGCAACGAGGAAGAGGCCGCCCGCCTGGAGAAGGTGGAGGCCGATAAGGCGGAGGCCTCCGCCAAGAAGAAACTGGTGGAGGCCGAAGCCGTCGCCGCGATGAAGCGGCAGGCTGAGGAGGCCGCGCACCGCCAATCGGCGCTGTTCGTCACTCCGCTGAACTCTGCGCCGCCGCCTCCGGAGTTCACGGGGCAGACTGGGGAAGCCGGCAGCGAGAACCCCGTCATGGAGAGGGAAGGCGGCGACTCCTCCACGCCGGACGTGATCGTTCCACCGCCGCCTCCGCCGCTGTCTGGGAGCACCAAGGCAAACAGCTAGCGGACCCTCTGGTGCCGCCGACTGAAGACGAGGCCGTGGCGAGGCTACTCCTCCAAGTCGGCTCGCCAATGCGCCGCCGTCTTGAGAAGGCGACTTCGGCACCCCGCCCCCTGGAGACCGGCACCGCCAGCTCGGCGATCCCAGACGTCGAAGCGACGAGCGTCGCGCCCATTGGGTGGGTGCGAGGAGGCGGCACAGGGCCGCTGAACCAAGCGCTTCTAGACGTCCAAACGAAGCTGCGAGCTGAGGGTGACGCCATCCAGAACTGCACCAAGGCGTACCTGGCTTCGCGGGCAGCCGTCCGAGTATGCTCTCTCATTGATCCTTGTTTTCTTGTTCCTTTCTGTGGGGGCGCGCCAGCACACCCACTGGGTGTAGTCCCCGAGTTTTGGGCCGGCTGCTGAGCATGCGGCTCGGAACTTCCAATTGGTGAGTTCCAGGTACTAATTTTTGTCTGAAATGCTTGTCGCAGGACTACCACAACCTCCGAGTCACCGCCTTCAACCGCAATGTTGAAGAGCTGGGCAACCGGACCGCCGACCTGTCGGAGAGCCGGAGTGAGTCCTTTTCCTTCCTTGTGGGGGCGCGCTGGCGCACCCGCGGGCTGTAGTCCCTGAGATTCAGGCTGATTGCTGAGCAGTCGGGCCGGATCTCCCCGGCGACCTTCTTTATTGATGACTTAATGCCTTCTTTCTTCCTTCTCTTCAGAAGCCAACGCTGTTCTTCAACAGAAGCTGAGCGAAGCCCACTTCACGCTGCGTGCCAAGGGGGAGGAGTGCAGCAAGCTCAGCGCGATCTGCTGGCCACACAATTGGCAGAGTAGAGGGAGCTACTTACGAAGACGCAGAAGGAGGCGGAAGAGGCGGAAGCCGCCCTCCTGGCCGAGTTCGCGAGCGAGCGCTCCTCCTAGACTGACAAAGAGGCAATGCTGGCCTCCGACTTCCATGAGATTGAAGACATTGTTGATGGTGGGTTTCTTTACTTTCTTTCTTTGAGCTGCCGATTATGAGTCGTGCCGACTCCTGGTTTTTGACTTGCTTCTTCGTTTCTTCCGTCTTGGCAGACTTCTTTCCCGGGCATTCGCAGGCTGCCATCCAAGCCATCGAGGCTGACCGTGAAGGTCGAAGGGCAGAAGGCGCAGAGATCGCCGCTGACGCTCCCTGAACCCTTGATGAGCATATCCTGAGCATCGAGGCTCGCCTTCGGCCGACTCACCGGATGCTGCGTCGGCTTCAACGTGTCGGCGCCCAGGCGATTGCCGCCCTGTGGCCGGACATGCAGGCTCCATGCACTCCCAGTCGGACTGCCGACTGGCTGGAGGTCGCGGCTGGTCGTCTTGAGGCCTGGAAGGGTTCCTCGGCCCAAGCTGGAGCGCGTCGGGCCTTGGAGTTCGTCAAGGCGTGGTATCCGGGGCTGGACCTCGACCAGCTGGCCACACTCCAATCAGAGGCCCAGCCGGAGCTGGCAGCCGCGGAAGACGCCCTTGTCAAGCGTGCCGCAGCGATCACCGAGAACACCGACACCAGCATCTTCGTCCCCGAGCGGTCTGAAGACGGCGAGGAGGTACCACTGGAGTGGTTTGGGATGAACCCAGACTACGGTGAGGACTCGGCGGAGGTGATCGGCTCCAGCATCGAGGAAGAAGGCAAGGCGGAGGACGGAGGCGAGACGGAAACACCAGAAGACGGGGCAGACGGCCAGCCTCAGCTCGACCGCGCCTCCAGCAACGAGCCGTGTGCGACCGAGCCGACTGCCGCTGGAGGCGATCAAGCCGAGACTGCCCGGCCGGCCGCCCCAACGCCTGACGCTGCCGCCTCCTCCGACCCTCTGAATTTGTCTGCCGCTTCCTAAGCTGCCGCCTTATCTTTATTTTATCTGCTTTAGTAGTCTTTGAAGAACTTGTTAATTTGCACAATTCCACCCGCGGGGTGTATTTTGAACTTCTGCTCAAAGATTCGGCCAAGGGCCTATGTTATGTAAATATTTATCCGAATTCTATCTTTTCTTGCTCATTGCTCTTTTGGCCTTTTCCTTTGCCGCTTTTCCTTAGTTGCCTGTCTTGCCAGTCGGACAGCCGCTCTGCGGACTGCCGTTGGATCAAATGCTTGGCTACTTTGGGAAGGCAAGTACTTAGCCGTTTTAGAGTTTTTTAGCAAGTTGGATAGAAGGCGGTGAGCCGACTGGTTAATAGTCGGTTTGTGAAAAGAAAAAAGGAAGGTTGGAAGCCGTCTTAAGCTATGTTTTATGCTTTGGGTCCTTAGACATTTTCCATGCGAGCGCCCATTGTACCTTACTCCTGCCCACCGTACAGTCGCTCTGCAAGCTACGGCTTCTGACAGGAGATGGCTTAGACGCCACACACTACTTGTCCAGCTGCAGGAAGCATTTCATAGTGCAAGGCGGCGAGTCCCCGGGCCGACCTGTCGAGCCCGGTGCCAAGCAGCATAATAAAGAGTAACATACTCATAGGCATAATTTTTATCATATAGACAAAAGAGGGCAGTCCCCAAGCTCGTCTCGGGGGGCCCTAAGTCTTGGTACTTTAATACAAAAGGTAACGTGGTACATACTGCATCAGCTGTAAAATCTTCGGAGGAGATTTGCATTCCATGGCCGCTCTGTCTTTTTACCAGAGTCGTCCCTCTTGCGTGCTCGGGGCTTCTGAGCATCGATCAGGTAGTAGGAGTCGTTGCCCAGCACTTTGCTGATGATGAAAGGGCCTTCGCAAGGCGCGGACAGCTTGTGCTGGCCGGCTGTTCGCTGGATCAGTCGGAGCACAAGGTCGCCCTCTTGGAAAGATCTCGGCTTGACCTTCCTGTTGTAGTATCGGCGCAGGCTCTGCTGGTAGATGCTGGACCGGCTGAGTGCCAACAGCCGGCCCTCTTCCAGCAGATCGACGCCGTCTTGACGTGCTTCTTCTGCTTCCTCCTCGGTGTACATGGTGACTCGCGGGGAGTCGAACTCTATGTCCGTTGGGATGACGGCTTCAGCACCGTAGACGAGGAAGAAAGGCGTGAAGCCGGTTGACTTGTTTGGAGTCGTGTGCAGATTCCAGAGGACGGCTGGCAACTCATCGAGCCAGCAGCCAGCCGAACGCTCGAGAGGCTCGACCAGTCGGGGCTTGATGCCAGACAGGATGAGGCCATTTGCTCGCTCCACCTGGCCGTTTGACTTTGGATGAGCGACGGACGCTAGGTCCAGTCGGATGCCCTGTGTTGCGCAGAAACGGGCCAAGGCGCCTTTGGCAAAATTTGTGCCGTTGTCGGTGATGATGTTGTATGGTATGCCATACCGAATTGTGATATCGAAGATGAAAGTCACGGCAGTCGGACTGTTTAGTTTCTTGATTGGCTTCGCTTCTATCCACTTGGTGAACTTGTCCACTGCGACAAGTAAGTGAGTTAAGCCACGTCGTGCCGTCTTGAATGGTCCCACCATGTCTAGACCCCAAACTGCGAAAGGCCAGGCAATGGGGATGGTCTTGAGTGCAGAAGCCGGCTGATGCGGCTTGGAGCGGAACTTCTGGCACCCTTTGCATTTTTGGACCAATTCCTTGGCCTCTTCTAAGGCCGTTGGCCAAAAGAACCCGTGTCGGAAAGTTTTGGCGACGAGTGCTCTTGAAGCCGCATGGTGGCCGCACTCGCCTTGGTGGATGTCTTTGAGAATTGCTTGTCCTTGCTCTGGCTCTACGCAGCGCTGGTAGACACCAGTGATGCTGCGGCTGACCAGCTCTCTGTTGACTATGGTGTAGGCTGCCGGTCGACGTTGTACCTGCCGAGCTAAGGTCTCATCAGTTGGCAGCTCTTTGCTCACCAGAAATTTGAGGATGGGCTGGGCCCATGAGGGTGCTGCTATTTCTTCGACTGCTAGAACTGCGACTTGGACGAGGGCGGCTGGGCTAGGAGGCGGCGGGGTGGAGTCAACAACCACTTTCTAGGTTAATGAAGTCCCCGGGCCGACTGGCGTGGCTCTTGGGCCGAGTTCTGGAGTCTTCGAGCCCGCCGCCGCAGTCCCTGGGCCAGGTTTTGCAGTCCCTGGGCCGGCCTCGACGGTGGCAGCTTTGGAACCATCTGCTGAAATCCCCGTACCGTCTGCCGGGGCTCTGGAGTCGGATCCGACTTCTTCGGGAGGAGCCAGCACGAAGATGGAGTCTGATTCTGGTGAAGGCTTGACAGACGGCTTGAGGAGGCGTTGAAGGGCGACGCCCGATGGTATTGCTTGGCGGGTAGAGCCGATTCGTGCCAAGGCGTCTGCTTGGTCGTTGTCGTTTCTTGGCACATGGAGGAACTCGCACCCCTCGAAATACCCACTGAGTTGCTGCACGAGGAAACGATAACTCGCCATGTTTGCATCTTTGGCGTCCCACTCGCCAGACGACTACTGGACCACTAAGTTCGAGTCGCCATAACACAGGATCCGGCGAATGCCGAGTTCTTTGGCAAGCCGGAGCCCGTGAATGAGCGCCTCGTACTCGGCGACGTTGTTGGAGGCGGCAAAATGGATTTGCAGTGCGTATTTGAGCTTGTCGCCTTTAGGAGAAGTGAGGACAACACCGGCTCCCAAGCCGGTGCGCATCTTGGAGCCGTCGACATGCATCCGCCAATGGGTGGAGTCGGGCACTGGAGGTAGGTACTGGGTCTCATCCCAGTCAACGAGAAAGTCGGCCAATGCTTGTGACTTGATGGCGGTGCGGGGCTGGTAGTGGATGGTGTAGGGAGCCAGCTCTATAGCCCACTTGGCCACTCGGCCAGAAGCATCTCGGCTTCCGATGATCTCGGCAAGTGGGGCCATGCAGACCACGGTGATTGGATGCTCTTGAAAGTAAGGCTTCAATTTCTTGGCGGTAAAGTGCACGCCATAGCACATCTTCTGGTAGTGGGGGTACTTCTGCTTGGAGGCTGACAGTACTTCACTCAGGTAATATACCGGTCTCTAGACAGGTAGTGCCTTGCCTTCCTCCTTGTGTTCCACTACAATGACCATGCTGACTACCCGGCTGGTGGCGGCGATGTACAGGAGCATAGGTTCCTTAGGAGTCGGAGCCGCCAGAATGGATGGAGTAGTCAGCATCTTTTTCAACTAGAGAAAAGCTTCTTCTGCCTTGTGGTTCCACTCGACAAAAGTGGTCTTCTTCATGAGTTGGTATAAGGGGAGAGCTTTCTCGCCCAGTCGACTGATGAATCGGCTGATGGATGCCAAGCAGCCGGTGAACTTTTGCATGTCCAGCAGTCGGCTGGGTACCTCCATCCTCTCAATGGCCTTGTTCTTTACAGGGTTGCATTCTATGCCGCGTTCAGAGACCAGGAAGCCAAGGAGTTGGCCGGCTGGTACTCCGAAGATGCACTTCTCGGGGTTGAGCTTGATCTGGAATTGGCGCAGGTTCTCAAAGGTCTCCTTGAGGTCTTCTAGTAGTGTTCCACGCTTTTCCGTCTTCACCACCACATCATCCACGTAGACGTGGGTGTTCCTGCCGAGCTGCTTGAGGAGGCACTTCTACATGCAACGCTGAAAGGTGGCGCCGGCATTCCTCAAGCTGAACGTCATGGTGAGGTAGCAGAAGGCTCCAAACGGCGTGATGAAGGCGGTCTTCAGTCTGTCAGCTGGGTTCAGCATGATCTGGTGATATCCTGAATATGCATCCAAAAAGCTCAATAGCTCGCATCCGGCGGTGGAGTCTATCACCTGATCAATTCTTGGCAGAGCAAACGGGTCCTTGGGGCAGGCCTTGTTGAGGTTCGTGTAGTCAATACACATTCGCCACTGCTTGTTCTTCTTCAGTACCAGGACCGGGTTGGCTAGCCACTCTGGAAAGAATATTTCCATAATGAAGCCGGCTGCTAGGAGTCGGGCTATCTCTTCTCCGACAACTCTTCTCTTCTCTTCTGATAGGCGACACAGAGGCTGCCTGACCGGCTTTGCATCAATCGGACATGTAACTTGTGCTCGGCGAATTCTGTCGGTACACCTGGCATGTCTTTGGGGGACCATGCGAAGATGTCCCGATTCTCACGGAGGAAATCGACAAGCTCTCCTTCCTATTTGCTGTCGAGGTTCGCGCCTACGACAGCGTACCTCTCTGGGTGCTCCGGATCTAAGGGTATCTTCTTTGTCTCCTTGGTTGGTTTGAACGAACCCTCAGCCTCCGATTCCTTTGGGTTAGGTGACACCTCTGGCTGCTTGTCGGCCATCGCCACAACCCATTCCAGGAGCCGCTTCTCGGTTGCAATCACCAGGGACTCGGCTAGCCGACTGCTCTCAGTCGCATAGGCAGACGACTTCCGGCAGTCACCGGCTATGGTCAGAATTCCCCTGGAACTGGGCATCTTCATTTTGAGGTAGGCGTAGTGGGGGACCGCCATGAACTTGGCCAGGGCGGGTCGGCCAAGTAGTGCATGGTATGGGCTCTCGAGGTCCACCACCTCAAACCAAACTGACTCTCGGTGGAAGTGCTCTTTGTCTCCAAAGAGGACGTCCAGGAAAGCCCAGGAACAATGCCGTGGAACACAGTCCGACTGTTCTGAAGCTGTCTTTGCTTGATTCCTAGTTTCTCCATGGTGTCCTTGTACAGGATGTTGATGCTGCTGCCTCCGTCTATCAGGACTCCCGAGAAACGAGCGGCTCATCTATCCGTGGCAAAGGTGGCATCCAAGACCAAGGCATAAGAGCCTGGACTCGGCATCACCTCTGGGTGATCAGCCCTGCTCCAGCTGATAGGCTTCTCGGACCAGTGCATGAACTCTGGCGTCTCTGATGCTACTGCATTCACCTCTTGTCGCTGCAGCCGCCTGCTGCGCCGATCGTCACGCATACTGGTAAACACCACGTAGGCTCCGTGCTCTTCGGGGTATTCGTCTTGTACTGCGCCGACTGGCCTGACAGCCGGCTGCTGGGGCGGAGGCGGTAGCGGCTGCCCGGCAGGCGGGGGAGGTAGGAGGCCATCTCCCTTGGAGATCCTGGTGAGCCAGTGGCACTTCCGGGTAGTGTGATTTGACGGCTTCGTGCCTCTATGGAACTTGCAAGGACCATCCAGAGCCTGCTCGTAGGAGAAGGCCGGCAACCAGTTGGGCTTGCCACCTTTCTGTCGCTTGGGTGGAGGCTGCCCATTCGGCTGCTGGGCTTCAACTGTCGAGACCTGCCGGCTGCTGGAAGCCGGCTGCGGGGCCTTGCGCTTGTGGTCGCTCTGCTGTTGCCAACGACTGGTGTCTCCCACTGGAGTTCTTGGAGCCTGAGGAACCACTTTGCCAGTTGCGCTAACTTGAATCTCCGCCTTCATGGAGGAGTCGGCTGTGGCGTACTTGTCCGATATGATCAGCAGCTCGTCGAGGGTTTCTGGCTCGTCGTAGAGGAGCTTGTGCTTGAGGAGGGTGCCCTCTCTGCACCCGGTGGTGAAGTACTCGATAGCCTGCACCTCGTGCACGCCCTCGCAGGAGTTCCGAAGCTCGGCCCAGCGCGTGAGGTAGTCGCGAGTCGACTCGTCGAGACCTTGCATGCACAAGGAAAGCTGACGAGGCTTGGGAGGACGCTTGTACGTGCTGGTGAAGTTGCGGACGAATGCTTCGGTGAAGTCAACCTAGTTGTTGATCCTGCGGGGCTTCAGGTTGTTCAGCCATGTCCGGGCCATGCCCTGGAGCATGAGCGGAACGTACTTTACGGCGACACGCTTGTTGCCATTCACTATGCTGACAGCCATGGAGTAGTCGACCAGCCATTCTTCCGGCTTCATGGAGCCGGTGTACTTGGGCGTGTCTCTTGGGAGTGTGAACCCTTTGGGAAAGGGCTCGTCTCGAATGCGGGGCCCGAAACAAGGCTGACCCAACTCATCCTCTTCTTCCAGCGCCAGGGATCGGTGAAGTCAGTCGATCCAGTGGCGGGCGTCGTTTTCCCCGACTCCCTCTCGGCGGCCAAGGCGGTCGCCGAGAGTCGGATGATCAACAGGCGGCGGGGAGACTCGCCTTTCCTTGCGAGGAGGAGGAGGCGGACAGTCGTCCCGTCGTTCCATTGCTCTCGGGCGGCTGTCTCGGTCGCGCTCTATGGTAATGTGAGTCCGACTGTGGCTGATAGTCAGATCCTTGTCTCTTCTTCCTCGGGCGCCACCAGTCGGCGTTCGAGACGTCGCGCCTTGATCTCGGTGAAGGTCGTCGTTTTGCCGCTGTGGCGCCTCCGTGCGGCAGCCGGCCTCGTTCTGCGCGGCAGCCGCATCGAGGAGCCGCTGGACTCGCTCCATCATCAGGTGGCGCTCTTCGTCCTCGAAATTGTCCAGCTCGTCCGCCGCCGCCTGGGCGGCTCGGATGTTCTCCGCTGGTGTAGAATACACAGGGCGACTTGCCCCGAACAGATTGGCGATGGCTACGCCGCGCTGCTGGACTGCGCCAAGGCGGCTGGGCCCTGCTGGGGCCGGCGAGCCGCCAATAGCGTGATCCATCTCTCGCTGGTAGGCTTCTGACAAGTGTCTCATGCTAGCCAGCTTCTTCGCGCCTTCGACGAGCTGAAGGAGGCACGCCTCCAACGTCTCCGCGTCAGCGTCTTCCAGAATGGGCACAGTTAGGTCTTGTAGCGCCGTGCCAAGTGGGTCATGCGCTCCTCCGCCGGGAGGCTCGTCATGACTGATGACGAGCACCTCGGTGACGGTGCTTCCGCCGCTCTCCGCACGAGGGAGAGGCTCGTCGTAGACCACCACATTAGTGGGGAATGCGTCGAGCGACGCGGTGTCGGAGTCGACCAGCATCGGGTCGGTGGAACCTACAGACTCCAAATCCACGGCAGGCTCGCCGGAGACGTGGAGTTGATCGAGGAGGCCCGCAAGGAGGCTCTCGGAGCCGCCCGTGCCTGCGTGGGATGCAGGTTCGTCGGAGAGGCGAACCTCGCCGACAAGTTCGGCGAGGCAGCTGGCTGCGCAGGCGATCTCAACGCCGCGTAGCGCGTCAGTGCTGACTCCATCTGGCGTGCCTGGCTGGCTGCGCTTGCCAGGGAGGAAAAGGTTCCCGTCCAGAGCAGGTCTCCGGACGACGGTGCACCAGGCCCCACGGTGGGTGCCAAATGTTGGGGGTTGGGTGCGACATATGCCAAAGGATGGCTTATCATGGTGGGGGCGAGTAGAACGTCACCGGTGCCTGGAAATGGGATGAGGCGAAGACATGCACGCCGGCAAATCTTACCCAGCTTCAGGGCTCTCCAGGGAGATAATACCCCTACTGCTGCTCTGTGGGGTCTCCGCATGATCACTATGGCAAAGTGTTTACATGATTGCTCCTTGAGCTGTTTCCTAGAGGTAGGAGAAGGCAAGGCTAGCTCTCTCCTTCCTATATGATCTGGTCTAGTCCTAATGGATTCCAACCCTTTGCATGGGTGCCCTGGGGGTTTATATAGGCCTACCCCCCAGGGATACAATGGTAATCCGGCTGGACGCGGGCCCAACCGTCAGTCTCTCCGGCTGCCGTTTTATCCGCCGACTCCTGGGGCCCGCCGACTGGCCCGGTACGGAGCCGTCAGGCCGCGTCCGCCGCGGGCGGGTCTTGCCGGCTGCTGATTACTGCTAATGACGCGGGCTTGGTCATGGAGTCGTGGCAACAGCCCCGCCGCCTGGCGGGCGATCACTATTGCCACTCTCTATCACATCTGTTTAATGGCGCGTGGGCCCCGGGGGAGGAGCTGGCCGACTCTTGGGGTCCGACTCCCAATGAGTCCGACTGGTGGCGCACTTGCCGTCTTCTAGGATCCTGCTGGCTGGTGGGACCCGTCGCCCAGGGTCATACAGACAAGCCGTCGTGGGCGCAGGATTCGGTCCACCGGTGATGATGTCAGGGCCGGAGTGGCAACAGTGCCACGCCGCACGGAAATCTCCACGGGTACAGCGTACTGTGGCCATGCCTGCCTCTAGAAAGGGGTGGGAGCAGGCTTCACTGTAGCCACTTCACTATAGCCTCTAGAAAGGACATGGGGTTTGTTGGAGTCGTGGGCTGACTCCCCAAGGCCGGCTTCTTGGGAAGTCGTCAGTCAGGAGTCGGCTTATCCTGAAGTCGTCCCTGGGACTCGGCCGCGAGTGGCTAGTCGGTGGCCTTGCCGCCGACTACTCAAAAGGCGGCTCTTTATCCTGGGGTCTTGAGGGGCGCAGCCTACCCCGATGTCTTGAAAGGTTCTGGGACTCGGGTTAGCCTACCCGTGGCCCATTACTCCAACAAATAGGACAAGAAGGATTGCAATCTATGTCAAGAACAATAAAATCTACGGGCACATAATTCCTATTTTCAACAATGAGAACATCATTAATTCTTCCCATAGTTTTATTACTAGTGGAATCCGCAAGGTGCAAGTTTAGAGAGCAATCATCAAAATCACGGAAACCTAACAAATCACACAAAGTCTTTGGAATCGTGGAAACACTAGCACCCAAATCACATAAAGCATAGCATTCATGATCTTTAATTTTAATTTTAATAGTTGGTTCCCACTCATCATAGAGTTTTCTAGGGATATAAACTTCCAATTCAAGTTTTTCCTCATAAGATTGCATCAAGGCATCAACGATATGTTTAGTAAACGCTTTATTTTGACTATAAGCGTGAGGAGAATTTAGCACGGATTGCAACAAGGAAATACAATCAATCAAAGAGCAATTTTCGTATTTAAATTCCTTGAAATCCATAATAGTGGGTTTAGCAACATCTAGGGTTTTAATTTCTTCAATCCCACTTTTATCAAATTTAGCATCAAGATCAAAAAATTCCGAATTCTTGGAATGCCTTCTAGGTAAAGGTGGATCATATTCAGTCCCATCATTATCAAGATTCATATTTCAAATCAAAGATTTAATAGGGGAGACATCAATAACTTTTAGATCTTCATCTTTATTTTCATAGGAACTAGAAGAACACGCTCTTATAAAGGCATCTTTTTAGCACGCATCCTAGCGGTTCTTTCTTTGTACTCATCAATGGAAATTCTCATGGATTTGAGAGACTCATTGATATCATGCTTAGGTGGAATAGATCTAAGTTTCAAAGAATCAATATCAAGAGAAATTCTATCAATGTTCCTAGCCAACTCATCAATCTTAAGTAAGTTTTCTTCAATCAAAGCATTGAAATTCTTTTGCAAAGTAATAAATTCTTTAATATTAGATTCAATATCAGAGGGCGTCTTATTATAATTTCCATAAGAATTGTTGTAGGAATTTCCATAATTATTAGAGGGATTACTGTGATAAGGCCTAGGATTAAAATTTCCTCTATACGCGTTGTTACCACAATTGTTCCTACCAACAAAATTCACACCCATAGATTCATTATTATTCTCAATCAAAGTAGACATGGGCATATCATTAGGATCAGAAGAAACACTCTTACTAGCAAATAATTTCATAAGTTCATCCATCTTTCCACTCAAAACATTAATTTCTTCTACCGCATGCACCTTTTTATTAGTAGATCTTTCAGTATGCCATTGAGAATAATTAACCATAATATTATCTAGGAGTTTAGTAGCTTCTCCTAAAGTGATTTCCATAAAAGTGCCTCCCGCAGCCGAATCTAAAAGATTTCTAGAAGCAAAATTCAATCCGCCATATAAATTTTGTATAATCATCCATAAATTTAAACCATGAGTAGGGCAATTACATATCATTAGTTTCATTCTCTCCCAAGCTTGTGCAACATGTTCATGATCAAGTTGCTTAAAATTCATAATATCGTTTCTAAGAGAGATGATCATAGCGGGAGGAAAATACTTAGAGATAAAAGCATCTTTGCACTTGTTCCATGAATCAATACTATTTTTAGGCAAAGACGAAAACCAAGCTTTAGCATGATCTCTAAGCAAAAAAGGGAATAGCTTCAATTTAACAATATGATTATCCACATCTTTCTTCTTTTGCATATCACACAAATCAACGAAGCTACTTAGATGGGTAGAGGCATCTTCACTAGGCAGGCCGGAAAAAGATCTTTCATGACAAGATTCAGCAAAGCAGTATTAATTTCACAAGATTCAGCATCGGTAAGAGGAGCAATCAGAGTGCTAATAAAATCATTATTGTTGGTATTGGCAAAGTCACACAATTTAGTGTTATCTTGAGCCATCGTGACAAGCAAACAAACTAACACACAAGCAAACAAAAAGCGAGCAGGCAAAAAGATGCAAATAGAGAAAGAGAGGGAGGATAGAGAGAGAGGGCGAATAAAACGGAAAGTGTGAAGTGGGGGAGAGAAAAAGGAGAGGCAAATAGCAAATAATGTAATGCGGGAGATAAGGGTATGTGATGGGTACTTGGTATATTGACTTTTGCATAGACCTCCCCGGCAACGGCGCCAGAAATCCTTCTTGCTACCTCTTGAGCACTGCGTTGGTTTTCCCGAAGAGGAAGGGATGATGCAGCAAAGTAGCGTAAGTATTTCCCTCAGTTTTTGAGAAACAAGGTATCAATCCAGTAGGAGGCTACACGCCAGTCCCTCGTACCTGCACAAAACAAATAAATCCTCGCAACCAACACGATAAGGGGTTGTTAATCCCTACACGGCCACTTACGAGAGTGAGATCTGATAGATATGATAAGATAATAATTTTGGTATTTTTGTGATAAAGATGCAAAGTAAAATAAAATCAAAGTAAAATCAAAGGAAATAACTAAGTATTGGGAGATTAATATGATGAAGATAGACCCGGGGGCCATAGTTTCACTAGTGGCTTCTCTCGAGAGCATAAATATTCTACAATGGGTGAACAAATTATTGTTGAGCAATTGACAGAATCGAGCATAGTTATGAGAATATCTAGGTATGATCATGTATATAGGCATCACGTCCGAGACAAGTAGACCGACTCCTGCCTACATCTACTACTATTACTCCACTCATCGACCGCTATCCAGCATGCATCTAGAGTATTATGTTAATGAAAACAGAGTAACGCCTTAAGCAAGATGACATGATGTAGAGGGATAAACTCATGCAATATGACGAAAACCCCATCTTGTTATCCTTGATGGCAACAATACAATACGTGCCTTGCTGCCCCTACTATCACTGGGAAAGGACACCACAAGATTGAACCCAAAGCTAAGCACTTCTCCCATTGCAAGAAAGATCAATCTAGTAGGCCAAACCAAACTGATAATTCGAAGAGACTTGCAAAGATAACCAATCATACATAAAAGAATTCAGAGAAGATTCAAATATTGTTCATAGATAGACTTGATCATGAACCCACAATTCATCAATCTCAACAAACACACCGCAAAAAGAAGATTACATCGAATAGTTCTCCACAAGAGAGGGGGAGAACATTGTATTGAGATCCAAAAAGAGAGAAGAAGCCATCTACATACTAACTATGGACCCGTAGGTCTGAGGTGAACTACTCACACTTCATCGGAGGGGCTATGGTGTTGATGTATAAGCCCTCCGTGATCGATGCCCCCTCCGGCGGAGCTCCAGAACAGGCCCCAAGATGGGATCTCGTGGATACAGAAAGTTACGACAGTGGAATTAGGGTTTTGGCTCCGTATCTGATCGTTTGGGGGTACGTAGGTATCTATAGGAGGAAGGAGTACGTCGGTGGAGCAACAGGAGGCCCACGAGGGTGGAGGGCGCGCATGGGGGGTAGGCGCGCGCCCTACCTCTTGGCTTCCTCTTTTGTGTCTTGACGTAGGGTCCAAGTCTCCTGGGTCTTGTTCCTTGAGAAAATCACGTTCCCGAAGGTTTCATTCCGTTTGGACTCCGTTTGATATTCCTTTTCTTTGAAACCCTAAAACAGGCAAAAAAACAGCAATTCTGGGCTGGGCCTCCGGTTAATAGGTTAGTCCCAAAAATAATATAAAAGTGGATAATAAAGCCCAATAATGTCCAAAACAGTAGATAATATAGCATGGAGCAATCAAAAATTATAGATACGTTGGAGACGTATCACGCCCCCTGCCTTGTCGCCTCCTCGATTGTTTCTTGACGTCCACTCCAAGTCTCCTGGATCACGTTTGTTCCAAAAATAACGCTCCCGAAGGTTTCATTCCATTTGGACTCCGTTTGATATTCCTTTTAGGCGAAACTCTAAAATAGGCAAAAAAACAACAATTTGGGATGGGGCTCCGGTTACTAGGTTAGTCCCAAAAATACTATAAAAGTGTAAAAATAAGCCCATTAACATCCAAAATAGATAATATAATAGCATGGAGCAATAAAAAATTATAGATACGTTGGAGACGTATCAAGCATCCCCAAGCTTAATTCATGCTCGTCCTCGAGTAGGTAAATGATAAAAATAGAATTTTTGATGTGGAATGCTTCCTAACATATTTCTCAATGTAATTTTTCTTTATTGTGGCGTGAATGTTCAGATCCGAAAGATTCAAGATAAAAGTTTAATATTGACATAGAAATAATAATACTTCAAGCATACTAACTAAGCAATCATGTCTTCTCAAAATAACATGGCCAAAGAAAGTTATCCCTACAAAATCGTATAGTGTGGCTATGCTCTATCTTCATCACACAAAGTATTAAATCATGCACAACCTCGATGACAAGCCAAGCAATTGTTTCATACTTTTGATGTTCTCAAACTTTTTCAATCTTCACGCAATATATGAGCGTGAGCCATAGATATAGCACTATGGTGGGATAGAATGGTGGTTGTGGAGAAGACAAAAAGGGAGAAGATAGTCTCACATCAACTAGGCGTATCAACGGGCTATGGAGATGCCCATTAATAGATATCAATGTGAGTGGGTAGGGATTGCCATGCAACGGATGCACTAGAGCTATAAGTGTTTGAAAGCTCAACAAAATAAACTAAATGGGTGTGCATCCAACTTGCTTGCTCACGAAGACCTAGGGCAATTTGAGGAAGCCCGTCATTGGAATATACAAGCCAAGTTCTATAATGTAAAATTCCCACTAGTTTATGAAAGTGACAACATAGGAGACTCTCTATCATGAAGATCATGGTGCTACTTTGAAGCACAAGTGTGGAAAAAGGATAGTAACATTGTCCCTTCTCTCTTTTTCTCTCTTTTTTTATATTTTTTCTTTTTATTTGGGCCTTCTTTCTTTTTCTTTTGGCCTCTTTTTTTCTCTTTTTCCGTCCAGAGTCTCATCCTGACTTGTGGGGGAATCATAGTCTCCATCATCCTTTCCTCACTGGGACAATGTTCTAATAATGACGATCATCACACTTATTTTTATTTACAACTCAAGAATTACAACTCAATACTTAGAACAAAATATGACTCTATGTGAATGCCTCCGGCAGTGTACCGGGATATGCAATGAATCAAGAGTGACATGTATGAAAGAATTATGAACGGTGGCTTTGCCACAAATACGATGTCAACTACATGATCATGCAAAGCAATACGACAATGATGAAACGTGTTATAATAAAGAAACGGTGGAAAGTTGCATGGCAATATATCTCGGAATGGCTATGGAAATGCCATAATAGGTAGGTATGGTGGCTGTTTTGAGGAAGGTATACGGTGGGTTTATGGTACCGGCAAAAGTTGCACGGTACTAGAGAGGCTAGCAATGGTGGAAGGGTGAGGGTGCGTATAATCCATGGACTCAACATTAGTCATAAAGAACTCACATACTTATTGCAAAAATATATTAGTTATCGAAACAAAGTACTACGCGCATGCTCCTAGGGGGATAGATTGGTAGGAAAAGACCATCGCTCGTCCCCGACCGCCACTCATAAGGAAGGCAATCAATAAATAAATCATGCTCCGACTTGATCACATAACGGTTCACCATACGTGCATGCTACGGGCATCACAAACTTCAACACAAGTATTTCTCAAATTCACAACTACTCAACTAGCATGACTCTAATATCACCATCTCCATATCTCAAAACAATCATCAAGTATCAAACTTCTCTTAGTATCCAATGCACTTATATGAAAGTTTTTATTATTGGCATGTTGTTCTAAAGGACTCTCAAAATAATTTAAGTGAAGCATGAGAGATCAATTATTTCTATAAAATAGAACCACCGTCGTGCTCTAAAAGATATAAGTGAAGCACTAGAGCAAAAAACTATATAGCTCAAAAGAATAAGTGAAGCACATAGAGTATTCTAATAAATTCTAATTCATGTGTGTATCTCTCAAAAGGTGTGTACAGCAAGGATGATTGTGGTAAACTAAAAAGCAAAGACTCAAATCATACAAGACGCTCCAAGTAAAACACATATCATGTGGCGAATAAAAATATAGCTCCAAGTAAAGTTACCGATGAACAAAGACAAAAGAGGGGATGCCTTCCGAGGCATCCCCAAGCTTAGGATTTTTGGTGTCCTTATATTTTACCTTGGGGTTCCATGGGCATACCCAATCTTAGGCTCTTGCCACTCCTTGTTCCATAATCCATCGAATCTTTACCCAAAACTTGAAAACTTCACAACACAAAATTTAACAGAAAAATCTCATGAGCTCTGTTAGCGAAAGAAAACAAAACACCACTTCAAGGTACTGTAATGAACTAATTATTTACTTATATTGGTGTTAAACCTACTGTATTCCAACTTCTCTATGGTTTATAAACTCTTTTACTAGCCACAGATTCATCAAAATAAGCAAACAACACAAGAAAAACAGAATCTGTCAAAAACAGAACAGTCTGTAGTAATCTGTAACTAACGCAAACTTCTGGAACCCCAAAAATTCTAAAATAAATTGATGGACGTGAGGAATTTATATATTAATCATATTCAAAAATAATTAACTAAATATCACTCTCCAATAAAAAATGGAAGCAATTCTCGTGAGCGCTAAAGTTTCTGTTTTTTACAGCAAGATCAAAAAGACTTTCCCCAAGTCTTCCCAACGGTTCTACTTGGCACAAACACTAATTAAACACAAAAAACACAACAAAAACATAGGCTAGATAAATTATTTCTTACTAAACAGGATCAAAAAGCAAGGAATAAAAATAAAATTGGGTTGCCTCCCAACAAGCGCTATCGTTTAACGCCCCTAGCTAGGCATAAAAGCGAAGATAGATCTAGGTGTTGCCATCTTTGGTAAGTAATTCTTCAATGAGACACTTATAACTCTTAGGAGTTTCATTCTTTTTATTAATTATCAAACTCCTTGGCACGAAATCAAGAAAATCATTTGTAGAAAAAGGTTCCTTAAGGATAGTAAGAAAGTTGGGGTGAACACTTATGGATTTGAGGTCCGTATTTTCCTTACTAGAAGTTTCACCCTTGTTTTTAGGAACATACATCAATTTGGAAATCTTAGCATTAGGAGGAGTGTTTTTCAAGAAGAAAAGGCAGACCCAAGGTTGGTAATAGTGTCCTCAGTTTTATCAATTCTAGTGGAATCTTGATCTATCTTTCCATTAACCATAGGTCCCTTTTCCTTAAAAAATTTAAGAGCAACACCTACCTTAGATCCGTATTGGGTAATTTGGTTATGGATCTTTCTATCCAAATTTTCAATCAACTCTATGGTGGCAACTTTATTTTCAATAATTTCAAGCCGTTGCATCACGTGTTCCAAAGTTAAAATAGTTCCATTCACCAAAAGAGAAGGTGGCCCAAACAAATCTATCATAGCATTATAAGAATCAAAAGTATGGCTGCCTAAGAAATTTCCTCCGGTAATGGTATCAAGAATATATCTATTCCAAGAAGTGATGCCTATATAAAAATTGCGAAGAAGAACGGAAGTAGATTGCTTCCTAGTAGATCTATTTTGCGCATTGCAAATTCTGTACCAAGCATCTTTTAGATTTTCTCCCTCCCTTTGTTTAAAATTAAGAACTTCATTCTCAGGAGATAAACGAGTACATAAAGGACTAGCCA
Organism: Triticum aestivum; assembly: GCF_018294505.1. NCBI lineage: Eukaryota > Viridiplantae > Streptophyta > Magnoliopsida > Poales > Poaceae > Triticum > Triticum aestivum. The sequence goes on along the minus strand of NC_057800.1, from coordinate 470,727,054 downwards.
TAACGATGAACCAAGCAAAAGAAAGGGTGAATGAAAAAGAGGGTGAATAAAACGGCAAGGGTGAAGTGTGGGAGAGGAAAATGAGAGGCAAATGGAAAATAATGTAATGCGAAGGATAAGGGTTGTGATGGGTACTTCGTATGTCTTGACTTGGCGTAGATCTCCCTGGCAACGGCGCCAGAAATGGCTAGTTGTCGGGAGATCAAATCTTCACTTGACTTTGCTTAAGCCTCCCCGGCAACGGTGCCAGAAATCCTTCTTGCTACCTCTTGAGCACTGCGTTGGTTTTCCCTTGAAGAGGAAAGGGTGGTGCAGTAAAGCAGCGTAAGTATTTCCCTCAGTTTTTCAGAACCAAGGTATCAATCCAGTAGGAGACCATGCACAAGTCACCTCGTACCTACACAAACCAATAAGAACCTCGCAATCAACGCGATAAAGGGGTTGTCAATCCCTTCACGGCCACTTGCAAGAGTGAGATATGATAGAGATGATAATAATAAGATAAATATTTTTGGTATTTTTGTGATATAGATTGAAAGTAAAGATTGCAAAATAAAATAGATTGGAAACTTGTATGATGGAGAATAGACCCGGGGGCCATAGGTTTCACTAGTGGCTTCTCTCAAGATAGCATAAGTATTACGGTGGGTGAACAAATTACTATTGAGCAATTGATAGAAAAGCAAATAATTATGAGAATATCTAGGCATGATCATGTATATAGGCATCACGTCCGTGACAAGTAGACCGAAACAATTCTGCATCTACTACTATTACTCCACACATCGACCGCTATCCAGCATGCATCTAGAGTATCAAGTTTATAAGAACAGAGTAATGCCTTAAGCAAGATGACATGATGTAGAAGGATAAACTCATGCAATATGATATAAACCCCATCTTTTTATCCTCGATGGCAACAAGACAATACGTGTCGTTTCCCTTCCTGTCACTGGGATCGAGCACCACAAGATTGAACCCAAAGCTAAGCACTTCTCTCATTGCAAGAAAGATCAATCTAGTAGGCCAAACCAAATTGATAATTCGAAGAGACTTGCAAAGATAAACCAATCATACATAAAAGAATTCAGAGAAGATTCAAATATTGTTCATAGATAAACTTGATCATAAACCCACAATTCATCGGATCTCGACAAACACACCGCAAAAGAAGATTACATCGAATAGATCTCCAAGAGAATCGATGAGAACTTTGTATTGAGATCCAAAGAGAGAGAATAAGCCATCTAGCTACTAGCTATGGACCCGAAGGTCTGAAGTAAACTACTCACACATCATTGGAGGGGCCACGGAGTTGATGTAGAGGCCCTCGGTGATCAATGCCCCCTCCGGCGGAGCTCCGGAAAAGGCCCCAAGATGGGATCTCTTGGGTACATAAGGTTGCGGCGGTGGAAATAGGGTTTCGTGGTGCTCCTGGATGTTTGCAGGGTATATGGATATATATATATAGGAGGAAGAAGTAGGTCGGTGGAGCAACGAGGGGCCCACGAGGGTGGAGGGCGCGCCCAGGGGGTGGGCGCGCCCCCTGCCTCGTGGCCTCCTCGATTCTTTCTTGACGTCCACTCCAAGTCTCCTCAATCACGTTTGTTCCAAAAATAACGCTCCCAAAGGTTTCATTCCGTTTGGACTCCTTTTGATATTCCTTTTCGGTGAAACTCTAAAATAGGCAAAAAAACAGCAATTTGGGTTGGGCCTCCGATTAATAGGTTAGTCCCAAAATACTATAAAAGTGTAAAAATAAGCCCATTAACATCCAAAATAGATAATATAATAGCATGGAGCAATCAAAAATTATAGATACATTGGAGACGTATCAGCACGCGCGAGCAAGCCACCGCGCCGCCGTGCCAATCTAGCTAGCAAACCTTGCAGACAAGCAGCTGGACGGAGCTACCTTGGCTAGCTATCGCCCGCGAGCGCCGGACGGAGCTCGCATCCGGGCTGCCACAAGATGGGCTCCGCACCGCCGGCGGTTTTGACCCCGCCGTCTGCCGGCGGCGGTAGCTGCGTCCCATGGCCAAGGATGACTAGGTGGATGGGCCAGAGGTAGGAGGTCACTCGGGGATTTTTGTGCAGACTGACATGTAGGTCCCACAAGTCATAACGCCTAACTTGCCGGTCGAATAGAAGGCGTTGACTTAAGGGGTGGCATGGGGTTGAAACGTGCCTATAACGGCACTTTGTAGAGTAGTCATTTCTTGGTAGGGCTGGTTGGTAAGGGCATGTACAATGGTTGATAAGGTAGTCTTATCTTAAGTCTGCCATGTATGCAAGTGGTATTAGTTTCTTGGCATTATTAGTGGTTTATTGGAATTATTAGTGGTTTTAGTACTAGCGACAAAAGGCGATTCTAGGTTCTGTTCTACTCCAACGAGTACTACTAGTCGTCGCGGGAGTGTATACCTTGTTTTGTGGGTTCGATCCCGGCCGAACGCATGGCGGCCTTTTTTTAAATAGTACTCCACAAAATGAGGTAGTTCGATTTTTGAAGTCAAACGGACGTGTCGCACGACAATCTGGGTGCACTGGATTGCCCAGCCACGTGAATGGGTTTTCCTTCCCATCATCTAGTGGCTCGCGTGCTCACCCTAGCCGCACCTCGCTTGCAGCTTCCTCATCAGCTAGTACTAGCATATTTAAACTAGCACCTCCCAATTAAGCCCGAGGAGCCGGAAAAGCCTGGCACAGCATTGGGAACTATGAAATATGGCTATGTACGTAAAGTGCTAGTACTCTACTACTCTGTATCTTGTGGCGTTGCACGCATGGACTTCACTCCATTATCGGCTCTATAAAAGAAATTCCTCTTGACATGATTTTTTTGTTTTGAAATGGAGGCAACAGCTTTGCCTCATCTCATTCATAAAGAAGGAACTACTAACAAAGTTGAACGATATCCATTACACCAACACAAATGGAAGCGAAAAGCCTAGTCTCGTTGTATCAAATAACTCAAATGTTCTGCCCCCGCAGTAACCATCACTGATAAACAGGCTGCTAGTGTGTGCATGAGAGGAGCGGCTGAGTAGGCCAGCTACGCACTTGAATAGAGCACCGAGAGTACCCACTACGCAGGTGTACTTTCCCTGTATTGATAGTACAATGATGGTTCTAGAGAACAATACTACCCTCCACTTCCAACTATAGCTCCTTGGCCCTGAGATTCAAGAGGTCAAAACTGGTGCACTATACTAGAAGTATAGTACATCGCAATACGAGTTGATAAATTAGTACTAGTACTGCTACAGTACAAGTACGTAGTAAATAATAGCCTCACCTCTTCGCCAAGGAACGATCGAGGAGCTATAGTTGGAAGGGAAGAGACCCTGCGGTTACTACGCTCTTATCTCCTCCTCGTCAGTTCCCCTTCCCCCAAAGAGAAAGCAGTTCGCCACTGCTCCCATGGATTCGCCAGGCGGTTCTCCTCCTCGTCGGGGCTAGGAGACCTTGGATGACGATCCTCTGGGAGAAATTGCATGCTGCTCCGACGTACTCACTGGCGCAAGACTCGGTGCTTCCTACACCAACTTTTTCACGATGGTGCTTAAACAGGCTTGGGAAAAGGCCATGCTTGTTGGTCTTCCATGCGTCCTCGAGGAGAAGGTTCTTCTATGGGACAATCCTTCGAACAGTCCACCGCTCCCTGGCCATGGTTGCACTTGACTCCGCTAGAGTTGCCGACGTTGAGAGGTAGTCGGATTTTGTCGGATGAGCAGGTCAGTCGTGGAGTTTGATCATGTAGTACTTAGTTATTCCATTTCCATCCCGTAATTACTCCGTTGCCCACCGTCTTATATATAGGTATGGGTCGATGCCAACGAAGATTGGCTTGCATACCTCGGGTCGGATACCACCATCATTTTGCACAACATCCACAACAGTGCGGACGTTCTCGTAGACCCCTTCTCCACCATTTGGATCGGCCTTCCGGACTGGCTGGGCTTGAATACTTATGATGATGCCTACATGATATTGAAGAAGATAGCAATTGCGGACCCGCCGACAAAGCGACACGGCTACGACGATTACTATCTCATCGCAGTGTTCCACATAAGGATTGCCATAAATGCCAGTGGCAGTAACTATAGAGGCTGGCGCATGGTGGCCACGACAAATTTGTACCCCTACATGTTCGAAGATGTCGTGCACCATCTAGGACACATCTTCGCGGTGACATGCCAGGGGACTTGTTTCATCTGGTTGCCATCCTATGGTATCGGAGATTACAAACGGAATGCACAAACCATCATTTGCATCCCTAACGGTACTCCATTATTTTCCAGGGACCAGTCATCCCCCGATCAAAATAAGATCGTTGATCCTGGATGTGCATTTGCATCTGCGATTCGGTCTAACCTGGAACCTTGTAGCTGACTTTGGCATATTGGGATCAACTATCTTAGCAGTCGTTACCCATGGTACCACTGATGTGCAACATGGTCACACAATCTACCACGATCGGACCGTCATCATCTACCCGGGTATTCCTTTTAGTATTATATTTTTAACCCTTTCGCCTTCTCTTTTGTTGTTGTACTACTTACTAGTACTAGTAGGAGTACTTTTTACCTTGGAGGACGCATATAGCTAAGCTAGGCCCTTGAAGACTTGAACCCACTAGCTGCCACCATTTTTTTACATGTCTTACTATCTCATCCATGTAGCCAAGAGTGGCTATATATAATAAGCCAGTTATTTTACTTCCTCTATACCGGAGTATTACTATTTGCTGCGCAGTATTACTGACCGCCATATTTGGGCACAACATTATTATGCATGGACCTTGACTGTGTATGTCACCATGTGTCCAGATCTGAGATGCCACGTGTACCAGATGAACGTCACTGAGTTCGACCCCCGTGATGCTACGTGGGTGCCGAGGAACACTCTTGGAGAGTACTCGCTTTTCTTTGGGGACAGCTACCCCATTGTGAAGCCGATGCCACCTTCCGTGCACGACAATGAAGGCCTGCCGTTCATGAAGCATGGTTGTGTCTTCAGTTCGCACCGCCGCATGAACGACATGTTGGGACACGTTATCCCTGATTTATGTCGCTTCAGCTTGGATGAGTCTCCATTGTGTGGAACTGGACTAGAAAGTTGCGACAATGATTCTCGTTGCTCACCGCTATGGATCATGCCATCCATGAAGAACACCTGGGACTGGAACCTGGAGGAGGACATGTAGCCCATCTATAATGTGTAAGTGGGGTATGGTAAATTGTGAACGGTAGCGCTGTGAATATATGTAGACTAGTCGTGCACAAATGTATCACATGAATTGGATATGAACTTGTGTGGCATACTGGCATTTGTCCCTTAGAATTTATTACTAGTAAATGTGTTATGTGTATGTGCAACTTGTGTGGTTGTTGCACGGGCTCCAACACGCTCTTTGAGAAAAAAAAGGTGGCATAGCTGTCGGCGTTTTGGGAACGGGGGTCCCCAGACTTGCCTGCCTGCGGTCCGCGGCGTGGCGAAGCCAGCAGGCTGTACGTCCCATCTTCATCAACAAGGCATCCAAGACCCTTGCGAGGGGCCAAGCCTCGCGAGGCAGACGACACAAGACCTCCTCTGGAGTGGCCTAGTCGGGCAGGCTCAACAGGGGCGGAGATAACAAGGCGAGGCAAACCTCACGAGGCTCTCGTGACGTGAGCCATGACGATCGACACCAGGCGGGCGCCAGCATGTGCGGCGTCCTTGTTTCCTCTTTGGTGCTAAGGAGGCCAGCGCAGGCGAGGAGTACCGAGGCATCAGGAAAAGGTTGCCATATCGGTGCAACAAGACCAGGATCAGAAGGACGGCCAGATGGAGGTCATCGTGGAGCCCAAGACGGCGTCACCACCAGAGCCTTTTGCAGGCGGAGACCGCCTTTTTCAGGATAGCTTGTACTAGTTGTCCCCCTTCGAATTTGCCCGCCGTTGTTGGCTCCCTTCCCGCTCAATATTTCGGAAGAGGACCAGGTCCTGTATAAGTAGAGTTAGCCACCACCAGAGAGGGAGAGGGGAGAGAAGGAGGACGATTCATATCACTCTCACCCACACAAGTTAGCCAAGCACAAGAACACCTCAACCTCAGGAGGTTGTTCTTCCCCTTGCATTGTTCATCATCAGCCCAAGAGGCAATCCACCACCACCACCACACTGGAGTAGGGTATTACACCACAACGGTGGCCCGGACCAGTATAAATCTTGTGTCTTTCTGTGTTGCGAGTTCATCGAGTTCGTCCGCGAGATCTTAGCGAGCTAGGGCGTAGATCGGTGGGAGGAAAAGACTTCACGCGCACCCCAGTGTTCGAACCTTAAGGGTTTGCCGAACCCCACATCCGACATTTGGCACGCCATGTAGGGGTGCGCCGTAGCCTCCCTTCCATCAGTTCGTCGCTCCATCGTCTCCATGGCGGATGCTCGACGTGCTCGAGCTGAGCATCGGGCTGCCCTCACCGCCCGCGTTGCTCAGACGGCCCCCATCGGCTGGCCACCTCATCATTCTCCATCTCCCGCCACCAATGCTGCCACCGGCCCGGTGGGGAACGAGCAGCAAGCGTCTTCAATGCATCCTTCGGTACGGCAGGACGGCCGCACCACCACTCCATCGCTGACCCCGGCCGGTTCTTCGTCCCATGCACGCCACGCTCCCATGGAGGCGCGGGCCACACTCCTCGCCACAAACGAGCTCTTGCGCTACCGCCCAGTCGACGACCTCTACAAGGAGTGGCTTGACCGCGTCGCCGAGCTCGTCCGCGCCGTAGGGGTTTCCCCGACGTCGTCCCTCTCTCGGCTTCAACCTCAGCCGGCCACGGGCGACGAGGCACGAGGCGCGCCTCCACCACCCCAGCCCAAAGACGGCGCCTTTGCACCAAGGCGCGCGGCCCCGCGGGGTGATCCGCCACACCCGATGCCCGCGCGCGAAGAGAGAAGCTGCCAAGAAATCCCACGGCCACGAGAAGCTGCACCCGCACTTCCCGCGCCACCTCGTCAAGACCGTGCGCTGCCCACGGCGGCGCCACGCAGACCTCATCAAGACAAAGCTCCACCTCCGAAGCGGGCGCCGATAACTATGGCCGGCTGCCGCGCCTTCACCCCCGAGCTGCGCAGCGTTGCCTGGCCAGGCAAGTTCAAGCCGGATCTGCCTCCTTGCTACGACGGCACTGCCGACCCCGTGGAGTTCCTGCAGCTCTACAAGCTGAGCATCGAAGCAGCCAACGGCGATGAGAAAGGCATGGCAAACTGGTTTCCCATGGCTCTCAAGGATGGGGCCCGCTCCTGGTTCCTGAACCTGCCGCACGGCTCGATCTCCTCCTGGGACGAGATGCGTGACCGCTTCGTCGCTAACTTCCAGGGCACCCGCGACCACCCGCCGGCCACAGGCAACCTGCACCGCATCAAGCAACAACCAGGGGAGACCCTCCAGAAGTACATCCAGCGCTTCAACAACACCTGCCTCAAGATCCCCAAGGTCACGGATCAAGCCATCATCTCCGCGTTCTCCGACGGTGTCCATGACGTCAAGATGAAGGAAGAGCTTGCTATCCACGAGGAGCTCTGCACATCTCAGGAGTTGTTCAACCTGGTGACCAAGTGCGCAAGAGCTGAGGAGGGGCGCCTTTCCCTCCTTGAGCTGCCAGTCGCGAGCACAGAAGAGAAGAAAGCCAAGGCCAAGGACGTGAAGCGCAAGGAAGCAGTGGTGCTAGCAACGGAGCCCGACACCAAACGGGGAAGAGATCAGCCCGAGTCATCCAAGAACAGTTGACCGTTCTGCGCCTTCCACAACCTGAACTCCCACAACACCAGCGACTGGCAAGAGCTCAGAGCCATACGAGAAGGACGCTACGCTCGACGCCCCGAGCGCAGCGACCGGGGCTACGACCGCGAAGGAGGACATGGAGGCGGACGCTGGGACGACCGTGGCCCGCGCCAGGAATGGCGCGACAGGCCTCGTGAGGACCGCTGGCAAGACCATCCTCGCGAGGGGGCCTGGAGGGACCAGCCTCGTGAGGATCGCCCCCAAAGCAACGTCGGTCTTCCCCCGTTGCCGCCACCAAGAAGGAACGACGATCATCGTCAGGACGAGGGGGCTGGGGGCTTCCAGGAGCCGCGTGCAATCGCCTGCATCTTGGGCGGCGCCCAGGCCCCAGCCTCTCAGCGCATCTTCAAATGGTTTGCTCGCGAGATGAACGCGGTGCTCCCGAAGCTTGAGGCCGCGCGCCCGCTCAAGTGGTCCCAGTGCGCTATCACTTTCAACTCGGCAGATCAGCTCAAGTGCGCGTCCACCGCCGGCATCCTCCCGATGCTGTGTTCCCCAGTCATCAACAATGTGCAGGTTACCAAGACCCTCATCGACGGTGGTGCAGGGCTCAACGTCCTGTCCGTCGACACATTCGACAACCTCCAAGTGCCATATGAGCATCTCCAGCCTACCAAACCTTTCTCAGGAGTGACCGACGGCTCCACCACATCGATAGGGCAGGTCCTCCTGCTGTCACCTTCGGCACACACGACAACTACCGCATTGAGCTCATCGACTTCGATGTTGCGCACATCCGCCTGCCGTACAACACCATCCTCGGGTATCCAGCACTGGCAAAGTTCATGGCGGTCACCCACCATGGCTACAACGTCCTCAAGATGCCTGGAAGTGGCGGGTTCATCACGGTCCTGTGTGAAGAAAGGGATGTGGTGTGCTCCCTTGAGAGCGCCTTCCAAGCTGCAGCAATCGACAACCCCGACAGCAGAAGTGAGGGCCCTCCGGAGGCCATCCCCAAGAAGAAGAAGCTGCACCGCGCAGGACCTCAGGAGGATGGCGTCGCGGCAGGAGCCTCGTCAGGATTAGCGTCCCTCCCAGGGGCTCCTCCCTCCATTGCATAGGAAGGCGCGCCCAGCGCCCTCCCCGGGCAGGGCTCGGGGGCTCTCTTCTGGAGGGCCTTAGGCCTTGCCAACCTCATGAGGGAGGCGCTTGGGCACCACTTGGAGGCGTGCCACGCGACACGTTTTCCTCAGGAGAACGCAGGGCAAGGGGTGCCCACCGCTCAGGAGTTCATCGCCAAGACCACACAGGAACTGCAAGACGCAAGAGCCATGTGCGGTGACAGCCGCTCACAAGGCGCAGCTCATCACCCAGGCAAGGGTGTTGAGCTGCGCGTCTGCATCAACATCCCAGGGCTCGATAGGGCCGCGTCTCAGGAGCGCTTCTGGCCTTCGCGTGTGGGCTGTTGCGAGGGCCCACCACACAACTACGTTCGCATGCCGTTCGGCTTGCCGAGCGTGCCGTCAGCCTATCAGCACGCCATGCAGCATGACCTGGCGGCTCGAGAGGCCAGGTACCGCATCGTCCTGGAGGGAATGGAGACGGTCTTCAGGGAGCCTCTTGAGCCCCAGAGCCTCCCGAGGCTCAGGGCTCCAGTGGCTCATGAGGAGTCATTTCTTTGACGCACGCCTTCAGCTGCACCAACTCTGCTTCGTCTACAGAACCAGGTGACATCTTCCAAGCTCATTAAGCTAGGAGCGCCCCTTGGGCTGCATTATTCCCAGGCCGTGTGGGTCCGTCCCTATGGCATGTATCCCATCTGCTTATGTCCTTAGCTTACCTTGCTGAGGGTGCCCCTCGGGCTGCATCATCCCCAAGCCACTCGGGCCAGACCCAGTGGCATGTATCTTCCTGCATTTACCCAAGCTGATTTGCCTTCCCTGCTTAACCTGCCTACAGTTATCACCTGCTCGATTGCCACTCGCCACGGGCACATTCACCCCATGCAATCCACTTGCGCGTTAAAAGGGGGGCTCCTGAGCATCGCGACTCAGGAGCTCTTACTAGCTCTCCAGCCCTCACCCCCTGGCCTTGACTATGGCATCGCGACCTGGCATACCAGCGGTGGCTGAGCTCGCTCGACGGCCGGGGCCTGAGGACGTAGAGTGCTTGCACCTGGCCGCATTGCAGGAACACACAGTCACCAAGACTCAAGACCAGGCGCAACCCTCCTTGAGGTAGGGCCTCGCGAGCCTCGCGTTGGCTCACAAGTGTCCAGATACACCTTGCAGCCCTGCCGTGCAAGCCACGTGTCAGGGCGGGGCTGTACACGCCCCGGGGGCTCCTCCTAGAGGGGGGCCCCATCCCACGCACAAGTGGAAGCACCATGCTCCGTGCTGGCCATCGACACTGCTGAGGAGCGGCTATGCCCGTGCACAAGCGGAAGCACTATGCTCCGCGCTGGTGATAAACAACTGAGGGCGGCCCCACGGTCGTACCAACCTCAGGGAGCCCAGAGCTTAGCGTCCGGCCTCACTGCAGCGCCTCCCCTTGGGAGAGCCGCGCGAGGGGGCTGGGCACGGGGGTTGCGCTCGGGCCACACCCAAGCACACACCACCCAACCAGGTCTCCCGGACCTGGGCGTCGCGCGCCCCTCCCGAGGCCTCGGTGAGAGCAGGTATGGAAATTGTTTGCACGTCAAGGGGGACTCCTGAGCATCACGACTCAGGATCCTAACTGGTCACGTAGCCCCTCACTCCTTGGTCCGTCCTGGCCTCCGGTCGGCCCAATGGCGGTTGAGGTATGCCCGGGGTCGGGCCCTGCCGACGTAGAACATCAGTCTATCCTCACGAACTCTCCCTATAAGTTGTTTGCGCGTCAAGGGGGACTCCTGAGCATCGCGACTCAGGAGCCTAATTGGTCACGTAGCCCCTCACTCCTTGGTCCGTCCTGGTCTCCGGTCGGCCCAATGGCGGTTGAGGTATGCGCGGGGCCGGGCTCTGTCGATGCATAACGCAAAGAAAATAGGAAAGAAACCGCAAAATCTCGAAACAAATATTACAAACACATTGTCCTCACACATTGTCTTCACGATATCAAATGAAAAGTCTAAACGCCTCCCCGAGGCCTAATGCATGTTGTAGGAACGAGACAGGAGGGTAGCCGCAGGTCACACCCGGACGCCGCCATCACCTGCGGAAGGAGCTACCTCGTGAGCGACGTTGTCTTCACCTTCACCACCAGCCGCAGGATCAGCGATATAACCAGACAGAGGAGCGGAGACAAAGCCACGGAACTTTTTCAGCAAGGCCTCCACCTGACCTTGCACGGCTACGGCGGCAGCCTCGTATTGGTCTTCAGCCACCGGCTCCAGCAGCCTGTCAAGCCAAGCGTTGGGGTTGCGAAGGTGCAGGTGGCTGAAGACGCGAGTCAATGCATCTGAAGACAGAACACGAGCTTCCGCCTCCGCCATAGGACCGACGCCATCGACGACTTCCTCGAGCGCTTGCACCAAGAGAGGAAGTAGCCGGGCGGGGCCGTCCTCGTCGGCGGCCAGCGACTTCTCCAGGCTGTGCTCCTAGAGCGTCTTTAGTGCCTTGCGGGACCTCTTCTCAAGATCGGCAAAGGCCACACGGTCTTCGGTCAGGACTCGTGCCTTGGCGTCGAGCTCGTCCTCCCTCGCCTTCGCCTCCCGCTTGAGCTCTTCCAACCGGTTGCGCTCGGCGGCCTGCGGCCGCCCCAACTCTGCCAGCTCAGCATCACGGTTCTTGACGGTGTCCTCCTAGGCCTTCATTTTCTCCTCCTTCACCTGGCAGCAGCGTGCTTCTTCGACGTTCTTGGCGCGCAGGCCCTGCAGCTCGTCCTCCAGCACCTGGCAGCGGTCGCGGGCGGCCTTGGTGTCTTCTACCGCCATCTCACGATCGGCTACGGCGTTGGTGGCACTCTACTTATCCTTCTCAGAAGCCGCAGCGGCCTGGCCCAGCGCCGTGCGAACCGCCAAGTCGGAATGGAGCCAGCCTGAGGCCAGCTCCAGACGCCCGGCCACAAGGCATGGGTCTGCGCCCAGGAGATCCGCCTGCAGTTGGGTCATCTCCGAGAGAGCACATTCCAGAGTAGCAGGAGGAGCAGAAGAACCTGGGAGCGGAGGTGCAGCAGTGGGAGGAGGCAACATCATCACCAGGGCTTGGGAGACCGCAACCTCCGGAGTAGCTGGGACCTCATCAGACCACGCCAGGCGCCGGCACTTCCAGAGCTAGCAAGGCCATGGGGGCTGGTTCCACGTGGCGATGCTCCTCTTGGCCCCGCGGGGACGACCGGACTGGGGAAATGCGGGCGCTGCTACCCCCTTTCTCTAAGGAAGGAGGCACGGACGCTGCATCCTCCTTCATCTTCTTCACAGAAGACGTCGGGCTGACCAACCAAGGGCCAGCATCAGGAAATGAAGAGTGCAAATAGGGACAAGGCGAAGCTTGAGACACCTACTGATCCACCGCGACATACTTCCGCTTAGGAAGCCTGAAGCCTGACAACATCGGGGCGGAGGCAGCATCGTGAGGCACCAATGACGACCTACCCCTCATCGGGATGGGGGGCTACTCCCTCTCCCTTTGGCGGACGTCGGCCTTGGAATCGTCAGAAAGGGTATGGAAGATCTCGGCCTTACTCAGAGGGGAAGTCTCCCCCACCTCTTCCAAAGTCTTCTCCGGGTCCACCTCCTCTTCCCCCTCCCCGCGGGGCTCGCCAGAAGACACCTCCACCGGTTTCGATGCCGTGGGGGCTCCCAGGAGCACCGGCGGCACCAACCGACGTGCATCAAAGGTCACCCTGGAGGCGACGAATTCCTCCCGATCCTTGCATTGGAACAAGGGGACGAAGGCGCTTGGTGGGTACTCCTGGTTGTCCCCAACTATGAGGCGCAGGACAACGGCCAATTCATCATCAGGCAGGGCCCCTGGCCTCAGGCAGGTCATGTTCCCCTCTTCTTCAAGCTCCCACAGGGGGCATGCATGCGCCTGGAGTGGAGCTACTCGCAGGGTCAAGAACTCCCTCAGAAGCATGACCCCCGTCACCTTTACCGCCCTCGCGTTGCCTGGCTTCAGGTCAGTCACCATCTGCCCCAACACTAACGAGGCCCGCTCATCAGCAAGCTCCGCCCTAGGCCATCCCCCATGGAAAGAGGGTGTCGCCGTGGGCAACACCAGACGCGGATCGACGCACTTGGCGTCCATCATGACCCATTTGGATCGAATGTTGTCGGCCCTCTTCCCAGTGCTCGAGATCGAGTTGACCTTGTCAGATGCGACAAAGTTAGTGCATCCAGAGATGTTACCCTCGCTGACACGGAGGAAGAAGAAATGGCGCAGGAGCACCACAGACAGCATCACGCCCAGGTACGCCTCAAAGTAGTAGGCGAAGATGGATAGGAGGAGGACAGAGTTGGGATGGCGATGCAACGCTTGCAGCCCGTAGTGGTCCAGGACTTCATAAAAGAAATCGGAGAAGGGAGGAACCAACCCGATGGCGACGCTGCTCGAGAAGAAGGGGAAGAAGGTGCTTCCCTCGGGCTCTGGCACATCGGAGGCAAGCCGGAGCTCGGTCTCCCCCCACTCATTACTTTTGCCCGCCGTCAGCAGGCGCACGGAGGCGAGGCTCTTCTCCGTGACGGAGGGCGCCTCAAGGGCTGGCTCATACCAAGCCGGCACTGAGGAAGCCTTAGCTTTGCGCGGCGCCATGGATTGCAGCTACGGGATGAGATTGGAGCGGATCTGGAGATAGCGGTGACAGAGAGCAAGGAAGGGGATCTGGAGCAAGGCCAGGAAGAAGCAATGAAGGCAAGTGCTGCCTGCGCCAGCCTTTTGTCAAGTCGTGCAGTTGCCGAGGCAGCGTGGGGAAGCGGAGACGCCCATGTCCAATCAACCGCCATGCATCAATCGAGGCCGCAGGCTTTGGGGGCCTGCGGTGCTCCGTACTTGACCCTTGGCTTCGCCGCGAAGCCAAGCCCGAGCGCACCTTGGGCACGGGGGCTATTGTCGGTGTTCTGGGAACAGGGGTCCCCAGACTTGCTTGCCTGCGGCCCGCCGCGTGGTGAAGCCAGCAGGCCGTACGGCCCATCTTCATCAACAAGGCATCCAAGACCCTCGTGAGGGGCCAAGCCTCGCGAGGCGGATGACACAAGACCTCCTCTAGAGTGGCCTAGTTAGGAAGGCTCACAAGGGGTGGAGATAACAAGGCGAGGCAAACCTCACGAGGCTCTCGTGACGTGAGCCATGACGATCGACACCAGGCGGGCACCAGCGCGCGCAGCGTCCTTGTTTCCTCTTTGGTGCTAAGGAGGCCGGCGCAGGCGAGGAGTACCGAGGTATCAGGCAAATTTTGCCATATCAGTGCAACAAGACTAGGACCAGAAGGACGGCTAGACGGAGGTCATCGTGGAGCCCAAGACGGCGTCACCACCAGAGCCTTTCACAGGCGTAGACCGCCTTTGTCAGGATAGCTTGTACTAGCTGTCCCCCTTCGAATTTTCCCGTCGTTGTTGGCTCCCTTCCCGCTCAATATTTGGGAAGAGGACCAGGGCCTATATAAGTTGAGTTAGCCACCACCAGAGAGGGAGAGGGGAGAGAAGGAGGACGATTCATATCACTCTCACCCACACAAGTTAGCCAAGCACAAGAACACCTCAACCTTAGGAGGTTGTTCTTCCCCTTGTATTGTTCATCATCAGCCCAAGAGGCAATCCACCACCACCACACTGGAGTAGGGTATTACACCACAACGGTGGCCCGAACCAGTATAAATCTTGTGTCTTTCTGTGTTGCGAGTTTGTCGAGTTCGTCCGCGAGATCTTAGCGAGCTAGGGCGTAGATCGGTGGGAGGAAAAGACTTCGCGCTCACCCTAGTGTTCGAACCTTAAGGGTTTGCCAGAACCCCACATCCGACAATAGCTTTCGATATAGGTGACGTGGCGGCATCATACAGTAGCATCATTCGCTATAGTTGTAGCATACTCCTACTAGGATGACAACTCCTACAAAACCTTGCGCTTGGCTCTTTGCCTCTTCGGGAGGTTCAACAGTTCGTACTCGTGTGAACCTTGCACTTGGCTCTTCGCCTCTTTGGAAGGTCCAACTATGGTGATACTACAGTACAATATGCTTCTGGCAATCTGACATCGAATGAACTGCTGCACGTGCACCGCGAGATCGAGGGCGAGCGAGAGGGAGAGGGAGAGAGTGTTGTAGTCAAAACCCTCTCCTCGTCCTGCGAGCCACCATGCGCGTGGGCAAGGGAGAGGCATAGTAAGCAAGCTTCTCCATGTTCAGCAAGTTGACGGGACACATCAAATCAGTACTAGTACTAGTCCATATACTGTGTCCTTTCCGGTTAATATGGCTTAATTTGAAACGAGAAAAATACACTAGCGGTCAACAAATGTAATAATACGCTCTTTACGGTCACTATATATAGTTTTGCGGTGATTATACGATCACTAGCTCATCGTAGAGCACCGTATTGCACCCTAATGACCGGCCACATAGTCGACGTGGCACTTTGTTGACTGGTTAAATTGTCACCTGGTTTCTAGGTCCCACCTGTCAGTTGGCAGAGCAAAGAAATCAGTTAAACAAAACTTTACGCAGGCGTGACAGGAGTCCGACCCTTGCGCGCGAACCACCCTGGCTATGTATGTGAGTGCATGCACGTGTACTCCTTCGGTGTTCCAACAAAGAGTGTACATCGGCTAAAAAACAAAGGGTGTACATCTACACTCCCAATGCATTTTGGCCTTTAATCTAAATTGATATTGATTGAGTAATGCACCAACTCTTAGGCTCTAGCTATAGGCTACATGTCTATCCTTAATTACAGCATGCAACAACCTTCATTTAATCTTCTTCTCTCAATGGTCGCATGCACACATAAGTCTGCTACTTTTGGGTGTTAATTATGCCCTGGTCAATGTGTAAATCTCTAAATGTATAGTCTTTCACGAACGTAGGGAGTAAGTTGAGCACTTGAGCATGAGCGTGTGTGTTGCATCATGTGTTGTGTGCCGCATGGGTGCGTGAGTGTTGCGTGCGTCCATGTGTACATGTGAGTGTTGCATGCATGCATGCATGAGGCTTTTACTCCCTCCCATTGACATGTTCATATTTCAAGATTCCTCTGTTCCCTCCATATGGTGATACTCCCTCTGTTCCCAAATACAGAGTAAAAGCCTCCCTCTGTTCCCAAATATGGAGTATTTATCTTTCTAGAGATTTCAACAAGTGACTATGTATGGAGCAAAATGAGTGAATCTACACTCTAAAATATGTCTACATACATCCGTATGTTGTATTCCATTTGAATGTCTAAAAAGACTATATTTAGGAACGAAGGGAGTAGCAAATAAACATTAAGTTCTCTTTTTTCCCCTCCTTGGTCACGGTGCACAACCAAAGATGACTTATTCACCTGGATGGAGTGAGGGAGTAGATGGTCAAAGTTTGACACAAAATTAATGCATTGGTAAACATAATTTTTTGAGGAAAACGAGTGCATTAATTGAGTGGTTTTGCAAACTACAAAAATTATTCCATCACTCATCATCTACCTTGGTTGATGAGATTATTTTTTAATTGAGCCATATAAACCGGAAAGGAGGTAGTACTAGTACTCCTACATTATTAGCGTCGGGTGCCTTGGCTAATGTTTCATCTTGTTGGACAGGATGAGCATACAGGCATAGGGATACTGTAGATAGGAAGTCTTCGCGATCCATTATTCCCCATCTCGGTCAGAGAGAACTATTCAACTAGTCTTCACAGTGAAGTGACAATACATGCTGCAGTAGATGGTACACTTAATTAATAAGCTGAACCAGCGTGTTGGTGTTACTAAATCAGCCTTACCCAGGAGTACTACCATCATGTTTGCCAGTGAAGCACACTTCGGCAAATACGCCTACGCACCTCTCTCCTCCATTAACTGACATATGGGCCCTCTTGAGGTAGACCCACATGTCATCGGCGTAACTATTTACACTCCGAAGGACGGTATATCCTGGTAGTAGTACTAGTAGAGTTGAGATTTAATGTACTTTCTTCTCCGTCTTCCACTCTTGTTCCTCCTCTCTCCCCCATCGTTGGCCGCACACCATTTCCCCCCCGCTCACTGCTAGCCCGCCCGTGCCATGTTCCTTGGTAGCATGCGCGTACCATATGCCCCGCTCACTGCTCGACTACACACGCCATCTTCTTCGCTCACCCGCCCAAACCCACTTCCCCGCTGGCTCGCAGGCACCGAAAACCCCAATCACTTAGCGCCCTAAAAAACCCTATGGCAGAACCGACTAACACGCAGAGCCGCGATTGGAATTCCCTCCGCGATGTTCTCTTGGAGCGGATCTGTAATCGTATGGACCTGCTCAGCACCATCCGTCTGGCCGCATGCTCGGCGTCTTTGTACTGTCTACTCGTCTGCAACTGGCCGGCTCTTTTCAAGATACCCTGCTTATTGATACCCGATCATCGCAGGTGGCCCAGACACTGACTTGACGATCCTACAGAGGTTTCCTTGGTGTCCCTTGACATGCTACCACTACCCGCCACCTGTCCTTCATGCGTGGCCACTACTAGGCGGGCATGAAGGCCAACTGGATTGCCCTCATCCACCAATCCGGTAGTTTGTGGCATCTTGTGGATATCTACACCCAGCAAGAGATCACCCTTCCATTGTTGGATACCACCGCCATCGAGCCTCGTGGCCCACCGGACACTCCTGCCTACTAGGCACGAGACGCGTCGAGCTTTCGGCTCGACCTTTGTTTGCTGAAAGTTGCAATCTGCGAAGTGCCCACACCATCACAAGACTACATGGATTACAAGCTCATTGCCTTGTTCAACATGGTATTAGTCTATCTGGAATCCGGTCGCCATACATGGTTATGGCTCATCGTCAATCCTGTTGAGGCAACATTTCTGTCTAATGCTATAGTGCACAATGGCATCATTTACGAGGTCGATGCATAGATTGGCTGCCTATACTGGTGGAATCTATCGTCGTGTAATTGTTCCATCTCATCTCATCTTTACCTTATGAATACGACTGCCTGTTCATTGTTACAAATTTAGAATAGATAGTATGTCTATAACCACATCATTGCTATATGTTCCTCTCATTTCCTAGATTTTTATGACCACACATGTTATTGTTAGAGTTGACATGAGAACAATTGGCATCTAAGGATTGTTAGAATAGATATTATGAGCATAACCTCATGATTGCTATATGTTACTCTCATTTCCAAGATTTTTATAACAACACATGTTATTGCTTAGAGTTGATATGAGAACAGTAGTAAGTGATATGGTAGAATATGAGTAGGCCCTGTCATAGTTGTTTTCCTCTCATTGTTACATGATATTTGAACCATGACATATTCCTAGAATATGAAAGCCATTGGCTTATTTTTTTTAACTAGGGGTATGATTATGACCACCGACCACTGCATTGCAATTCTCTATCTATGATATGTGTCACTGTTATAATAATCTTAATTACACACATACTCTGAACATGATTGTTTATTTTTGTCCTTTTGGTCTCCAATTTGAATTGTTTCAGCAAGCGCAAATGTGCTGGCCTTCATGATTCCAGGACCAGGAATCATACCAGCCGATGGGTGGTGGTTTATCGCTCGTTTAGCTAACGGCGGTCATTTGATGCTCATTCGCACGTACCAAATTGACCAAACCATTACATCAAACCACATGCAGTACAATGCCTGGGGCGTTCGTGACATTGATGGCTATGGTTGCTTCGTGTTCGAGAAAGATCCCAGCTCCGTTGGGCCAGGCGTATTCAACTGGAGGCGGGTTTACAGCCTCGGTAACCACTCCATGTTCCTCGGGCTGAATCATCCGATCATCCAACCAATCATCAATCATATCACCGGCCATGATTACCATGCTATGCAACTTCCATTCGCCAGGGGAACTGTGTTTACACATCATACCATGGGTTTCATGAATCACCATATCCAGAGATTCATCGACACAGCTTGTTGCCAGGTAATCTTCAGTGTGTGAAAGGCATCAAGCTTCCATGCGATGGATGGCTTTTGCAAACCCGACATGCGGCGATGTGGTTCATGCCAACAGCAAATATGCACAACTTGATTCGTACTAATATCTAGACTGAGACATGTATCCTACTATTATAGCACGACCCTCTTTTGTTGGATATTATGTAATGTTGTTAGTTTGAAACACTCCTCTAGTTTGAAGGATAGATACCTTTCTGGGATCAAGTGCATCCTAACTCACCTGCGTAGGATGTACTGATAATGATGATGGACATGTTGTGCAGAAGCCATATATGTAGGAGTAGGATTTTCTACAAGTGCTTGCCACAGAACTAGTTAAGGGTTTCAACGGTGCAAAAGTTCTCTAAAATTATGGAAAAAAATACTGAACCAACACACCTATAATATAACATGATCCAATGGAGGAATTAAAAAAATACGACTGTATGTGTCCTGGACAAAAAAACAAATAGTTCAGTATATATTTATGTCGCACTGAGCTGAAATGCTTATTATTTTTGCCGAGGACACATAGGTGCATATCTTGACAATCCCTCTGTTGGATCATCTTATTACATTAGAGAGATGCTCCCGTATTTATTTCTTATTTTTTGATAACTTTTAAACCGTTAAAAGTTTAGCGACCCTTAACTAGTTCTGTGGCAAGCTATGGTGTATATATATATATCAATTAGGCTTCAAGTGCGTACTTGTTAGTTAGACCTATGGTTAAAATGTGACACTAAATATGACTAGTAAGTAGTACAGTAGCAGTACTAGTATACGTCGGTCAAATTATTCATCATGTCCACACATTGAATTGACGTAACAACACGCTGCGCATGACGTGACACAAGAATCCCGGCGACGTGTTTGGGTATTGTGGACTTCATATTTGGAGTACCACTTATCTGTCGAAATCTTTCATCATTCACTTAAAAAAGTTGATTGATCATACATTGAGTATCATATAACTGGAATTAATCGATGCAAGTCCAAGAAGGATTGGCCAGTGCTGCCGGCTGGCGTCAAGTTTGATCCCACGGATCAGGAGCTGATCGAGCACCTTGAGGCCAAAGTGAGTGCTGACAGCGCAAGATCTCACCCTCTCATTGATTTGTTTATACCAACCATCGACAGCGAGCACGGCATATGATACACCCATCGTGAGAAACTTCCAGGTAAGACACCGATCGGCCGTCTACTTGCAAAAACATATTCCTTTGTTTATAGCTCTATTTTTCTTTTTAGATGCAGACCTAGTGAAACAATTACAATTTGACATTTAATAAAAAGTGAAACAAGTGACTACAACATTCCAAAGATGTTATGAAAATGCCAACTACGTACACTAAAACATGTATTCGACAATACTGCAGGTATCATACTAAGTTGCCTAAGCAAGCATTTCTTTCAGCGCAATTCCAGGGAGTTCAAAAGGGGCACGTGGACGCGTCGCAAGATACAGTCGAAGGTCAGCATGCATGCGATGTGGCACAAGACTGGCAATACCTTGCCGATGATGGTCAACGGTCGGCAGACGGGCAGCAAAAAGGTTCTGGTGCTGCACAGCAACAAGAACTTCGACCAGCAGAGGACCAACTGGGTGATGCTAGAGCGAGAGAAGGAGCGGGAGCTGGTCCTCTGCAATATTTTCTACCAAATGAACACTAGGGCCAGGAGTGAAAAAGATTATAAGTTAGTTTGGTATTGGTACTTGTTGGTATTGTTATTAACGATCTTTAGGTATGAACTTGGCATTTGCTTCCAACCATCATGCAGAGGGTCGACGTGGATATAAAGCTAAATCATTTGTTTTGAAACAAATTTTCAGGCACTTGATTTTTATTTGATGGGTAGCATAAGCACCTACCGTTAGAATTCCCAGTTCTCCAAATTTTTCGAAACAAGTGCATGCACTTATTATGACAATGAAAAACAATATATCTGCTGCATCCCAGTTATCAGTCTGTACTTGTAGAATTCTCTCATTTACTGAGCAGGTATATTGTTTTTTCAGGTCGACCAAGTTTTAACTGGCCTGTAGACTGCCCAGGCTTGGTTTTGTATTTAATAGGCCCAGCCCATGACAACAACGGGGCACAAAGATCCAGCAGGTATCTACTGGCCTCTAGCCTGCCAGCGTTAGTTATATTTTGTCTTACAACATCCGCAGGCAGTTTTTTTACTGAATCAAACATACAGCCCAGTTCTATTTTCCTCTTGGAACGCCATGTCCTACTTCCATTTTCTAATCTCTACATATAGTTTTACTAGTTCATATACACGTATCATTATATTGAAAATACATAAAGTTCCCTTTTCATATTTACATCCTTATTTTTGTTGATATTTTCCCTCCCAGCGCTTATTTTTTTACCACTGTTTTTCCCTTAAACCAACTCAATTTTCCCACGTCATATTTTCTTAGAAAAACAAAAAAATGGGCAAATCAATAAGTTCTTAAAAAATGTTTATCATTTCGGGATTACAACAGTTCGGACTCCACCGAAATATGCAAAATAAGGTTGAACTTTTTGACCGTGGTCCTGTGCAGAAAATGGGCTCTAATAAATTACTTAAGAATTAGCAAACGGGTTGCAAATTATTAAAAAAATTAGAAAATGGGCTCTATGTTGTCTGCCACAGATTTGGAGGCTGACTTGTGGGCCTACTAAGTTCATGCGTACACAACGTTTCTCAAAAAAAGAAACTTAGTCAACAATCGACTCTACCAGCATCAGACCGTTAGATGTCAATCTAACGGCAATCGTGCTTCTTCAGTCTCTGATCTTCCTGCTCCAGCCGCCCAAACCAGCACCGGCGGAACCGCCTGCTCCCACCTCCCGTGGCCGGTTGTGCTGTCGGGCAGGCCTCACGGCCCCACCATACTTGCATCCCTGGTTTGTCTATCCCTCTACTCACCCACACCTCCTATTATTTTTCGGCGACGACAGCCGAACCAGTCAACCCTCGTATTCCCCATCGCGTGGGCAGCCACTACCGTGTCTTCCCCAGCATCGTGTTGTTCCCTTCGTAGGCCTCGCCGTCGTCCACCGCCCTGGTGCTCTCGGCGAGGCATGGTCAACGTGATCAATGAACGACATCCATCGGAAGTGGACTATACATGGAGAGGCTGACAGCTTGGTCCATGGTCGCACACAAGGAAATGCCTCCTTATTACGCGCAAAATAATGATTCATCCACCTGACATCTGGGACCCACCGAAAGGGCCTCTGTATTTCGTGAAAAAAATGTTCCCGCTGCTGACAGCTCGGACCCACCAGCTATATCTTCGCACACAAGGAAGTGCTTTCTTATTACGCACAAAAAAAATGAATACCCCCCTTCTAGGTGGGGCCCACCATATGGGAGGCTGACTTGTGGTCCTACTAAGTTGACATGGATGGAGGGCTTTGTCAACTTAGTCGATATGAACGATTCTAGCTCCAATGACCGTACGATGTCCATCCAACGGCCGTAGTGCTTCTCCAACCTCTGGTCTTCTTGCTCTAGCCACCGAAAGCAGCTCTGGTCGTGCCGCCTGCTCCTACCTCCCATGGTCGGCTGTGATGTCGCGGAGGCCTCACCGCCCCCTACTACTCCCACTGCTGGCCAGGCAATCCACTCACCCACACCCCCTATTATTCTGCGGCGATGGCAGCCTCACACCGCAGCCGAACCAGTGAACCCTCGTACTCCTCTTCGCGTGGGCTTCCACTGCCGCGTCGTCCCCTTCCTAGGCCTCGCCGTCGTCCACCGCCCTGGTGCTCTTGGCACGGCATGGTCAACATGGTCAAGGAACGATTTCGATCGAAAGAGTACTATACGTGGAGAGGCTGACAGCTGGGTCCACGGCAGCAACAAGGAAGTGCCTCCTTATTACGTGCAAAAAAATTATTCCTCCACATAACAGCAGGGAGCCACCGGACGGGCCACCGTATTTCATGAAAAAATGTTTCCCCCCTGACTGCTGGGACCCACCAGCTACATCTTCGCACGCAAGGAAGTGCCTGACAGTCGGGACCCACCTGGTCGAAGCGTATGTAGCATTGTCATTCTGGTCGCGAATGTGTACGTACATACTGGTCGATGTAGAGGCGTGCACGTGTTGTAGTAGAGGCCCACACGTGTCGTAGTAGAGGCGCACACGTAGCATGTACACGTACGTACAACGGCCAGGGTGCAAGAAAGTAAATACAGCCACGTACATACATACGGGCGGGGTCTCGAACGCCTACTCGCGCATACGTACGGACAGGGCTCGTGTACATGGCTGGGTCGGAACGGAGAAACTACGTCGTCATCGTGTTCATGGGGAGGCAACGGAATGCGCCGTGTTCATCAGGAGGCAATGGAACGCGTGTTGTTCATCAGGAGCCAATCGGCTTGGATGGAACAGCCGATGGAAACGAGGCCTGGCGTATGGCAGAACAGAGGAAACGGCCTTGTGTTCGACCGGCCACGGTTGAAACGGGATCTTGTTCATCGGGAGGGGTCTGGCGTACCGCAAAATGGAGGAAACGGACTTCTCTTGGACCTCCTACGGTCGAAACGGGGTCCTGTTGATCGGGAGGGGGTGTGGCGTACTGCAAAACAGAGGAAACGAACTTGTGTTGGAGTGCTACGGTCAAAACGGGGGTCCTGTTCATCGGGAGGGATGTGGCTTACCGCAAAACAGGACTCCACGGGATACTGTTCATCTCCACCGTCGACTGCCTCCACATGCTACTATTGATCCACCGGCGATCTCCTCCAGCCTCCACCTGCGACTATTTATCCACGGCATCTCCCCTCCTGCCTCCACCAGCCATTGTTCATCCACGGGCTCCTGTTCATTGAGCCTCCACCGCTCCTCCACCGGCTACTATTCAACCAGCCCTCTCCACGTGGTCCTGTTCAACCACCCCTCCACGGGCTACTATTCATCCAGCCGTCCACCGGCTACTGTTCAACCAGCCCTCCATGGGGTCGTCCTGTTCATCCAGCCCTCCACGGGGTCATGTTCATCCAGCCCCCAACTAGCTCGATCGATCAGGGTACTATTCATCAAGCGGCAACAACCTCTACTACCACGGAGTCCTGTTCATCCAAACCCCCAACAACGCTCACTATTCATCAAGAGGAAGCATCGATCAGTTTCAGTTAGCAGCAGTGGCGAAGGAATCACTCGGGTCCAGTTAACAGCAAGGGATCGATCACTCGGGTTCACTAACGTAGCTAGTGCAATCGATCGGGTTCAGTTAGAGCCCAACGCCTCACTCGGCTTCAGTTAGAGCGCAACGCATCGCACACACGCACGTACATACGAGAGAAACGCGCATCGCTCGGCCCCCGACCACCCACCGTAATCGGGAACTCCCCCGATATTTTCCTCGCCCTCGCTTCTACCATGGTTTTTCCGTCATGGATGGCACAAAGTATGTCATGCAGCTGTGTCTCCGGCCCTCCCAGGATGAAAAGCCCATTTTCTGTCATGATTTTTTGTCATAGAAATAGGAGCCCACCACATCTATGATGATACCGTGTTTTGTCACAACTATCATCATAGAAATGTCATAAGCATGACAGAAAAAATTTTGTTCGGCCCAAAATGTCACGGATGTGTCCTTTTTTGTAGTGTTTATTTGGTGGAAGATTATATGTTCAGATCCAATATGCTACTTAATACCCCTCTGATCTTGACCATGATTATCATTTGTGAGTACTTACTTTTGTTCTTGAGGTCACGGGAGAAATCATGTTGCAAGTAATCATGTGAACTTGATATGTGTTCGATATTTTGATAATATGTATGTTGTGATTCCCTTAGTGGTGTCATGTGAACGTTGACTACATGACACTTCACCATATTTGGGCCTAAGGGAATGCATTGTGGAGTAGCAATTAGATGATGGGTTGCGAGAATGACAGAAGCTTAAACCCCACTTTATGCGCTATTTCGTAAGGGACCGATTGGATCCAAAAGTTTAATGCTATGGTTAGAATTTATTCTTAATACTTTTCTCGTAGTTGCGGATGCTTGCGGGAGGGTTAATCATAAGTAGGAGCCTTGTTCAAGTAAGAACATCACCTAAGCACCGGTCCACCCACATATCAAATTATCAAAGTACCAAACACGAATCAAACCAACATGGTGGAAATGACTAGATGAAAATCTCGTGTACCCTCAAGAACGGTTTGCTTATCATAAGAAACCGTTTGGGCCTGTCCTTTGCCTCAAAAGGATTGGACTACCTTGCTACAATCTTTCTACTATTATCGTTACTTGCTCGTTACAAATTATCTTGCTATCAAACTACTCTGCTACTTACAATTTTAGCACTTGCAGACATTACCTTGCTGAAAACCACTGATCATTTCCTTCTGCTCCTCGTTGGGTTCGACACTCTTACTTATCGAAAAGAGCTACAATTGATCCCCTATACTTGTGGGTCATCAGACGTTGCTGATGGTAGGCGAGCAGAGCATTGGGAGGGCGCCGGCAGTGGCTGTGCACTTGAGCTGGTCAGTAGAGTCGAAAGTGATGGTGTACTTGGACCACCTGAGAGGGCGCATCACTTCGAGCTTGGGGAGGGCCGCGTTCATCTCACGAGTGAACAGCTTGAAATGCGATGCGATGAGAGGCAGGGGACCGAGCGCCACCTAGAATGCAAGCGGTGGCATGAGGCTCTTGGAAGCCCCCAGTCTCATCGTCTTGGTGGTGGTCATCATTCCTTCTCAGCGGTGGCGACAGTGGAGGAAGGCCAGTGTTGCCCTAAGAACGGTCCTCGCGAGGTTGATCCCTCCAGGGACCCTCACGAGGTTGGCCCTGCCAACGATCCTCATGAGGCTGATCGCGCCAGTCCTGGCGGGGGTCGCGGTTGTCCCAGCATCCTCCACCTCAGCCTCCTCCATGGTCGTAGCCTCAGTCATTGTGCTCAGGGCAGCGACCAAGGCGCCCGTTGCGGATGGCCCTGAGCTCTGGCAATCATTGGTGTTGTGGTTCTGCACATTGTGGAAGACGCAGAACGGGGGGTTGCCCTTGGATGACTCCGGGTGGTCACAACTGCACTTCATCTCTGGCTCGGCCGCGAGCACGGATGGCTCCTTGCGATTCACATCCTTGGCCATGGTTTTCTTGTCTTCTGGGTCAGCCTTCAGAAGCTCCAGGAGGGAGAGGCGGCCTTCTTCAGCTCTCGCACACTTGGTTGCCATGTTGAACATCTCCAGAGCCGTGCACAGCTCCTCGTGTATGGTGAGCTCCTCCTTCATCTTGACGATGCAAACGCCATCAGCAAACGCCAAGAAGATGGCCTCATCTGACACCTTGGGGATCTTGAGGCGAACGCTATTGAAGCGCTGGATGTATTTGTGCAAGGTCTCTCCTGGCTGGTGCTTGATGCGCCGCAGGTCGCCTGCAGCCGGTGGGCGGTCGCGAGTTCCCTAAAAGTTGGCAACGAAGCGTTCTCGCATCTCATCCCAGGAAGAGATCGATCCCGCGGGGAGGTTCAGGAGCCACGAGCGCACGCCATCCTTGAGGGCCATGGGAAACCAATTCTCCATGACCTTCCGGTCGCCGCTAGCCACCTCGATGCTCAGCTCATAGAGATGCAGGAGCACGGCAAGGTCGGGGGTGTCATCGTAGCATGGAGGCAGGTCAGGCTTGAACTTTCCCGGCCAGACGACACGGTGAAGCACCAGGGTGAACGTGCGGCTTCCCGCCGTGGTCACAGGGGCGTCGTGGAGGTGGAGCCTCATCTTGGTGCTCGCGCATCACTGCCTCGGGCGGCACACGGTCTTGACATGGCGACGGGGGGAGCGCACGCGCCTCTCCTTGCGGGCGCTGCACCACTTGGCAGCTCGCCTCGTCGCGCGCCGGCGCCCTATGCGGTGGGTCGCGCCGTGGGGCTTCACGCCTTGGCTCGGGGACAATGTCCTGCCTGGGAGGTGGAGGAGGCGCGCCGTGGGCCATGTCGCCCACGACAGGCGGTGGGGGAGGCAGCAAACGGGACGGTGCAGGGGCCTCTTTGGTGGCACTGATGAGCTCGGCGATGCGGTCCAACCAGTCCTTGTAGAGGTCGTCGGTCGGGCGATAGCGCAGGAGCTCACGTGCCATGAGCAACACAGGCTGTGCGTCCGCCGGCTCTCGATTGGCGTGAGATGATGAAGCGACCGTAGGGGTCAGCGACAGGGCGGCGGTTGATACGTCTCAAACATATCTATAATTTTTTATTGTTCCATGCTACCAATCTTGGATGTTTTATAATCATTTTATTGTCATTTTATATTTTTTTTGTACTAACCTACTAACATAGTGCCAAGTGCCAGTTCTTGTTTTTCCATGTTTTTTACATCACAGAAAATCAATACCAAACGGAGTCCAAACGCAATGAAACTTTACAGAGATTTTTTTGGACCAGAAGGAACATAATGGGCCCTGGCTGCGCCTAGGGAGGCTCCGAGGAGAGCACAACCCACCAGGGCGCGCCAGGAGGCCTAGGCGTGCCCTGGTGGGTTGTGCCCACCTCGGGTGCCCCCTGGACCGCCTCTTTGCTCTATAAATACCCTAATATTCCAGAAACCCTAGGGGAGTCGACAAAATATTGATCCAGCCACCGCAGAGTCCAAAACCACCAGATCCAATCTAGACACCATCTCGGATGGGGTTCACCACCTCCATTGGTGCCTCTTCGATGATGCGTGAGTAGTTCTTTGTAGACCTTCGGGTCCGTAGTTAGTAGCTAGATGGCTTCCTCTCTCTCTCTCTCTCTCTCTCTCTCTCTCTCTCTCTCTCTCTTGATTCTCAATACAATGGTCTCTTGGATATCCATATGATGTAACTCTTTTGTGGTGTGTTTGTTGGGATCGATGAACTTTGAGTTTATGATAAGATATATCTTTTTATATCCATGAAAGTATCTGATTTTCTTTGATCTCTTTTATGCATAATTGCTTATAGCCTCGTATTTCTTCTTCTATAGTTGGGTTTTGTTTGGCCAACTTGATCTATTTGTCTTGCAATGGGAATAGGTGCTTTGTAATGGGTTCGATCTTACGGTCCTTGATCACAGTGACAGAAGGGGAACCAACACGTATGTATCGTTGCTACTAAGGATAAAACGATAGGGTCTATCTCTACATAGATAGATCTTGTTTACACCATGTCATCGTTCTTATTGCATTACTCTGTTTCTCCATGAACTTAATACACTAGATGCATGCTGGATAGCGGCCGATTTGTGGAGTAATAGTAGTAGATGCAGGCAGGAGTCGGTCTACTAATCTTGGACATGATGCCTATGTAATGATCATTGCCTGGATATCGTCATGAGTATTTGAAGTTCTATCAATTGCCCAACAGTAATTTGTTCACCCACCATTTGTTATTTTTCTCGAGAGAAGCCACTAGTGAAACCTACGGCCCCCAGGTCTCTTTCTCATATATTTGCCTTTGCGGTCTACTTTTCCTTTGCATTTATTTTCAGATCTATTAAACCAAAAATAAAAAAATAACTTGCTGCAATTTATTCTTATTTATTTCTTTTGGCGTTCGATCTATCAATCTACTACAAATTTACCTCACGTTCGTTTGCCTATCTTGAGACATTGTACCCCGGAAGGGATTGACAACCCTTTTAACATGTCGGGTTGCGAGAAGTTGTTATTTGTGTGCAAGTGATTTTTATGTTGTGTTGCTTGGTTCTCCTACTGGTTTGATAACATTGGTTTCACATTTGAGGGAAATACCTACCGCCGCTGTGATGTATCTTCCCTTCCTCTTTGGGTAAATACCGACGTAGCTTCAAGCGACATCAAAAGGAATTTCTAGCGTCATTGCCGGGGAGGATTTTCAACATATACCAGGTTCCTAATCACAAATCTCATCTCCTCGCAATTTACATTATTTTCCATTTGCCTCTCGTTTTCCTCTCCCCCACTTCACAAAAATTTGATGTTTTATTCTCCCCTCTTTTTCCGTTCGTTGTTTTCTTGTCAGATATATCCTCTTCTTGCAATCATGAGTGATTTCAGTATGGCACTAATAGATGATGGCCTAACTCCAAAGATTGGACATACGGGAAATCTGGATGCTAAAGCTTTTATTTTGGGGCAAGCGAACATTATGGGAAAAGAACGTATCCAAGAATTTTTCAATTGTGTTGGGAATCTAAGTCTTGATGATGCTCCTATACTTAAAACTACTAGATCTTATGCGGATGCTATTTCAGCACAAGTTCTAAAACTTGAAAGTAAATTTATTAGTATCCATCCTACTTTGCAAAGATATTTTTTGAGCTTCCCGTTATAAAGAATCCTAGGGCTAAAAAGTTGGCCACCCTTGTCCTTATGAATGAGTTTGATTACATAATACGGGAAGCTAGGGAAATCTTTGATTTTTATGGTATGAATCATGAAAAACCTGTGATAGATGAAATTCTTTACAATAGTGACTATGCTTTAAGACATTTGCTTGGAGATAATAAAATCTTTGATGAGAATCTTAAAAGGAAGTCCCCGTTTTAGATATAATCCAACAGGTTTTCAATAATGTTAATCAACATTACTCTTGGATTGTTGCGGGGAATCAAAAAGGTTATGATGAACATCAACTTAGGAATGCTAAGGTTTCTATGGATAATATGTTTTATGTTGTGTTTACAAAACCCCATGATGAAGACACCTCTAAGAAGGTTAAGAAGGATGACAAAACTTAGATCCTTGCTTTATGCCTAGCTAAGGGCATAAAACTATAGCGCTTGTTGGGAGGCAACCCAATAAATAAAATTTATTTTTGCTTTTTGTTTCCTGTATTTGAGTGTTAGAACAATTATGCTACTGTTATGATTGTGTTTTTTATGTTTTAATTAGTGTTTGTGCCAAGTAAAGCCTTTAGGATCTTCTTGGGTGATAGTTGTTTGATCTTGCTGAAAAAACTGAAACTTTTGCGCTCACGAAAATAATTCTAGTTTTTTACAAGAGAGCGATAAAATACACATTCCTTTTTTAGTATATCAATATACGAATTTCTCAGGTTGTCCTAATTTTTCAGAATATTTGGAGTTACAGAAGTATTCGAAATAGTCAGATTGCTACAGACTATTCTGTGTTGACAGATTCTGTTTTCTTTGCGGTGTGTCCTTATTTTGATGGCTTTATGGTTTTGTTTGATGAGTTTTTGCCATAGAAAAGTTGGAATACATTAGATATAACGCAAGAACAAAATATGAATTGGTTTGATACAACACTTATAGTAGTGATTTATTTTCTTATACTAACGGATCTCACGAAGGTTTTGTTGACTTTTGTGCGATTGAAGTTTTCAAGTTTTGGGTTATCTTACGATGGATGAAGGAATAAGGATTAGAAGAGCCTAAGCTTGGGGATGCCCCGGCATCCCAAGCTATTATCCAAAAATGAGCAACCAACTAAGCTTGGGGATGCCCCCGAGTGGCATCCCCTCTTTCTTCTAACGACCATCGGTATTTTACTCGAAGTTATATTTTTATTTGTCACATACTATGTGTTTTGCTTGGAGCGTCTTGTATGATATGAGTCTTTTCTTGTTTTATTTTTTGTTTTAAGTCTTGATCCTTTGCGGGACACACCTATTTGAGAGAGCCAAAATTATGTCATGACTTGTTAGAATTTCTCTCTTTGCTTCACTTAAATCTTTTATAAGCTATGGACTTGCTCTAGTGCTTCACTTATATCTTTTTGAGCATGGTGTGCTTTAGTAAAATTTTCAAGAAATTATCTCTTGATTCACTTAAATTAATTTTAGAGAAAGAAATATTATGCTCATGATCTTCACTTATATTTGTTTGAGCTTATGAAAAGCAACACATGAAAATTAGTCCCAAAGTGATAGATATCCAAGAAGGATATAATAAAAACTTACATGAAGATCATTGGACAAAATAAACTTGATTCTTAGTAATAGTTTTGAGATATGATGATGTGATATGTGAGTTATGTTCATGAGTAATTATGCTTTAGTAAGAATATTGGTGTTAAGGTTTGTGATTCCCTATGAAAGCACGAAAGTCAATTGTCATGCAATGAAATTATATCCTACTTGTGGTGCATTATTCGGTGTTAATTATGCTCTTGCTTATGAGATTATTGGTTTCTTGATTGGTCGCTTCTCAATCTTTTGCTAGCCTTCATTTTGCACTAAGTATGATCTCTACTTGTGCATCCAAAATCCTTTAAACCAGTTTTGCCACATGAGTCCACTATATCTACCTATATGCGGTATTCTTTTGCCATTCTAAGCAAATTTGCATGTGCCATCTCTAATTTTCAAAATAAAGTTCTCTTCTGTGTGTTCATTTCGCTCGCGGAGAGGTGAGGGGTGGCTAATTTTTTCCATGCTAGATGCGTTATTCTCACTATGAGTGTTTATTCACGTGTCATTGCACAAGAGTAAGGCAAAGGTATTAGGGATGCCAAGTCCCAAAATGAAAAAAAAATGAATTTACTTTATGTTGTCAAATAATAAATTCCTTGGAAAGTGTTGGTATGGAAGGCACCCGTGGATACAGTTAGCCATGGAAAGTGAAATTATGGTGGAAAAAGGAATGAACTTTATTTTCTCTTTGGGGACCAACTATGATATATCTAGCATGGAAAGTGTTGGGAACTCAGTCATTTTCGTTGGTGGGAAGGATAAACCTCCCAAAATGTTTTTATCTCTAAGTTTTTTGCTTTGAGCTCTGGCACCTCTACAAATCCCTACTTCCCTCTGCGAAGGGCCTTTCTTTTACTTTATGCCATTTTTATTTTTGAATTTGAGTCTCCATCTTCTCTTATAAAAGCACCAACTAGGAGGCAGTATGATCGTACTTTAGTATTGGGTGTAGCTAATATGCGAGTGGGTTTCATGAATGGATCAATGATTGAGCATGATGGGCTAGGGATAACTTATTTTATGTTGATATTTTGAAAGACATGGTTGCTTGTTGATATGCTTGAGTATTTAAATTATCATGTCAAAACTAGACTATTACTTTGAATCACATAAAAGTCCAAATGTCCATGCTATAAAGAAAAGAATATGATATGACATGTTAGGCAACATTCCACATCAAAAATTATGTTTCTATCACTTCCCTACTCAAGGACGAGTAGGAGTTTAGCTTGGGGATGTTGATACGTGTCCAAAGTATCTATAATTTTTTATTGTTCCATGCAGTTATATTATCAATCTTGGATGTTTTATAATCATTTTATAGTCATTTATATCATTTTTTTGGTCCTAACCTATTGACATAGTGCCAAGTGCTAGTTGCTGTTTTTCCATTTTTTACATTCGCAGAAAATCAATACCAAACAGAGTGCAAACGCAACGAAACTTTACGGAGATTTTTTTGGACCAGAAGGAACATAATGGGCCCTGGCTGCGCCTGGGGATGCTCCGAGGAGAGCACAACCTACCAGGGCACACCAGGAGGCCCAAGCGCGCCCTGGTGGGTTGTGCCCACCTCGGGTGCCCCCCGTACCGCCTCTTTGCTCTATAAATACCCCAATATTCCAGAAAACCCTAGGGGAGTCGACGAAATATTAATGTAGCCGGCGCATAGTCCAGAACCACCACATCCAATCTAGACACCATCTCAGATGGGGTTCACCACCTCCATTGGTGCCTCTCCAATGATGCGTGAGTAGTTCTTTGTAGACCTTCGAGTCCGTAGTTAGTAGCTAGATGGCTTCCTCTCTCTCTCTCTCTTGATTCTCAATACAATGGTCTCTTGGAGATCCATATGATGTAACTCTTTTGCGGTGTATTTGTTGGGATCGATGAACTTTGAGTTTATGACCCGATCTATCTTTTTATATCCATGAAAGTATTTGAGTTTCTTTGATCTCTTTTATGCATGATTGCTTATAGCCTCATATTTCTTCTCCGATATTTGGGTTTTGTTTGGCCAACTTGATCTATTTATCTTGCAATGGGAAGAGGTGCTTCGTAGTGGGTTCGATCTTACGGTGCTTGATCGCAGTGACAGAAGGGGAACCGACGCGTATGTATCGTTGCTACTAAGGATAAAATGATGGGGTCTATCTCTACATAGATAGATCTTGTCTACATCATGTCATCATTCTTATTGCATTACTTTGTTTCTCCATGAACTTAATACACTAGATCCATGCTGGATAGCGGTCGATGTGTGGAGTAATAGTAGTAGATACAGGCAGGAGTCGGTCTACTAATATTGGACATGATGCCTATGTAATGATCATTTCCTGGATATCGTCATGAGTATTTGAAGTTCTATCAATTGCACAACAGTAATTTGTTCACCCATCGTTCACTATTTTTCTCGAGAGAATCCACTAGTGAAACCTACGCCCTCCGGGTCTCTTTCTCATATATTTGCCTTTGCGATCTACTTTTCCTTTGCATTTATTTTCAGATCTATTAAACCAAAAATAAAAAATACCTTGCTGCAATTTATTCCTATTTATTTCATTTGGCGTTCGATCTATCAATCTACTACAAATTTACCTCACATTTGTTTGCCTATCTTGAGACGACGTACCCCGGAAGGGATTGACAACCCCTTTAACACGTCGGGTTGCGAGAAGTTGTTATTTGTGTGCAGGTGTTGTTTACGTTGTGTTGCTTGGTTCTCCTACTAGTTCGATAACCTCGGTTTCACATCTGAGGGAAATACCTACCGCCGTTGTGCTGCATCATCCCTTCCTCTTTAGGGAAATACCGAGGTAGCTTCAAGCGACATCAGCGGTGTGCCCATCACGTCGCACAGAAGGCTGCATCGATGAAGCCTGCTGCTCGTGGGCCGCGGGGCCAGTGGTAGCGTTGGCCATGGGAGATGGGGAACAACAGGGAGCGCCGTCGCCTACAGGCGCCGTCTGGGCGACGCGGGTGGCGAGGGTGCCCTAACGCTCAGCATAGACCCGACGAGTGTCAACCATGGGGACGGAGAAATAGTGGCGAATCGACTGGAGGAAGATAGGCTCCGACGCACCCCTACCTCACGCAAAATTTCGGATTCCGGGCTCCGCAGACCCTGGATAGAGTCGAACTCTAGGGTGCGTGCGAAGAACTCAACCTCTCCAGTCTGCCTACTTGTCGATCTCACAGCATAGCTTGATGAACATGAAGGAAATGGGACAAGGCAGTTTACCCAGGTTCGGGCCACCTTGCGGTGTAAAACCCTACTCCTGCTTTTTGGTGGATTAGCCTCGCGATGGGCTGAGGATGAACTAGTACATTGGAAGAACAACCTCAGGAGGTGTGTTCTTGTGCTGGTGAGGGAGAGGATGATCTAAATGATCCGTCCTCTTCTATCACTACTGCAAGATGCTGCTAATGCGACACTACGATCAGAGACCCTTCGACAAAACTGTGTGTGATGCCATAATCGCAAACGGTGGTGTAAAAAACCATAAAAAAAGGTGCAAAACGTTTGTGATGGAGGATGCATCAAACATGGTTAATTTAAGTTGCGTGTGCGATGCAAGGCATATAGTTTAGCTCGATTAACTGTTTGCGATGAGGAGGAACAAAAGAAACAGGCAGCCAGATGAAGGTGTGCGCGATGTACATCATACGTTTCACTCGGATGAACTGTTTGTGATTAGGCAACACAAAAGAAACGGTCATCCAGATCAAAGGTGTGTGCGATATACGGCATGCAGTTCACTCGGATGAACTGTTTGCATTGAGACATGAGAGCGGAAACGGTTCAATATAACAAGATGTTTGTGATACGCGGCAAACAGGTCTGTAATCATAAATGTGTATGAATATTGATAATAACAGAAACGGTTCCCTAGTGTGGTCCATGTTCATCTAATCATCATCTTCTTTTTGTGCTAGCGCGATGTTCCTTCTATGCTAAGTTTCCATTAATTGATGGCGTTTTATGAACACGCCACCGTTTCCCGCCATTTCCTCACCTATGTCCCGCCACCCAGCGATATTGCGCATAGGCGGCGCGCGATGCATAGAGGCGATAAGCGTAGCCTGTAGCACATCCACCTTTTCCAAGCATGCCAACCCACCAAAGCACTGCCTTTGCCATCAACCTCGTCGATGAGGAAAACGAGAAGGCACCACAGCCCGTCGAGGCTGAGGTGCTCCCCGGCAACTTGATGGACGACGCCGTGATGTGCGTCATCGCCAGGGTTGAGCAGACCTTTGGCGCATGGAGCTTGAGCGCCGCAGATCAAGATAGGCATGTCAGCGCCAATAGGCTGCAGCTCGCCACACAACATGATTGATGGCGCGCCGCAGAGCAAGCTAGGCGCGTCCGCGCCGATAGGCTGCGGCTCGCCGCAGGGCGAGACCGTTGGAGCACCATAGAGCGAGAGGCGTGGCGCGCCGCACAGCAAGAGCGGATCCATCGATGCTTGCCTGCTGTCGACACGGCATCGCAGCTGGGTACATGTCCGGTCAGTACCCCCATTCCTCGCCAGGAGTGGGTAGAGGCCCTCAGCATCGTACTTTCACTAGAGGTCGGCCACGCCGTACTTGCACCGGACGCCCGCCGCGCCATTCGCATGGGTGCCGCCGTTTGCCTTGTCCGTGGCCCGCTGGATGCCAATGCGCTGGTCCATAGGCTCGACCGCTTCCTTGGCCCAGGTGTCCACTTGGGCACAGTAGAGGAACATGGCCATCGCATCCTCGAACTGGTGATCTCCGATGAAATAGCCAACTTGGAGCTCGAGATCGCGCTCCAGATGTACCACGAGCGTGTCGACCGCTTGGACGAACGCATGCACGAGTTCAGGCAGAGCCAAGAGCTACCGTAGGCAAGGGCTGCTGGTCGTGGTCTCATGGTTGAAAAGTCATTTTGACGTGGATAGCTATGTATTCACAGCAATCATAGTATTGCTCTGTTTATTGCTCTGTTTCAATGTGTGTACTCTGTTTTCCATTCTTGTATGTTCTGTTTGAATGTGTATATACGCTTTCCATTCTGTATATGTGGATGATAACAGCTAGATTCAAATTAGTATACAAAAATAGATAGAAAATGGAATTCATAATATCATCACATATACGTGATGATACTTAACTACTAGGTACAATGCATCAAATTGAAAACAAACAATACTAAAACTAATAATCCCTCATGGGGCCAGTATTCTGGTAGCCCCTCGCTAGCAGATCCCTAGTGCCTGGCGTCTCCCCAGTGCGAAGGTAGTACTCCGCCTCCTCCGCCTCGTAGCGCTTGACGTACCGATCTGCCTCTTGCTGGTGGACGTGCGCGGCCGATCTTGCCATTTCGTTGGGCGCCCATCGGAGCTCCTCGTCGATGGCATGCTCGAGCTTATCAGCCCACCTCCATGCAGCAATGAGGCGCCCAGCGCCTATGACCTTCCTCGCGAAGTACTCATCTTCGTACACCTCCTCGGCACGACGACGCGCCTTCCCATAAAGCTCCGTCGCCTCCTTTTTCCAGGCGGCATCACATGATTCACAGGCCGACTGGTACCTGGCTTCCTCCTCTGCCATCTCCTTCTTGAACGCCACTTGCCTAGCTTTCTCAGCCGGCGGCAGTGACTTCCACAAACAAAGATTGTACTGGCCCCAAAACCAATCCAAAGTTGGGGGGTCCGACACAACCTCGTCAGGTGGCTCGTAGGGTCCTCGTCGCTGCTAATCGAGTGAGCGTCCTCGGGGGGTGGTGACTCCTCGTCGAGGCATGGGCAGACCGGCGGCGCCACAACAGAGATTTGAGAGAGAGAGAGACAGAGAGAGAGGGAGAGAGGGGAGGATGTAGATGAGAATGCAGGCGGGACAACGTGAGCATGGTGGTATTTATTGGCAGCCGGAATCTAGATCGACGGGGACAGTACACACACCGGTCGCCAGAATTTACGAGTACTGTAGTTTGAATTACACA
This sequence comes from Triticum aestivum, assembly GCF_018294505.1. Classification (NCBI taxonomy): domain Eukaryota; kingdom Viridiplantae; phylum Streptophyta; class Magnoliopsida; order Poales; family Poaceae; genus Triticum; species Triticum aestivum. Next base: position 470,690,361 of record NC_057800.1, on the reverse strand, counting down.
CGATTCCCGCAGCAAAATCCGTGTGTGAACATAATAGCCAAAATCCGTGTGTGAACATAATAACCAAAATCCATGTGTGAACATAATAGCTGACGGTTTCCAATGCAGAACCGTGTCTGATTAATTATCCCCGCCACTCACCTACCAAACCTCGAGCCGCGAGATAGAGTGCCATTCGTGTGGGGGCCGGTTGTCTTGCCAGATATTTACATTTTATTTTTTGAACACCAGATATTTACATCGCCTGATGATTTTTTAACTCGCACACAAGTACACAAAATATGATTTTTCAAACCGTTATGGTTAGGCGTTGCATGTAGATGTAGTTCAAATTTGAATTACGGTCATTAAATGGTTAGAAAATCACTTAATGTCTTTAAAAGGTCAAATGACCCCTGAAAGTTTCCAAATTTTCACAAGACAGTTGTATTAGTGCGTTAAACGTATAAAAAAATTGAAGGCCGTAAGAGGAAGCTATCTCCCGTTCATCATCAAACATGCATTGTTCCCTCTCGGAACCACGAACCTTCTAGTGAGTTGCTCCGGTTTGTGAGGGGTGTGTGTCCAAACTTTCGTCAAACATGCCAATTTTTTTACCACATTATCTTGGTGGCATGACATTAAATCAAGCAAGGTTTCATGTTTTTCTGATCATTTTTTAATTTTTTGGAATTAAATGCCATGGCACTCCATGCATGTGTGCCCATGCCTTGAGACCAATATGTTTGAAAATTCCTTCTAATTTACTGCACATGGAATTAACTCGCACACAAGTACACAAAAATATGATTTTTCAGACTATTATGGTTAGGCGTTGCATGTAGATGTAGTTCTAATTTGAATTCCGGTCATTAAATGGCTAGAAAATCACTTAAATGTCTTTAAAAGGTCAAATGACCCCTGAAATTTTCTAAAAATTTACATGACAGTTTTATTAGTGCACGTTAGACGTAGAAAAAAGTTTGAAGGCCGTAAGAGTAAGCTATCTCCCGTTCGTTATCAAACATGCATTGTTCCCTCTCGAAACCATGAACCTTCAAGTGAGTTGCTCCGGTTTGTGAGGGGTGTGTGTCCAAACTTTCGTCAAACAGGCCAATTTTTTACCACATCATCTTGGTGGCATGACATTAAATCAACCAAGGTTTCATGTTTTTCTGATCATTTTTTAAATTTTTTGGAATTAAAATGCCATGTCACTCCATGCATACGTATGCATGTGTCCATGTCGTGAGACCAATATGTTTGAAAATTCCTTCTAATTTACTGCACATGGAATTAACTTGCACACAAGTACATAGATATGATTTTTCAAACCGTTTTGGTTAGGCATTGCATGTAGATGTAGTTCAAATTTGAATTACGGTCATTAAATGGCTAGAAAATCACTTAAATGTCTTTAAAAGGTCAAATGGCCCCTAGAATTTTCCAAAATTTCACATTACGGTTGTAGTAGTGCACGTTAAACATAGAAAAAAATTGAAGACTGTAAGAGGAAGCTATCTCCCATTCGTCATCAAACATGCATTGTTCCCTCTCAAAACCATGAGCCTTCTAGTGAGTTGCTCCGGTTTGTGAGTGGTGTGTGTCCAAACTTTTGTCAAACATGCCATTTTTTTTCCACATCATCTTGGTGGCATGACATTACATCAACCAAGGTTTCATGTGTTTCTAATATTTTTTATTTTTTGGAACTAAAATGCCATGTCACTCCATGCTTAATTGTGTCATAGCCTTGAGACCAATATGTTTGAAAATTCCTTTCAATTTACTGCACATGGAATTAAATCACACATAAGTACACAAAATATGAGTTTTCAAACCATTATGGTTAGCTATTGCATGTACATGTAGTTCAAATTTCAATTACGGTCATTAAATGGCTAGAAAATCACTTAAATGTCTTAAAAGGTCAAATGACCCCTGAAATTTTCCAAAATTTGACATGACAGTTGTATTAGTACTACAAAATTTCTCGTACATTTAAAACACCATCCGTTGCCACTGTACTCCAAATTCGTCTTTCACAACTAATAAAAAATATCTACAACATCACACACAGTTGTTCTCTAGGAACCGTTTACGATGAAAATATCTGGGTCTATTTAAGTCTCCCCCCTTAAGCTTCACAGGCTCGTCTGCTCCAGTGTCGGCAACCCCCGAATCCATGAATCCTGACCCCCATTGCTGCACCCCCTTCTTGCAAAGATGACGTCGTGGAAATGCTTCGTGAAGGCCCGCATGATGGCCGTGTCCCCCCCCGAGCGCGGCTGCCTATGCCGAGAGTGCTGCCGCATACGCATTGAACGCGCCCGCTTCCGCCGAGAGGGCATCTGCGGCAGCCGATAGGGCAGCTGCAGCAGCCGAGACGGTTGCAGCTGCTGCCGCGACGGCGGCTGCAAACGCCGAGAGTGCTCGAGCTGTCGTCTATGCCGCTGATGTCGCCCTGGCCCAGGTCGAGGCCATCCATGCCAAGATCGAGGATGCACACGCCAAGATATTCTAGGCCACCTCGGACTCCAGCATGCAACCCACGTCTGAAAAGGCGGTGGTGGCCATGGAGCACCTACTTCCTCATGAGGTCGCCGAGCAGGAGCTGGAGATGTACGAGGCGGTGGAGATCGAGGAGCTCCAGGAGGAGGAGTTGCGCGTGGTCGAGGTCGAGGTAGAGAAGAGTCTGTCCATCGAGGAATCGGCGGTGGAGTACCAACGTGTAACACCCCGGATGTAACTTTCCCTATTTGTACTCCAACTCTTGCCGTTTCCGGCGTTAAGTTATATTTATTTTCTCGGGTTTGGATCTTTGTCTCCGTGTGTTGTGGTCGTTGTCATGCATCTCATATCATGTCATCATGTGCATTGCATTTGCATACGTGTTCGCCTCATGCTTTCGAGCATTTTCCCCGTTGTCCGTTTTGCGTTCCGGCGCTTCGTTCTCCTCCGGTGGCCATTTCTAGCTTTCTTTCGTGTGTGGATTAAACATTTCCGGATTGGACCGAGACTTGCCAAGCGGCCTTGGTTTACTACCAGTAGACCGCCTGTCAAGTTTCGTACCATTTGGACTTCGTTTGGTGCTCCAATGGTTAACCGAGGGACCGAAAAGGCCTCGTGTGTGTTGCAGCCCAACACCCCTCCATTTTGGCCCAAAACCCACCTAACTCTGCTCAATCACCTAGAGCGTTCGATCACGATCGCGTGGCCGAAAACCGCACCTCATTTGGACTCTCCTAGCTCCCTCTATGCCTATAAATAGACCCCCCCCATTCCAAATCCCGGGTCTCCTTCCCCGAAACCCTAAAATCTCAGATCCGCCGCCGCCGGACACGTCCGGACGGCGCCGGACCCGTCCGGCCAGCCCCGCCGCTGCCACGTGGCGCCGCGCCACTCGCCGCCGCCTGCGCCCACTTCGC